>NC_090447.1:1504166593-1504468639 GCF_031143425.1 Pleurodeles waltl
TTATTGCAGCTCATTCTCTTCAAGAATCTTAAACAAGATGGCGATTGCTTCAATCAATGTATTAAAAACCTATCTTGTAAATCTCTTGTGTTTCGCCTGTGCATGCATGCGTAATCTGACGAAAGAGTGAGATCTGTTTCAATAACTTTCCTGGGAAGTCAGAGTGTCATGTTCATGTTGCTGTAATCACCCTACACCCTGGTAGGTTCAGAAGTTGGGGTGAGGCATCATGAGCTGGCCAGGAATTTCGCCAACATTTTCTGAGTGTGTGAACTGATTAGGGCCCGATTTAGATCTTGGCGGAATCAGTCCCTATGTCGCTTTTCCATTGGATAACCCATCTGCCATATCAACAGTTTGCCCAATTAAGATGCTGGCGGAGCCATACACGATAGACCGCCTGAGTGCCACCAACTGTGGTAGAACTTCACACCCTGTTGATGGTGCCATTACAGAGTGTGGCTGTAGGTCGGACCACAGCCAGTTTTACCACCGAGCTAATCAGGTTGTGCCTTCCCACCAAAGCAACTGTGGAGAGGACACCTCCACACCTGAGTTGGAGGATTGGAAGCAAAATGAGGTAAAAAACTACTTTTTTCTCTTTTCCACTTCCATTTTCAACTGGAACCTGACTGGACAAGTCCTGCCATTTCTGCTGCCACCTGACCACATTGAAGAATGACCCCATCATCGCCGGACTCGAAGGTCCATATTATTTGTTAACCTTGAATTCTGTTTTAACATTAGCTCTAGACCGGTGCATTTGCATACATGTCCTGTAAAAATATTTCAAATACTTGTGTAATGCATATGTGTCTATGAACTACTTGTGTTAGTAATATAATGCAACACACCTGTGTCAACACCTGTTGAAAAAAAATTACACAAAATGTTTTTAGAGTACATATTCATTACCATAATGAATGCTCGCACCAAATTCTCAAAGTCCATTACAATTGGCAGCAATGACAATGTTGGAACATTGCTATGGGACATGTCAGTGAAATGCTGTATTTCCAGTAACAAATGTGATTCAGAACATGTATCTCACTGTTACGTCAATTGTGTGGGACAAGCTTTGTGTGAGTGAAAATCCAAGTATTCAGTCATGTAATACTTCTCTCATGTACATAATGTTGGCAATGGAACATACATGTGACAGTGAACAATGTTTAGAATATACAATTTCCTCTGGTTTAGTTGCCCTTAAGATGTCTCCTGTCTATAGTCCAGGGGTAACCTCATCAAGAAGGGGCATCTACTGGGCACATACTAGGCACCCCAAGGCTTATACTTGGGAGGGGTGAGAGTAGCTGTGGTAGGGTCAAGCGAAGGTAGTTAAAGAATTGGGAAGGATGAATGAAGAAGGAGGGATGTAAGTGCACTGGGTGGTAGAGGTAGAGGGAGATTGAGATGGAGTGGGTGATTGGTTGTGTCTGTATGTGTTGGTAGTTGCATGTGGGTCTGTTGTTTGGTGTGTATGTTTGGTTGTGTGATGTTTTGCAGGTGTGTGACAGGTGGGTGTGATTGCTTCGTTCTGGTTGGTGTTGTGATGTGTGTAGGTGTGCTTTGTGCTGGTTTTGTGTAAGTTGTGTGTTTGGATGTGTACCATTGTGTGTTTCCTGCAAGTACGTGTTGCATTGTGGTGAAACTGGCAAAGGATCGTGGTGTGGATGGAGTGAGTTGTGTAGTGTGGTGTGTAGGGGGACACATATAGCCAATGTAGAATGCCTCTCATGACAGACCATCTCTGTCAGGACACTGCTGCCAGAACAACACCAGTACAACTGTGAAACCTAAATATGGTTGACGGTTACCCGCCATCCTGACGATGATGGAGTAATGTTAGCCAGCATTGGAGCCCCTCACGTCATATAACACTCCGTCAAGGCAGTCTGAGGCTCAGCCGCAATGCATCTAAATACGGTGGCCACAACTCTGTCAGCTTGACAAAGTGCTTGAAACAGCCACCACAGAGGAATGGTGGGACTTCCGTCAAGGACTAAATGAAGACCTAAGTCTTCTACAATTTGAAGTTCTGTGGTCCTAAATATGCAGTCCTATTATCTTAGTAGGAACCATATAACAAGATTTCCTTTTCTTAAATGCTAATCTATGTACCTCAAAGATAAATATGTGTGTGTGTGTGTATGTATGTGTGTGTGTATATATATACTTATATATATGTATGTGTGTGTATATATATATGTACCTCAAAGATACACTGCTAATTACCCCACAAATTATGACACTCATGACATCTTTGATAACATCATAGATAATATCAATTTAATATTTGCAGTTACATTTTTTATGAAACAACTGTGTGGGATTGTGTGCCCCCACCCAAAAAAGCAAAATAAAAACCAAAATAAATAACTAGACCTAAATATTTAGGCCAGGCCCTGGGCCTGGGGAGGGCAGGGGGGGCATGCGCCCCTCCTCCTAAAATAAAAAATAAAAATGTTTACACCTGGCCGTGGGGGATTGGGTCCCCAGGGCTGAGATCGTTCCTGGGGAGGAGGGCCACACAGCCCCTCCCCCCACCTAAAAAAGTAATTATTAGGTGGGCCCTGGGGTATGGAGTACCAAGGGCCGAGATCGACCTGTGGAGGGGGGTCATGCCAAAGGCCAGGCGCTGCTCATGGTTGGGTGGTTGGCCACAGGGCCTGGCCACAAGCCAACCCTCTATAAGCTTCCAACCTTGCACCGTACATGGCCTTCCCCTGTGCACAGCAGGGGTTGCCTGCAAGGCTTGGCCTGCAGCCAGTCCCTGCAGCCAAACCCTTAACCACCCAACCCTACTCTGCACATGGCCCGTTGGCCATGCACTGCGGTAGTTGGCCGCAGCCTAGCTCTCTGGGTGTGAGAAAAGGGTTTAAGAGGGCGTATGGGGGGTGAGAGTGGCTGTGAGAGTCTCTGGGTGTGAGAGTGCATGCATCAGTGTCTTAGTGGATGCATTAGTGTCTGCGAAAGTCTGTGAGTGGGTGCCTGAGGGTGTCAGTGGGTCTGTGAGTGGGTGTGTGAGACTCTGAGTGGGTCCGTGAGTGGGTGTGTGAGTGTCTGAATGGGTCTGTGAGTAGGTGTGTGAGGGTCTGACTGGGGCTGTGAGTGGGTGCACTATGGTCTGAGTGGGTCTGTGAGTGGGTGCGTGAGTGTCTGAGTAGGTCTGTGAGTGGGTGCATAAGGGTCTGAGTGGGTGTGTGAGTGGGAGAAAGAGATTGAAAGAGAGAGAGAGAGAGAAAGAGACTATAAGGGAGAGAAAGATAGTTCTTTAGGATTTGATGGATGATATACTTAGGATGAGATATTTCTGGACAAATTGAAAAGAAAAATGTATTTGTCAATTAAAAAGAGTGAGATCACCTTTCAGTACGAGGCTTAAACATTTGGAGTTTAAAGAAAATTAAAGGAGGGAAATGATCATGTACACGCCTGGATTCTAGCTCTCATCTTCCAGTGTGAGGGTCTGAGACCTTGACCATTAGACCAATGTTTTTTAAAAATATTTATTCTTTAGTGTCCTTTACCTAAAGGCCTTCCCCACGGTCCCAACCGGCTCCCACCTCCTGCATGAGCCGCCATTGCTCCAGCAAGCAGGGAGCTGCTTTTAATAGCAGCTCCCTGCTTGCTGGAGCAATATTTTCATTTGTCTTCCCTGCATGCAGATATATATGCAGGGAAGATAGAAGAAAACTCCGCTTTCTGCGGTCAGCTCCTACCAAGTAAAAGCAAACAGTTATGTCCCGGGGTGGGCACCCCGGCAATTAGCAGGAGCCCGCCCTGGAAGTGGGGGAGGGGCTGTCCTCCACGAGGCAGGTGGCCCTCCAGCACTTCATTGTAATTTTTGCCCCAGGGAGGTGGTCCCTGGGGCTGCGGAGAGGGGAGGGTGCGCAGCCCCCGCATTCAATCTCAATACTGCCCTAGGGTGGCGGTGGTCCCTGGGGCAGTAGGGGGTGCATGTGGCCCTCCTGCATCGAATTTAACAATGCCCGGGGAGGTGGTGGGGCCCAGGGTGTGGGAGGGGCCACACCACCCACGAACATATGTTATGCATTGCCCGGGGAGAAGGTGGTCCCCAGGGCATGTGACCTCCCTGCACATACTTTATGTATCGCCCCGGGAAGGTGGTGGTCCTCGGGGCTGTGGGAGGAGGCTGTCGGGCCTCCCCCACACATAAAAAGCATTTTGGCCCTGGGAGGTGGTAGTCCCAAGGGCATGTGACCTCCCTGCACATATTTTATGTATCGCCCGGGGAGGTGATTTTCCTCAGGGCTGTGGGAGGAGGCCGTCGGGCCTCCCCCACACATAAAAAGCATTTTACCTCAGGAAGGTGGTGGTCCCCTGGGCGCTACGTGGACCCCTCACACATAAAACAAAAATCACCATGTGGAGGAGGTGGTCCCCAGGGCTGTGGGCGGACCAGGAGACCCCCTGCACATTCAAAATCATAAATGCCCCTGGGACTTGGCCCACCTGGGCGCTTTAAAAAAAAAAAAGAAGCACGGGAGCCTGCGCTTCTTTTTTAAAACATTTAGACAGACCTATGAGGATGATCTATTGGTGGTTTTTCCACATGACAACAAGTGTTTTATGAAAATCTGGTACAAGCAAAAAAATCCTGTTGTTCTGCAATAGTGAATGTTGCAAAGGACAGGTCTGTGTAATTGTCAGTGGAGTGGACAGAAGGATCTATCTGTGTTGAATGCATGTCTGTTCAATGGCATAGAGGACAGGTCTACATCTCTGCTTCTTATGGAAAAGAGCTCTTTGTAAGTTCTAAAAATGCAAGGCTGTTGACCCTTGCTTAATTGGTGAAGTAATTTCAAAAATACCTATGCTAAACTCTTTCAGACCTTTTCTTCCTTGAAGCAGGACAGATCTTGATCAAATCATTGTAGTGAGATTTTCTGTATTATCAAACAAGACAGAGCACATCTTCCAGTGACCAGAGGTATAAACAGTGATTGTACTACTGAATATCGACACCAACAATATTGTGGCTTACTAATATTCAGGACAGAATATCGAGGGTCAAAATATCAAGATGTAAATGCATATAGGTAAGTATAGATTTATTATTCCTAACTCCACATCTTTGTACCTTGACGATATATGTACCGTGCAGGTACATGTATGGGGAGTTAGGTATAAAAAAATCTAGACTTACTTCCCTGTTATTTTATTTTCAAAATTCTGTCCTTGATACTCTGTTGCATTGATATTGTTGATTCTATATTTTGAGGGCCCACTATAAACAGCGGACTCTATCTACAGTTGTATGATAAAAGACTACAACCACCTGTGCAGCTGTTCTGTCCATACAAAACCTGTCCTTTGCCCTGGAAAAGACCCTGTATTTTTATTTCTTTTTGCCTGGCCTGAGGGCACATAAGCCCAAGAGAACCTCAACCTTCAACTTTTGAGATTAGAGTGTTTCTAATACAGGAAGACCTTATTCTCAAGGAAGTAATTCCTCTCAACTCATTTACCCAGGACCTCTCTGATGTTAGCTTTATATTGGTCCGGGTTGAAGTAACTGTACCCAGGAGTGATGCCTACAGGCCTTCTTTAGTATTTGGAGTCCAGTGACCTTGGCAAGCAGGGGCATTCTGTTTTATCCTTTAGCTTATATTAAAGACGAAGGCACCAGTAAAACAAAATGTCTCTAATTTCCATAATACAATCGAGCTGTGATGTGTCTAGCCACCTGTTAATGTTAATCTTAGTGGGTAATCTGTAGAGCTCACTGTCACCTCAAGGAGGTCTGCTAGAACTGAATGATCGCAGATAAAAATGTAGCGTGGAATACAAGGTAATAAATTAAAAAGATGTTTTTTAGTTTTTTTCTACACACTAAATGAGCGGAGCGCAGGAGATTGTTTATTCCAGAGAGATGGAGCTACATCTCAGAAGGCTCTGCTACCTAGTCTGATACCTCTAAGACGAGGAATGGTAAGTTGCATCTTGTTGGAAGAACAAACTGTGCGATAGAGATTGTTTTTCAAGTGTTTGCTGCACATTCCGTCCATCATCTGTTCTTTTTGCATTTGTCGCCTCAAATAGGAAGGGTATGCCCAGACGTGGGACCATGCTCACTGCGCCACTGGATTCAAGGTAGCCTAGCTGATGAAGGGTGATACCCGGAACCGGTCCTAGGATGCTTGTTTCCGGTCCATGGAGGACCTGGCTTGGCAGTTCGGGCTGGATTGTTTCCATGAGGAACAGGGTCAAGACTGATTTGCATATGGCTGGGTCCAAACTGGGGTGGCGTGGTGAGCAAAAAAACGATGGATTAAACCCAGATCTTTGTGACTGGGGGTGAATGTTTGCATTGTTCAGCATTCTGTTCATCATCTGTTCTTTCTGCACAAATAAATAGAGGCAGTCATAGAAACATTTTTGAAGTTAGCAGGCATATTTGAAAGTAATGCGGAGGCAAACAGGCAGATAATGTAAGATGTATAGGCATTGTTGTGCCTTGCCTATATGAGAAGCTCAGAGAACCAAGTGAGCTGCTTGGATCTGAACAATTTGAAGGCAGTGAAAGAGGGAGTTTCTTCATGCCTAAGTACACTGGATTAGAGTTATCCAATCTCGAACCCTTCACTCTTGGATAACTAGGTTTTTGCTGTCCAGGGGGAAAATGTTAATGGTGTGCTTAAGACAATACAATTGGAAAGTGCAGGATGATGCTACAGAGAATATTCACAGAGACATTTGAAGTTCCTCGTCCATTTCTATTCCTAGGCTTTTGACTACATTGACCGGGAAGGGCACAACTGCCCATGGGTGAAGGTCACAAGGAATCATCCCATAGTCAGGAGGAGGATCCCCCAACCAAGACCTTCGTGTTGTCCAGGCTCATTTTAAGCCAATGGCTGTTCATCCATGTATTAATATCTGACATGCAGGTTTGAAAAGCCTTTGCATTCCTGGCTGAAATAGGATTTGCATGCTGGTGGCATAAATATATGTAGTAGCACATGGAATGGTTGGACGTAAAGTTTAAAGAGTGAATGAGCCAGGACGGAGCCCTGAGGCAAACCACCTTGAAGAGAGAAGATCTGAGACCATTAATGGTCAAGCTTAACCTTCTTAGTATGATTTGGCAGAAAGGAAGACAAACGCTGAAAGACTATACCTTCAATGCGTGCTGATGATAGACTATTGAGAAGAATCTTGTGGCCAGTGGCAGTGAAGCTGACTGTCAGATGTAATAATCGCAGGGTGCATGCAATGTTGTCAGCTGCCATGCAGTCATCTAATGCAGCAACCTTAGCTAATTCCTGGATTCTACTCACCCTAAATTGGGTTTAGGCATTGTCCAGAACCTGGTTACTTTTACAGATAGCCACAGAGCTGTTTTACCACATGGGATACGATATTTTGGCAATAGTAGTGATAATCGTAATAAGGCAGTAATTAGCTGTATATGCACTGTCCATGCCATTTTTTTTCAATAAAGGAATGATGGTGCCAGTTTTCAGGTCAGCTCTACAATTCTTCAGGAGAGAGAAGATCTGATGATGGAAAATATATAAAAGGGGCTAAGAGGGAACCATATCGAGCCAAACCATGAGTCAGTATAGGGTCCAGTGGTCCCCCTATCTACAACTCACTATAAGCTCCTTCAGAGTTTCTAGAGGTGGGATCCTGTAATAGGAAAATGAAATACCTGCTTAACTGTAATAATTTATTACAGTTGAGTTCTGACATCATTATTAATACGACCAGTGGTAACGATGAAAGGCAGGTCATGGAGCATCATCGCAGCTGCAGTTTAAACACTTTTTGTTCTTATTATTGGTTTTTCTCAAATGACAGTGATCAGTACAAAGGAAAGGTTTATGGCAACATGTTTTTTAATGCTTTAGTTCAATACAGGAAATAAAATATTTTTTCTGTGTGTTACTACTTATTCTGTGCTACAGCTGTTCTAAAATCTGATTCACATTAAACTGAGCAAATTAATAACTGCTTTTTTAGTGTGTTCACTTCTGATATGCTTCATTCCACTTTTATTTTTCACCCCAGCAACTATACTATACCTTTCATATGACGGAGAAAGACATCAGGGACTTAAGTGGTTTGTGGGAAGGGTGAGACCATGTAATAGAAGGTGCAAAATACCCTCTTAAAAAGGATGTTGCAAGTCAACTTGGAGTTCCATGACATGATAAAGGAATTCGGCCTTCAACCTCTTTCCTCCATATGTTTATAAAACTCCTTAGTGACTTGTAATGTCCTTATAATAAACTACAGAGGGTGCTTTATCCCATATAGAATAGATGTGTATGATAGTGAACACTATGTGCATTGTTGTGCAATAATGATCGTGAGCTTCGGAATAGGTGCAGTTGGAAGACTGACAGCAATCACCTTGAGTGATCCTCATTAAGGCTCTCCTTAGGTTATTGCTAACATCATCTTAATATAAAATGGTGAATGCAGAATCAAGGATGACTGCTTGCACTTAAACACTCTAAGGACAATCCCAGCCTTCACCTTTTCTTATTTTCTCAGCTTCTTTTGTAATAGGTCATTTCTGAGATTCCCATCAGAGCCAGTCCCTTGTGATTGTGTTCGCCTGGAGAAACGTCGACACCAGTTCTCAATGGGCCTGCTCATGCCAGAAAATGTTTTGTAAATAAAATCTCCGTCTCTGCCTATCTTCAGACTGTCATTGCTGGCATTGATTGGATGCTGACTGTACAGGCATGTGTGGAAGCGCCCAGCAACCCCAAAGTGTCCATAGATAAAGAGACAGAGAATTTGTAGTTCTACTCAACCCTTCCCAGAGACCAGCTAAGATGTGTCCAAGACTCTGGGCCTGATTTAGAGTTTGGCGGAGGGATTACTCCATCACAATGGTGAGGGATATCCGTCTGTCAAAATCTAATTTCCATAGGATATAATGGGATTTAGATTTCGGTGGATGGGATATCTGTCACCATTGTGATGGATTAACCCTCTCCGCCAAACTCTTAACTCAGGCCCTCTTTCTAGTGGGTACACTCCCTATTAGTGAGAACATTTCTTTTCTTGCATTTTTCATCTTTGTGCTATCCGTCACTTGGCCGGGCTTGATTAACACTAGCCTCCTCCTAGCATGCTTTGAGCACTGTCCTATCATCAGCCAAAGCAAACTACAAGCCTGAAATGATCTCAGACCACATTTTGATGTCCCATGACCTTACCTTGTTATGCAGACCCTTTTCTCATGTGTGCTAGCCAGAACCAGCTATCTCGAAAAGGTTCTGTGTGGTCCAAGTGCCTGTTCCTCTGCTTGTGGGATCACAGCTGGTTGGTCGGCCAAGGTCAGACTCCTGTAGGTCCACTTTCATTATCAAACGTTGTCACCCTGGACATGGAACTATCGATCCCGAGTAAGCAGGATCTCCAGATCATGAGACATCTATTTTCTGATATACTGGCAAACCTCAATGATGTACTAGGACAAAGCATACTTGTCCAGTTCCATAACATTTGACTGTGGCCACAGACACTTGATTTCACTTGGTTAGTATCCTGTTCAACTCTCCTGCTGGTTGCAAAATTAGTACTCTGTGGTTTCTAAAGAGTTTTGGGTCTCACAACTGTTTAGCAACAATAAGGGCCTCATTCTGAGGCCGGCGGGCGGCGGTCGCCGCCCGCCTGGCGGGAACCGCCATATGGCCGCTCCGCGGTCGAAAGACCGCGGAGGCCATTCTGGCTTTCCCGCTGGGATGGCGGGCGACCGCCAGAAGGCCGCCCGCCAGCCCAGCGGGAAACCCCTTCCCACGAGGAAGCCAGCTCCGAATGGAGCCCGCGGAGTGGGAAGGTGCGACGGGTGCAGTTGCACCCGTCGCAAATTTCAGTGTCTGCTAAGCAGACACTGAAATTCTTTGTGGGGCCCTCTTACGGGGGCCCCTGCAGTGCCCATGCCATTGGCATGGGCACTGCAGGGGCCCCCAGGGGCCCCACTACACCCCATACCGCCATCCTGTTCCTGGCGGGCTAACCGCCAGGAACAGGATGGCGGTATGGGGTGTCGGAATCCCAGCAAGCTGCGCCACTATGGAGGATTCCTGAGGGCAGCGGAAAACCGGCGGGAGACCAAACCGCCGCGGTCAGAATGCCCTTGAGAGCACCGCCAGCCTGTTGGCGGTGCTCTCGTGGTCGTTGACCCTGGCGGTCAATGACCGCCAGGGTCAGAATGACCCCCTAAGTCTCTTAGCTTTGGTGGGAGGATTACAATCCTCCTTGTTCTCTTTTGTTTTCAAGTAACACCGTATTCACAATTAGTTGTTGAATGCAAATAGTATGATTGTGCTTAAGCTGATGCCCAGTGTTGCAAATAGTGCCATAGTGTTGCATTATACAATTTGTTTGATTTTCAATGTGTATATGATTTTTTAAGTCTACATATTTGTACATATTTTGATTTAGATTTTTTTAAAGATTTAATTTTAATTTTATAGACATTATTCCAAATCTAATTCCAACTAAACAGCCATCAGTGAGAACAAAAAGGCAAGGGCACACCCAAAGTCAAAGTGTCATGAGATAAATCCAAGTAGTATTTCAGGAATTGAGTCGACGTCCGGTGAAGCGAGCGATACTTGGTATTTATTATAAGAGCAAGTATGTAGTCAGAGTCTCAATCAAATGACTACGTGCAACATACGTCCATACAGTAAAACAGCCAGATGAAAAAGAGTGGTCAGAGTTCAGATCCAAAGACCACCTAACACGTGTTTCGTCTTCAAGACTTTGTCAAAGCTTCAGCTATGCGACAATACGTATGTAGGAAGGATTATAGTATTTCCAACAGATGGTTGTAGCAGAACTCGAAGTGAGTAGGCATACCGAACTTGCACCGACGCGAACGGCACGGCACTGCACCTCAGTTTACTAGGCTTATTACGGCCGTTTCTCTAACTTTACTCTTATGAATGACTCACTATAAACTGGGATGATGTGACGAGCAAAATAACAATGGATTAAATCCAGATCTGTGACTCGGGGTGAGTGTTTGAAAAATTTGAATACTCCTTCCCTCATTTTATTTTCTGATGTTGCTACTGGCATCATTCTGCACTGCTCTGGGGAAGTCTGGCTAATATTAGGAATAATGTGTAGAATGAATCTGATTTTTATGGTCAGACGAATGACAGAGAGTTCTAGATATCAATATCTGAGCCTGTATTATCCACATCTGAACTCTGAATAACACTTTGCTATTATCAAGAGTACACCTTTGAATATTATCAAGATCAGCGCTCTGGGCATCATGAGTATAGCAACAACAAAGCCCTGAGTGATGATAGCTTTTAACAACAGGAGATTTATTCGGGGTACAAAGTAGTATAAAAAAAGGCTCTTTTATTTGTTTACAGTTAAGAGCAACCTGGTTATTTTAAATATGAGTGAACCTGAATATTTTCAAGAGAAGCGTATGGGTGAGACTGAGCATCATCAAGAGAAGCGTCTGGGTGAGGATGTGTATCACCAAGAGATGTGTCTGGGTAAGGCTGAGTATCATCAAGAGAGGTGTCTGGGTGAGGCTGAGTATCATCAAGAGGGGTGTCTGGGCTAGGCTGATTATCATCAAGAGAAGAGTCTGGGTGAGGCTGAGTAGCACAAAGAGAAGTGTCTGGGTGAGGCTGAGTACCATCAAGAGGGGTGTCTGGGTGAAGCTGTCAATCATCAAGAGAAGCATCTGGATGAGGCTGAGTATAATCAAGAGAGGTGTCTGGGTGAGGCTGAGTATCATCAATAGAGGTGTCTGGGTGAGGCTGAGTATCATCAATAGAGGTGTCTGGGTGAGGCTGAGTATCATCACGAGAGGTGTCTGGGTGAGGATGTGTACCATCAAGAGAAACGTCTGGGTGATGCTGTGTATCGTCAAGAGAGGTGTCTGGGTGAGGCTGAGTATCATCAAGAGAAGTGTCTGAGTGAGGCTAAGTATCATCAAGGGAGGTGTCTGGGTGAGGCTGAGTATCATCAAGAGATGTGTCTGAGTGAGGCTGTGTATCATCAAGAGGGGTGTCTGGGTGAGACAGAGGTTTCTGGATGAGTCTGTCAATCATGAAGGGAGGTGTCAGGGTGAGGCTGACTATCATCAAGAGGGGTGTCTGGGCTAGGCTGAGTATCATCAAGAGAAGCGTCTGGGTGAGGCTGAGTAGCACAAAGAGAAGTGTCTGGGTGAGGCTGAGTACCATCAAGAGGGGTGCCTGGGTGAAGCTGTCAATCATCAAGGAAGGTGTCTGGGTGAAGCTAAGCATCACCAAGAGATGAGTCTGGGTGAGGCTGTGAATCGTCAAGAGGGGTGTCTGGGTAAGGCTGAGTATCATCAAGAGAAGCGTCTGGGTGAGACTGAGTATCATCAAGAGAGGTGTCTGGGTGAGGATGTGTATCATCAAGAGATGTGTCTGGGTGATGCTGAGTATCATCAAGAGAGGTGTCTGGGTGAGGCTGTCAATCATCAAGAGAGGTGTCTGGGTAAGGCTGAGTATCGTCAAGAGATGTGTCTGGGTGAGGCTGAGTATCATGAAGAGAGGCGTCTGGGTGAGGCTGTGTATCATGAAGAGAGGTGTCTGGGGGAGGCTGTGTATAGTCAAAAGGGGTGTCTGGGTGAGGCTGGGTATCATCAAGAGAGGCGTCTGAGTGAGGATGAGGTGTCTGAATGAGGCTGTCAATCATCAAGAGAGGTGTCTGGGTGAGGCTGAGTATCATCAAGAGAGAGAAGTGTCTGGGTGAGGCTGAGTATCATCAAGAGAGGTGTCTGGGTGAGGCTGTGTATCATCGGGAGAGGTATCTGGGTGAGGCTGTGTATCATCAAGAGAGGTGTCTGGTGAGGCTGTGTATCATCAAGAGAAGCATCTGGGTGAGGTTGAGTATCATCGAGAGAGGTGTCTAGTGAGGCTGGGTATCATGAAGAGAAGCATCTGGGTGAGGTTGAGCATCATCAAGGGAGGTGTCTGGGTGAGGCTGAGTATCATCATGAGAGGTGTCTGGGTGAGGCTGAGTATCATCAAGAGAAGTGTCTGAGTGAGGCTGAGTATCATCAAGGGAGGTGGTGTCTGGTGAGGCTGTGTATCATGAAGAGAAGCATCTGGGTGAGGTTGAGTATCATTAAGAGAGGTGTCTGGGTGAGGCTGAGTATCATCAATAGAAGCGTCTGGGTGAGAATGAGTATCATCAAGAGAAGCGCCTGGGCGAGCTGAGTATCATCAATAGAGGTGTCTGGGTGAGGCTGAGTATCATCAAGAGAGGTGTCTGGGTGAGTCTGAGTATCATCACGAGAGGTGTCTGGGTGAGGATGTGTACCATCAAGAGAAACGTCTGGGTGATGCTGTGTATCGTCAAGAGAGGTGTCTGGGTGAGGCTGAGTATCATCAAGAGAAGTGTCTGAGTGAGGCTGAGTATCATCAAGGGAGGTGTCTGGGTGAGGCTGAGTATCATCAAGAGATGTGTCTGAGTGAGGCTGTGTATCATCAAGAGGGGTGTCTGGGTGAGACAGAGGTGTCTGGATGAGTCTGTCAATCATGAAGGGAGGTGTCAGGGTGAGGCTGACTATCATCAAGAGGGGTGTCTGGGCTAGGCTGAGTATCATCAAGAGAAGCGTCTGGGTGAGGCTGAGTAGCACAAAGAGAAGTGTCTGAGTGAGGCTGAGTACCATCAAGAGGGGTGCCTGGGTGAAGCTGTCAATCATCAAGGAAGGTGTCTGGGTGAAGCTGAGCATCATCAAGAGATGAGTCTGGGTGAGGCTGTGAATCGTCAAGAGGGGTGTCTGGGTAAGGCTGAGTATCATCAAGAGAAGCGTCTGGGTGAGACTGAGTATCATCAAGAGAGGTGTCTGGGTGAGGATGTGTATCATCAAGAGATGTGTCTGGGTGATGCTGAGTATCATCAAGAGAGGTGTCTGGGTGAGGCTGTCAATCATCAAGAGAGGTGTCTGGGTAAGGCTGAGTATCGTCAAGAGATGTGTCTGGGTGAGGCTGAGTATCATGAAGAGAGGCGTCTGGGTGAGGCTGTGTATCATGAAGAGAGGTGTCTGGGGGAGGCTGTGTATAGTCAAAAGGGGTGTCTGGGTGAGGCTGGGTATCATCAAGAGAGGCGTCTGAGTGAGGATGAGGTGTCTGAATGAGGCTGTCAATCATCAAGAGAGGTGTCTGGGTGAGGCTGAGTATCATCAAGAGAGAGAAGTGTCTGGGTGAGGCTGAGTATCATCAAGAGAGGTGTCTGGGTGAGGCTGTGTATCATCGGGAGAGGTATCTGGGTGAGGCTGTGTATCATCAAGAGAGGTGTCTGGTGAGGCTGTGTATCATCAAGAGAAGCATCTGGGTGAGGTTGAGTATCATCGAGAGAGGTGTCTAGTGAGGCTGGGTATCATGAAGAGAAGCATCTGGGTGAGGTTGAGCATCATCAAGGGAGGTGTCTGGGTGAGGCTGAGTATCATCATGAGAGGTGTCTGGGTGAGGCTGAGTATCATCAAGAGAAGTGTCTGAGTGAGGCTGAGTATCATCAAGGGAGGTGGTGTCTGGTGAGGCTGTGTATCATGAAGAGAAGCATCTGGGTGAGGTTGAGTATCATTAAGAGAGGTGTCTGGGTGAGGCTGAGTATCATCAATAGAAGCGTCTGGGTGAGAATGAGTATCATCAAGAGAAGCGCCTGGGCGAGCTGAGTATCATCAATAGAGGTGTCTGGGTGAGGCTGAGTATCATCAAGAGAGGTGTCTGGGTGAGTCTGAGTATCATCACGAGAGGTGTCTGGGTGAGGATGTGTACCATCAAGAGAAACGTCTGGGTGATGCTGTGTATCGTCAAGAGAGGTGTCTGGGTGAGGCTGAGTATCATCAAGAGAAGTGTCTGAGTGAGGCTGAGTATCATCAAGGGAGGTGTCTGGGTGAGGCTGAGTATCATCAAGAGATGTGTCTGAGTGAGGCTGTGTATCATCAAGAGGGGTGTCTGGGTGAGACAGAGGTGTCTGGATGAGTCTGTCAATCATGAAGGGAGGTGTCAGGGTGAGGCTGACTATCATCAAGAGGGGTGTCTGGGCTAGGCTGAGTATCATGAAGAGAAGCATCTGGGTGAGGTTGAGTATCATTAAGAGAGGTGTCTGGGTGAGGCTGAGTATCATCAATAGAAGCGTCTGGGTGAGAATGAGTATCATCAAGAGAAGCGCCTGGGCGAGGCTGAGTATCATCAATAGAGGTGTCTGGGTGAGGCTGAGTATTATCAAGAGAGGTGTCTGGGTGAGACAGAGGTGTCTGGATGAGGCTGTCAATCATCAAGGGAGGTGTCTGGGTGAGGCTGAGTATCATCAAGAGAAGTGTCTGGGTGAGGCTGAGTATCATGAAGAGAGGTGTCTGGGTGAGGCTGTGTATCATCGAGAGAGGTGTCTGGGTGAGGCTGTGTATCATCGAGAGGTGTCTAGTGAGGCTGGGTATCATGAAGAGAAGCATCTGGGTGAGGTTGAGCATCATCAAGGGAGGTGTCTGGGTGAGGCTGAGTATCATCATGAGAGGTGTCTGGGTGAGGCTGAGTATCATCACGAGAGATGTCTGGGTTAGGCTGAGTATCATCAAGGGAGGTGTCCGGGTGAGGCTGAGTATCATCAAGAGATGTGTCTGGGTGAGGCTGTGTATCATCAAGAGGGGTGTCTGGGTGAGGCTTAGTATCATGAAGAGAAATGTCTGGGTGATGCTGTGTATCGTCAACAGAGGTGTCTGGGTGAGGCTGTGTATCATCAAGAGGGGTGTCTGGGTGAGACAGAGGTGTCTGGATGAGTCTGTCAATCATCAAGGGAGGTGTCAGGGTGAGGCTGACTATCATCAAGAGGGGTGTCTGGGCTAGGCTGAGTATCATCAAGAGAAGCGTCTGGGTGAGGCTGAGTAGCACAAAGAGAAGTGTCTGGGTGAGGCTGAGTACCATCAAGAGGGGTGCCTGGGTGAAGCTGTCAATCATCAAGGAAGGTGTCTGGGTGAGGCTGAGCATCATCAAGAGATGAGTCTGGGTGAGGCTGTGAATCGTCAAGAGGGGTGTCTGGGTAAGGCTGATTATCATTAAGAGAAGCGTAAGGGTGAGACTGAGTATCATCAAGAGAGGTGTCTGGGTGAGGATGTGTATCATCAAGAGATGTGTCTGGGTGATGCTGAGTATCATCAAGAGAGGTGTCTGGGTGAGGCTGTCAATCATCAAGAGAGGTGTCTGGGTAAGGCTGAGTATCGTCAAGAGATGTGTCTGTTTGAGGCTGAGTATCATGAAGAGAGGCGTCTGGGTGAGGCTGTGTATCATGAAGAGAGGTGTCTGGGGGAGGCTGTGTATAGTCAAAAGGGGTGTCTGGGTGAGGCTGGGTATCATCAAGAGAGGCTTCTGAGTGAGGATGAGGTGTCTGAATGAGGCTGTCAATCATCAAGAGAGGTGTCTGGGTGAGGCTGAGTATCATCAAGAGAGAGAAGTGTCTGGGTGAGGCTGAGTATCATCAAGAGAGGTGTCTGGGTGAGGCTGTGTATCATCGGGAGAGGTATCTGGGTGAGGCTGTGTATCATCAAGAGAGGTGTCTGGTGAGGCTGTGTATCATGAAGAGAAGCATCTGGGTGAGGTTGAGTATCATCGAGAGAGGTGTCTGGGTGAGGCTGAGTATCATCAATAGAAGCATCTGGGTGAGAATGAGTATCATCAAGAGAAGCGCCTGGGCGAGCTGAGTATCATCAAGAGAGGTGTCTGGGTGAGGCTGAGTATCATCAAGAGAAGTGTCTGAGTGAGGCTGAGTATCATCAAGGGAGGTGTCTGGGTGAGGCTGAGTATCATCAAGAGAGGTGTCTGGGTGAGACAGAGGTGTCTGGATGAGGCTGTCAATCATCAAGGGAGGTGTCTGGGTGAGGCTGAGTATCATCAAGAGAAGTGTCTGAGTGAGGCTGAGTATCATGAAGAGAGGTGTCTGGGTGAGGCTGTGTATCATCGAGAGGTGTCTAGTGAGGCTGTGTATCATGAAGAGAAGCATCTGGGTGAGGTTGAGCATCATCAAGGGAGGTGTCTGGGTGAGGCTGAGTATCATCATGAGAGGTGTCTGGGTGAGGCTGAGTATCATCACGAGAGATGTCTGGGTTAGGCTGAGTATCATGAAGAGAAACGTCTGGGTGATGCTGTGTATCGTCAAGAGAGGTGTCTGGGTGAGGCTGAGTATCATCAAGAGAGGTGTCTGGGTGAGACAGAGGTGTCTGGATGAGGCTGTCAATCATCAAGGGAGGTGTCTGGGTGAGGCTGAGTATCATGAAGAGAGGTGTCTGGGTCAGGCTGTGTATCATCGAGAGAGGTGTCTGGTGAGGCTGTGTATCATGAAGAGAAGCATCTGAGTGAGGTTGAGCATCATCAAGAGAGGTGTCTGGGTGAGACTGAGTATCATCACGAGAGGTGTCTGGGTGAGACTGAGTATCATCAAGAGAAACTTCTGGGTTAGACTGAGTATCATCAAGAGAAGCGCCTGGGTGAGGCTGAGTATCATCAAGAGAGGTGTCTGGGTGAGGCTGTGTATCATCAAGAGGGGTGTCTGGGTGAGGCCGAGTATCACGAAGAGAAACGTCTGGGTGATGCTGTGTATCGTCAAGAGAGGTGTCTGGGTGAGGCTGAGTATCATCAAGAGAGGTGTCTGGGTGAGACAGAGGTGTCTGGATGAGGCTGTCAATCATCAAGGGAGGTGTCTGGGTGAGGCTGGGTATCATCAAGAGAGGTGTCTGGGTGAGGCTTAGTATCATGAAGAGAAACGTCTGGGTGATGCTGTGTATCATCAAGAGAGGTGTCTGGGTGAGGCTGAGTATCATGAAGAGAGGTGTCTGGGTCAGGCTGTGTATCATCGAGAGGTGTCTGGTGAGGCTGTGTATCATGAAGAGAAGCATCTGAGTGAGGTTGAGTATCATCAAGAGAGGTGTCTGGGTGAGGCTGAGTATCATCAAGAGAAACGTCTGGGTGAGACTGAGTATCATCAAGAGAAGCGCCTGGGTGAGGCTGAGTATCATCAAGAGAGGTGTCTGGGTGAGGCTGTGTATCATCGAGAGATGTCTGGGTAAGGCTGTGTATCATCAAGAGATGTGTCTGGGTGAGGCTGTGTATCATCGAGAGATGTCTGGGTGATGCTGTGTATCGTCAAGAGAGGTGTCTGGGTGAGGCTGAGTATCATCAAGAGAGGTGTCTGGGTGAGACAGAGGTGTCTGGATGAGGCTGTCAATCATCAAGGGAGGTGTCTGGGTGAGGCTGAGTATCATCAAGAGAGGTGTCTGGGTGAGGCTTAGTATCATGAAGAGAAACGTCTGGGTGATGCTGTGTATCATCAAGAGAGGTGTCTGGGTGAGGCTGAGTATCATCAAGAGAGGTGTCTGGGTGAGACAGAGGTGTCTGGATGAGGCTGTCATTCATCAAGGGAGGTGTCTGGTGAGGCTGTGTATCATGAAGAGAAGCACCTGAGTGAGGTTGAGTATCATCAAGAGAGGTGTCTGGGTGAGGCTGAGTATCATCAAGAGAAACGTCTGGGTGAGACTGAGTATCATCAAGAGAAGGGCCTGGGTGAGGCTGAGTATCATCAAGAGAGGTGTCTGGGTGAGGCTGAGTATCATCAAGAGAGGTGTCTGGGTGAGGCTGAGTATCATCAAGAGAGGTGTGTGGGTGAGGCTGTGTATCATCAAGAGATGTGTCTGGGTGAGGTTGGGTATCACCATGAGCAGAGATCTAAGTACTCTGATTGTTATTAACAGTTTTTCTGAACTCAGATACCCTTTTGAACACATCATGAGTGATGCTGCGCTGTTGAGCCCAGCACAGAGCGACTTGATCACGAGCAGAGCTGCAAACAAATCCGGGCATTAAGAAGTGAAAATCTAATGTACAAACACATCCCGACACATCATACGATCAATGTGAACAGCTGTACAGAGAGGGGACATTTTATTTGGATTTACACAGATAAAGCAAACAGCAGCTAAACAACAACACTTTCGTTAACATCTTCACAAAAGATGCCAGACTTTGTTATTCCTCCAAATGCTTTCCAGCAGCAAGGATAGCCTCCCGTGAGTAATGGTTCAAATAGTGTCATAAATAGGTCTTTATCTCAGCAGATAACCACGATGAGGACTTTAATCTACTGCACAATAGTCGGAGGACACATTGCCAGGATATAAATCTCTTAAGATTGTCAGGATACAATAATTTAAGGAGCATGGCTTCACAGCTCTGGATTCTTGAGGGGCGGTTTTCATTAGATAGCAGCATAATTGAACAACATTTCCACTCTGCTCCCTTTTGTTTATGTGTTTTATGGAGCGCATCTGTCACCCCACTGGGTATCAAGACGCTGGAACATGTCATAAACGGATTTCCAGCTGCTATTCGAATTTTGTGAATTAAAAATTACAAGACACACCATTAGCACATTTGCACCGTATTTCACACATATATTCAGGACACTTAAAAATGCTCTGCTGAAATACCTTTCGACGCGAACGTTTTGACTGAACCGCGCTCTCTGTTAAGAGATTTAGCTCAAATTCAAATAGTCAATTGCAAATGTATTGGTTGCTGTGTCAACTTTCTGACAGACAATAATAAACGTGATATATGATAATAAATAATAAATCAATAAATACACAGAATCACATAAGTCACTTATTTATCACATAGTCTACAGGAATACAGGCAATAAAAGCAGTAACGCCCATAAGATCCGCACCTTCAGCTCAGCATCCCCACAAAGTGAAGGTTTATATACAGCAAAGGATGGAATGAAAGAGCATAGACACCATATTACCCACAGCATCCTTCTGCCTAGCAACAGCATGTGGGCATACCCCAAGTTGCATAAGATCCCCATGAAACAGCAATCTCCCACCAATCATCCTGGGTTACAGGAGACAAACCGCAGTGTCCATGAAAGCAGGAAGTACCAATCAGGATTCTCCCTGAGAACAGGTATACACATGTTATAAGAAGGGGTTAAGCCCCAAGATATCCATAATTGTATACATTGCTATTGGAGCTTAGTCAGATTCATGGGCAGTTACAGGGCCCCTCATACGTGGCCAAGCGGCCCATAAATACAAAGCGAATGAGTTAAAAATACAATCATCATCTCTTCTAAAACAAAATCCTAATAGTCTCTGACAGAATTAATCTCATGATTTCTAAAGAGTGGCTCAAGCTGCCTTTTACCTGCTAAGACGTGTTTAGTGCAAAATAGTAAAACGTGCAATAAATAGTTCTTTCCCCCAATATTGCAGTCACAATAGTCTTTGCTTGTGGAAAGTCTTGAAGACCTAACTGAGTATTCTCTTGTTGGCAATGTACCCCATCCAAATTTGACATAAAGTGTGCATTTTTTTTTTTTAGGGTAAATCGAATCCATATATAGCATGGTGATGGGGCCACAATTATTGCTAAAACAGTGCCCCAGTAGACTTCCAGGTCTAAGCAGAGAAAGTTTCCTATCTGGTCTAGTCCTGAAATAACTCTCCTTGACAACGTTGCCATGTCCCGTTTACTCTTCTCTGGTCAGTCCAAAGTGATCCCAACTGTAATTGAACTAATATGGGTTTCGTGGGACAACCAAGAATTTCTACTGTGGCACTGGCATGATTGGCACCTTCCAAAGGTTTTACATAGACTGCTGCTTTAGGGCCCAGCACAGCTCTGATCCAGGATAGTTCTGGTTTTAAAGTTGCTATTTCTGCTACTGGATTGTGTCTAAGCTCAGCATAAAGTGCCAATTGTGGGGAGGGGGAAATTATTCTCTACCACTTGTAATGTATTTAAGTGCCCCTAGAGCTCAGTCCCATAAAGTGCTGCTATACATTTGCAGAATGGTGCTGATACTTTTGGCCCCTGTCTTATGCCTACATTTGAAAACTGCCCTGCAGCTCTGACTTGGGATCCTAGTTGCATTGTGTATGTGACAGTTCCATTTCCGGTCCTCAGTCATAAAGGGTGTTTGACAGTAATAAATAGATCACGAGTTCCCAATTTTTTTTTTACACACTGAAAAGATCAAATAATAAAACATCTCCAAGAAAGAAGCAATCAGCGCACAATAGCGATGGATTTGCTTCTTATTTTCACATCTGCAGGTATTTAGATGACTGATTTATTTTCCAATTATATGAGAGTTACAAGGATATGAAAAATTGATTGAAGGCTCGGTCTTGTATAATGGGGTCGCATATTTGTCATATTTAAACTTTGTCACATATTACAATGGAATTCCATTTGGTTCATATGTGGGGGAAGATTTTGGCATTGTTTACCCCCTCAGATCGATGCTAAAAAAAACAGAGGTTTAATTTTATAACAGCTCCTTTAGTTTCTGCACATTTTTTCCATGAGCATTTTCCTCGTTTTTCTTATTTTTAACAAGATATTTCTTGTCTAGCAGTGTGTTGAAGTACTGTCACACATTATTCACATTAAATCATATTAAATTAATTATTAATATTAAATTAAGAACTGTCTTGTCCGTAGTTTTACAATCCTCCAGTGATATTTTTCTAATTTCCAATCGCAAGCCGCAAGTGCTCTGCAGGCTTCCTCTGCAACGACTTGGAAGGCCATTGGAGTGCTCAATTTTATTAAGTCCATTTGTGAGCTGCTCACCCAGTCCAGGTTTTTTCTTTCACATTCTGGTATTTGTATCCTACTTTAGCCCATTATGCATTCAGAACTACAAGTACCAGAATGCAAAGGAAAAATGGGGTCTAGATGAACTACACTCAAATGCAAATAGACGTGGAAAACTTGAGACCTTAAACGTGGTGGGTCATGTGTAAGATAATGGATATATCCAAAGCCTGACACTTTGGATCTATACATTATCTTATCTTTCTTATCTTATCTTATCTTATCTTATATTATCACCTTTATTGACAAGCCTAGTTTTTGCTACTAATTATGGATGGTTACACATGAGAAAATATCCACCTCTCTCATTTCATGATGACACCAGATCGGCTCTACTGCCAGATCCACCGAGCCTCACGGGTGGACCACTCACACATGTTTTTAAGTCTTGTGGCTTGCTGTCCCTCCAAGCTGCTGCTGCTTACTAGTGGAGATGTTTTATGAGCATGGTCTTACTACCACTCGCTGCACCCACTGCATCCCTTATGTTCAGCTTATGCCTTGGGGCCCACATTCCGCCACATCGTGTGGTCATCTCTTTCGGTCTGGTGCTACTTCCATGCCTCCTCCCATAACTGGCACAACTCCTCTCCCTCCCACGCACTCTTGTTGAGCTTCACAGAGGTCCTGCAACTTGGTTATAAGCCCATAACGTGCAACATTTGTTGACCTCCCACAGTCCAGCCATTGGGTTGAGCACACAGAGGCACTGATGCAACTGTTGTGTCAGGGCTATAAAAGTAAGCTAGGAGAGGATCTCCAGCATCAATCAGCCTAGCAATGCATGAATCTGTGGAAAACTACATAACACAAGCCCTGAAAACACTCTCATCCAACACAAAACATATAATCCAGCCAATCTCCTTTGCAGCATTTACAGGCAACATGATCATGATAATCTGAGTATCAACAAAAGTTTGCCTTCCACTAAGTCCTCTTGTAGAACCTGAGATCTAGTAACAAGAGGACAGTCTAGAATCAGACATAGTATTCATGACACCAGGCCGTCAGAGTTCAAGCCCCCTGATATTGAATTTCCTTGACCCCCACCTTAGTGTTCTGAGAGACTACCCCACCTTTAGGGGGACCCTGAGAAGTGAGAACGACCTCTTCATCTTCACTGTGTTAATTATGTGCAGTTGAATAACCCCCATTCTAACTAAGGCAGGGCCTCCATCAGGCAAATAACCCTATTGTATGCTGCTGTGGAGGCATGAAACCCCGGTGAAGACTTGGGCAATTTAACAGAATAGGCAGATTAGACTCTTACAACATACCATCTGAGGTGGCAGTGAAGAAACGGAATGTTTATTTTATTTTTAGTAAAATTTTAATTTGTACAATGGGGTCCCGGGGGGGACCAGCCGAAGAATGTGGTCTCCCCCCCAGGGTCTTTGGGGGGGTGGTACAGCCCGGGCTCTGTGGGCTGAGATTTGGGCTCCTTTTGGGCTTCTTGGGCGGGAGGTTTTTATAAGGGGGGCTCCATTTTGTGACCGGCCACCATTGTGACACGGTGGCCGGTCCAGTTGGCAGAGCGGGTGATTTTTTGGTGAATTTTCCGGAGCGGGGGAATTTTGGGCTTTGCAGTGCTTTCTTCCTGAACGGGGGAAGTTGCTCGAGTTCCAAAAAAAAAAAAACGAGAGAAAGGAAGGGAAGCGTTTTTATGCAACCCAAAAAAAAAAAAAAAAGAGGTTTAAGGCAGCGCGTCTAAGCGCGTTACCAGGCTTCAAGGTTCGGCAGGCCCCCTTTTGAGGCGAGTGAGCGCCATCGGAGATGGCGGCGAGAGAGGCGGAATACCTGCAGGCGGCGGTGGCGTTGCTGGAAAAAGCCGGGCGCATGGACCTGCTTCGGCAGGAGTCCTTTCCGGCCCTGCGCCCGGCACGAAAAGCAGCGCATGGTATTGCGGCGGCGGTGATGGCTTGTTCACCGCCACGCTCGGGGGGCAGAGCAGGCCAGGTGAGGAAAGGGGGGTGGGGAGGAGGAAGGCTTTCGCCAGGGAAACGGGGCCGCGTGGTGTGCGGACCAGCGGGCCCTGGGAGGGCTCTTGTTTCTTCTTCGGCCCCGGGGAAGGGCGGGCCCAAATTAGCAGTCGTGTTAGGTTGGGGAGGGGAGGGCGGGGCGCCTCACGAAGGGTAGCTGGTGTGGGCAGCTGGGGGCCCCAGGACAAGGGCAGCAGTCAGGGTGAAGGTAGGGGAGGGCAGGCTGGAGGGGCTGGGCAGGGTTTACAGCCTGGGGGCGAGGTTGTGAGCTTGGTGCAGTTGGGGAGGGGTTGTAGTGGAGAGGGAGAAAGCGGGAGGCAGGAGAGGGGTGGGGAGTATGACCCCTTAATTCCGGTATCCAGCAAGTGGCCTACCATGCTGGAATGGAGCGCCTCTGAGAGTGAGGGTGAGCAGGCGGAGGCAGGGGAGGACGAGAGTGGGGGGGTGTCTCCCCCCTCACTGTGCGGCGCGGAGCCCCGAGAAAAGTTTATGGGAGCCGGGAAGGATGGGGCCAGCTCAGGCAACTATGGGGGTCCCCGTTTTTTCGCAGCGAGGGATTTCGTTTTTTCCTGCACGCCGGACCTACCGGGACAGAGAGAATGTCGCGAGGAGGGAGAGCCAGGCGAGCGCAGGGCGGCTCGGTCACCCTGGTCAGAAGGACAGGCGGAGCCTTGAGCGGCTGGCCGAAGCCCATCACCGGGATGGTTGCCGGGGAGGCGGTTGGCTGCGGACACTCCCAGGAAGCGGTGTGGAGGCAGGGGTCGTGCGCCCGCCAGCGCCCACTCCTCCTGGGAGCGGCGTCCGGGTCCAGCGGGGGTTCAGGTGGGGGTGTGCAAGAAGAGCGCGGTCGAGACAGCAGTGGTTGAGGGACCACGGCAGGCCCAGGAGGTGTGGGATTATGGAAATGACCCATGGTGTGTGGATCACATTTTGGATTACGATGAGACCAGCTTGGAAGAAGGAGAGCTGGTGGATGATGGCACTGAGGAAAGTTGGTGGGAGCAGGGCGGGGTGGGGCCCGCTAATGCTCTATCTCAGTCGTTACAGGCTACACAGGACCAGACTCGACCTCGAGTGCGGGTGTCCGATGAAGGCCACGGTGGGCGGCGGAAGGCACAGGAGCGGCCACCGTCATTACCGGCACGTGAGGAAGCAAGCGTTACCATGGTGTCAGTGGCGGTGGAAGCGAGTGAGCCAAAGGGTGTGGGGGTGATGCGCTTGTCAAAAGGGATATACGTCGCGGATGCGGGGGTGGGCACGGAGGGGATCGTGGCGCAATAGTCGGTGAAGGGTGAGAGCAGTGAGCAGGGAAAGGGGGACGTGGGGGACAAGGAGGCGGATGACAAACAAACAGGTGAGAAGGGAGTGGGGGACAAGACAGACCAGCCAGTCTTGAAGCGGGCTCGGTTACCGTACATGGGTACTGCAAAACCGTTGGGGACGCATCTTATGCAGTCCACAAAGGAGAAGATCTGGAAGGGGGAGTACGTGGAGGTACTCAAGCTGCTGCACAGAGAGGTGCGGGCCAAGGAAGGATCGAAGGAGGAGGAGTTTGAGTTGTCAAAGCGCCCTAGGGTGCCAGTTACCATTGAAAACTGGACGGCGGCATTTTTAATATTTGCCAGTGTGTACTGCGAACGTTATCCCGAACGGGCGGTGGCGCTCTTTAAATATATGGATATTATCCGAAAGGCCCAGTTGAATTTCGGGGGCTTTGCGTGGCGACAATATGATGAGGAGTTTAGAGCGCGAATGGCGGCGGATTCGGACGTCCAATGGGGGGAGATTGATGCTGATTTATGGCAGCACACCCTGGGCCCAGCCAAATTCGGCAAAACAGTGTTCACGGCCAGTGGCCTTCCCATTACGTATCGCCCCTTTCGGGAGCGCCCCACCCAAGGGGTGGGGAACGCCAGTGGTAATCAGTTCGGCTCCTCATCCTCTTCGGGCGGAAAATCGGGAGCATGTTGGGACTACAATAAAGGGATTTGTTCCCGCGAATATTGTAAATTCCGGCATGAGTGCTCAAAGTGTGCAGGGAGACACCCATTTATTCACTGTGCCGGCCCGTCAGCAACAGGGAATTCGACCGGCCAAAGTCAAGGAGCTTGGGGCCAGGAGCAGTCAGGACTCGGCGGACGTGACCAGCGTTTCCGTTCAGGAACTGCGGGTAAGGGCTCATACGCCGGTTAAAGTGCGGATTTTGGCTGCCTGGCTTGATTTTATCCCTGCAGGCAAGAGGCGGAGTTGTTGCGGCACGGTTTCGCTCACGGTTTTCGTTTGGGATACGAGGGCCCGAGGGTGCGTCGCTGGCCGGAGAATTTGCGGTCGGTGAGGGGTAAGGAGGACTGGGTAAAAGCTAAGCTGGAGAAAGAAGTGGAGGAAGGACGAATGGCGGGCCCTTTTTTTCCAGTGGCCCTTGCCAAACCTTATTGTATCCCCCATTGGGGTCGTGCTCAAAAAAGAGAAAGGACAGTTTCGCTTGATACAGCACCTGTCTTGGCCGTAGGGCTCGTCAGTTAATGATTTAATTCCAGAGGTCTGTTCACGGGTTTCGTATGCGTCCGTGGATGTGGCGATGGCTATGGTCGAGCGGTTGGGACCCGGGGCGCTGATGGCAAAAACAGACATAAAGTCGGCATTTCGCTTATTGCCAGTGCACCCGGATGATTTTGAGTCGTTGGGTATACAGTTTGATGGTGCTTGGTTTGTGGACAAGGCGCTGTCTATGGGCTGTGCGAGTTCTTGTGCATTGTTTGAATGTTTCAGTTCATGCTTACAATGGATATTTACAGAAGCGTCTGGGCATGCTCAGGTTACGCATTACCTGGATGATTTCTTTTTTGCGGCGGAAGCTAACTCTCCGCGGTGCACAGAATTGTTATGCATTTTCCAGCAGCTCATGGGGGACCTTGGTGTGCCCTTGGCCCCTGAAAAGACAGTGGGGCCTGGTACGGCGCTGTCTTTTCTTGGCATCGAGTTGGATACGGTGGCGGGGATTGCTCGGCTTCCGCAGGACAAGAAATTGGATATGCTACACAGGACGAGGCAGATGTTGGGGAAAGAAAAGGTCACGGTGCGGGAGATACAGGTTTTGTTGGGACATCTTAACTTTGCAAGTAGAGTAGTCCGGGCGGGGAGGACTTTTTGTAGGCGATTGGCGCTTGCTCTCTCGGGTACGCGTTTGCCACATCATCATGTGCGGCTTAAGGTTGGCGTTCGGGAGTTCCTTCGGATGTGGCTGGCTTTTTTGGAGACCTTCAATGGCATCCCTTTGAGGGTCTGGCAGGAGTGGGAATGGGATGTTCAGATCTATTCAGACGCAGCAGGAGCATCTGGATTTGGACTGTTTTGGCAGGGACGATGGTGCGCGGAGTCGTGGCCAGAGGCATGGAAACGGGGAGTGAAGAGCATCGCTTTTTTAGAGTTTTTTCCGCTTGTCGTCGCAGTGTGCTTGTGGGGAAGTGATTTGCAGCATAAAAAGGTTTTGTTTAGAGTGGACAATATGGCGGTTGTCCAGTTGGTAAACAGGCAGTCGGCGCGTGATGCACAGGTCCTTTGTCTTTTCCGGGCTTTTGTGTTGCAGTGTTTGAAACATGGTATTGCGTTTCGGGCGAGACATGTTCCAGGTGTGGACAACGACATTGCCGATGCTTTGTCTCGTTCACAGTGGGACAGATTTCATGGGTTGGTCACGGGCACGGCTTTGTGCAGGACGGTGATGCCCGAATCGCTTTGGACCATAGGCACGAGAGGATGCTTCAACTGGTAATTCAGTCTCTTGCCCCTTCTACTCGTCGGGCGTATCTAAAAGCGTGGGAGGAATTTAGACAGTCGGGGGCACGCAGGAGGTCGTGGATGGAGGAAGTGATTGAGGACGTGGTACAATTCATATTGTCATTGATTGAGAAAGGTCAGTCGCGCGTTACTATAGCAGGTAAGTTGGCGGCGCTGGGTTTCATGGGTAAGTGCTTGTGGGGTTATCAACCGACTGCAGGGGAACTGGGCCAGCGGATACTGGAGGGTTGGGCGCGCGAAAAAGGGACGGTAAGCAAAAAAAGGAGCCCCTTGTCGTTGGCCCTTTTGAAGGCGGTGGTGCGGTCGCTGCCTGGAATATGCTATTCTAACGGGGAGGCATTGCTCTTTAGGACACTCATGGCTTGGATGCTTTTTGGTGCATTTCGGGTCTCAGAGTTGTTGGGTACTACAAGGAAGGTGGGCCTGTGCTGGGAGGATGTACGGCTGGGGCCGAATGGTGTACTGGTGCGCGTAGGCAGCTCTAAAACTGATCAGAGAGCAGCGGGCGTAGTAGTATGGTTGAAGAAGTATCCGGTGGCTGGCATTTGCCCTCTGGCTCTGGGGCTGCGTTTGCGTTGGCAGGCTGAGCGGGGGGCAGAGTTGGTTTTCCAGCATAGGGATGGCAGTAGGGTGACAGCTGCACAGCTTTTGGCGTTGCTCCGGAAAGGGCTGTTTGTAGTAGGCGAGGACCCTTACCTTTTTGGGACTCACTCCTTTCGCATTGGCGTAGCGACGGAAGCAGGGTTGCAGGGTTGATCGAGGGAGGCCATTATGTCCTTGGGCAGGTGGAGTTCTGATTGCTTCAAGAGGTACGTTCGAGGGCGAGGAATTGTATCGGTGTGCGCGCTCTAACTGTAAATTTTCTTTTCCAGGTGTAGTGGCGGGCCCGGAAGATGATTTCGCCCGCATTTGGATAGTTAGTCATTCTTTCGTGAAGTGGGCGCATCGCCAGGCACAGCGAACTGCGTTGGGGGGGAATTTGGGGTTTGATTTACATTGTTTTCAAGTTAGATGGTTTGGTAAGGGTGGTATGCTGTGGGAAGAACTGATTGCACGGTTCTCAGGGATAAAAGGGGCGGGGCCTTGCCCAGATGTTCTGTGTTTGCACGTGGGAGAGAATGATATGGTCAAGAAGACAGGTTTAGATGTGTTGAAGTCAATGAAGAAGGATTTGGTGACGATTAGGTCCCAGGGGAGGGGTTGCCATATCGTTGTGACGGGTTTTGTTCCGCGGCGGGTTTGGAGGGGGGCAAGGAAGTAAGGGGCAGTGGAAAGGGCAAGAAGGAAGTTGAATAAGGAGCTGCGACTTTTCTGCTTGGATAAGGGCATTTCGTTCTTGGAGCATAGAGACATACGTTTTGAGGATGTGGAATTCTTTAGGGATGATGGGGTTCACCTGTCATTTGTAGGAATGGAGCTCTACTTGTTGGAGTTGAAGGACTTCCTGAAGGCGTTGTTTCGAGTTACGTAAGTAAGTAGGTGTGGGGGACCCCCAGGCGCAGTGGGGGGGGCAGAAAAGCCTAGTCGGCTTTTCTGGTGGCGGTGATTACAGTTTGCAGCCAACTAAACGCGTGCGGATGGGCAGAAGTGAGGGGCAAGTTGGGATAGTAAGGGGGGGTACAGCAGCAGGTCGCGACCGGCAGGAGAGAGGATTGACAGGCTCTGGATGATAACAAACGGCCAGGATTCAGAGGTAGATACACAATACTTCAGAGGGGTGGCAGAAGAATTTGACAGGGAGGGGGGAGGTGGCGGTAGGGGAGGGGGGAAGACGGTGCTTAGGTGAAATTGATGTCTAGTGAGGCTTTAGTTTTGTAAGGCAAAGGCCGAGGGGAATTATTTGTAAGTGCACCTGTTCCAATAAAGCGGCCTTTTACACACAGCCACGGAGTCTGGTTTCTGTGCCTTCCTCCCCAATGGGGTCCCGGGGGGGACCAGCCGAAGAATGAGGTCTCCCCTTCGGGGTCTTTGGGGGGGGTGGTACAGCCCGGGCTCTGTGGGCTGTGATTTGGGCTCCTTTTGGGCTTCTTGGGCGGGGGGGGTATTTATAAGGGGGGCTCCATTTTGTGACCAGCCACCATTTTGTCCTAGGTGACACGGTGGCCGGTCCAGTTGGCAGAGCGGGTGATTTTTTCCCCTCCCACCCTCACCTGATGTCGTTACTGTCCTTTCATGTGTTTTACGGTGGTGACGCTTTGGTGTGTGTTGCTGTTGTTGTGGGGGCGCTGGATTGGAGCAGGTGTGCCTATCGGGGGTTTGTGTATTGGGGTTGTCGCTGGGAACAGGTGCTTTTGGCAGTGATTACAGTTTGCAGCCAACTAAACGCGTGCGGATGGGCAGAAGTGAGGGGCAAGTTGGGATAGTAAGGGAGGGGAACAGCAGCAGGTCGCAACGGGAAAGAGGGAGGATTGACAGGCTCGGGATGATAACGAACGGCCAGGATTCAGAGGTAGATACACAATACTCGAGAGGGGTGGCAGGAGAATTTGACAGGGAGGGGGAAGGTGGGTGTAGGGGAGGGGGGAGGACGGTGCTTAGGTGAAATTGATGTCTAGTGAGGCTTTAGTTTTGTAAGGCAAAGGCCGAGGGGAATTATTTGTAAGTGCACCTGTTCCAATAAAGCGGCCTTTTACACACAGCCACGGAGTCTGGTTTCTGTTCCTTCCTCCCCAATGTGATGGATATGGGTGTTTGCAATGAACGAATGAGGGATTCTTCTATAGAGCACGGCTACTCGAAAGCGCGTCCCAGCGCTTTAGGCATCTAGAGACGGAAAAAAGACAGGGTCCGCAGAAGGCTTACAATTGCTAAAGGTGTATGTCTGATATATTTTTTTACATTATTTTTATTTTCTATTTCGTCTACTTTGTATTATTCTAAAATACTTTTACAATGTGGTGTACAGGGCGTTTCCAATGCCTAATATTTTATGAACTCAACTAGTATATCGACCACAACCATTCCCTTTAGTGTGACTTGGCTAATAGTCTAATCAAACTCAGTCCTAGTCACTTTGTGCTCTACAGTCAAGTGAGGTACCTGCTCAGCCGATGTAATGGTGTCAGTGTAAGGGGAGTGCCCCGCAGCATAGTGGGTGATAGACTTGGGCCCAGTTCCTAAAACTAAATCTATGTGTGAAAGTTTCTGCATACAAAGATTTAAGCCTGTTTCTAAGGGTACATCTCTGCCTAGCTGTAATTCAACAACTCAAGGTAGAGACTTATGCGTAGCATTAGAATTACCTGTCCTCACTGTTTTAAAAGAGGAAAAGGAGAAATTCCCAGCACAAAATCTGATTTAAGGTTACTGCTAATTCGGCATGTATTTTAGGCATAAATCCACAAAATATAGTTCTACATAGTTCCGGTGGAGATGGTCCGCCTACACTATCACTAGTTCAGTAGGTGTAGCAGCACCAGATCACAGAGGTGAGAGGAGCCCCCGGACATAAAACTCTGTGTGCTGGGGTTGCTGAATCTACATGTGATGGCGAGACAGGTTGGTAGATGTGCCTGGAACAGCACTTTTAATATGACATATATTTGGAATTTGTGGCTAGTGGATGCAATACAGCTTAACCACAATCATACAATTTATGTGCAATAACTTATTGGGGACTAGGACCCAGAACCCTTCTGAGTGGAACCCTTCTAAGCCACTAGACCAAATAGGTTGTTGCCTGGAATACTGAGTGAGGGATTTCGTTATACCTTAATAGCATAGCCAAAGTATCCAGGACAAAAACATTTAAAAGGTGAGTGCGTACAGAGAAGTATTGATTTACTATCCTTAACTCCACATCTGCGTACCTTGAAGATATATATCTATTATCAAGGTCCATACGTGGAGTGAGGTATTCCTGACTCAAAATTCAGGACCCACTCTGATCATATTGTTTGCAATATCCATGAGTATTTCATGATGGTAATATTTTTATCCTGTGTCACATGTATTGCAACAAAAATATCTGTCTATCGTCAACGCATGCATCCCAGGTAGGCTATTGGATGCCATGTGTGCATATCTGAAATCTATTAGTCCATAGCAAGCCTGAATTCATCCACCACCAATTAGTAAATTCCAGTGGGGTTTCCAGAAGTCCACAATGAGTATGTACTCAGGAAATTTTGATATTAGGTACTTGACTAGCGATTACTTCAAACGCGGGCTCCCATTGTGTACCTGTTGTATTCCTACCAATTCCCCACTTTGTACTTGAGTTTAGCCAGGACTTGTGAAATAGCCTATGAGAAAGTGTACTATTAGTTATGGTGGATAGTAACCCACCACAAGTAATAATGTCACATTTCTTGTTAGGTCAAGTAAAGGTTCAGTAATTTTTATCTGAGCACAGCCCCTGGTAACAATGGCACAGATCGGACAAGTCTAACTTAAGATGTTGTTTTAAGCATTTAAAACTACCAAAACAGTTAAAATGTTGAAAAAACAACACAATTAAAATCAAACTCGATATATGAAATAGAGAATACTTTCATGAACAAAATTACATAAAAACCACAAAGATCCACTAAGTGGAACCAGAGATATAAATTTCTACATTTTAATGTTCAAAATAGAACCAAAAAAAACAGTCATCTGCTTGAACTTAACCGGTTTGTAGGTGCAAGTAAGAGTGATCACGATGGAGCGTGGGTCGGATACAGGGAACAATGTTCATCTTAATCGAAATGTTTACCTTTGTACTTATAAATGCTTTCCAAAGTTTGTTCAACATTGATGGGTTCCATCCTCAAATTCTCAAAAAGTTCAGGCACAATGGCAATGCACCTTGGATTGGGAGGTTGGTCCAACAATAAGTTGGCAAAAAGCTTCCAAGCCCTAGGTTTCTCAGGATGGTGGAAGGAGTACACTTTGACACAGCCAAGGGTCCCAGGCCCGCAGGAACAGCATTTAGGGGGCAAAACCGACACCAACAGAAGCTACCAGCAGGCAGGGTCAAGGACAGGTCCAGTTGAAACTTGTCAGCATTGCTTTTCTCAAGAGCAGCTTATTGTGTCCCTGTAGATTACAAGTAGGACTGGGTAAAAGATTCCACTCTGCAAGCGGAGTTTGCAGAGTTTTTGATCAATTCAAGTGTAACACAGAATTCCCGACAAATTCTGTACTCCACCACGTGGCGTTTTTTTTTTCTTGCACACGGTTCACCAACGGTATGTTGGCGAGTGAGAATTAGCATCCCCCTAGACCGATTTTTGGATGCTAGGAGGGCACCCTGCAAGATTTTCCCAACACGGACTGTTGTGGGCAGTTGCAACCATTTGTGTTGGAAAACCTGCCACTCAAGTAGAAAATCTATTGAAGCAGCGGCAGAACCAACTCATGCAGCAGTGCCCTCTGGCACGCAATGTGGTGCCATTTGGGCTGATTTCTCAGCTGGGAACAAGCTCCTGGTGCTAAAAAGCAGCACAGGCAGCGTGAAGTACTGATTAATGCCCACTCGCAGAACCCCGGGGAATCTTGTGGAGTTTTTGTCTAACACTTGGAATTCTGCTGAGTCAAACTCTGCTAGTTCCACCCACCCCTAAGTAAAAGGAGGTCAGCCAACTGACTCTTGCATTCCACATTTTTGTCCTCGGGTCATGTGAGAGCAGGCCACATTTTTCAGGTATCCTCAAAAGTCTCAACAGCAGGTGCAGTACTTCTGTCTTCCACAGGCCCAGTCGTGATCTGAAGAAGATGGCCAGGGGTGCCACATTTATGCCTGGGACTAGCCTGTGCGAGGAGGTGACTCGTGACCCCTCTCTATTAGGGAAAGTGTTCCCAGGGGTAACCAATTCACTTTTGCAGCAATTCCTGTGTGCCCTACTGCAAACAGTCTCACAGTGCCCCTCTTTACCTAAATTCAACATGGCAGAATTTGTCTTCCCCTGTGCAGAGCTCCTGAGCCCATCCTAGAAGTGTGGTAAGGGAAATGTGCAAACCCTCTTCTTTGGTCACAGTACAGGTTCCAAACAGGTTCTGGGGGCAGCTCCTCTGACACTGGGATTGGTGCCTGGCTAATTAGAGGGGCAAAGTAGAGGGCAGGCTCAGTTGTTAGCTACATCTCCCTGTGACATCGTAGGTCTTTTAAAGTTAATTAAGTTAATGGGCACTGCCCAGATAGTCTTTCTATCAGAGGAACAGAATGCCTCCCAACACCCAAGGCATTTTCCTCGCTCTAGGAGGAAGTTCACATCTAATTAAAGTGGCTATTTACCTCCTGGGTGACTGTTGGAAGCTTATGAAAATGGGCTTCTAGGGGCTTTAGGGAGGCAAAAGGTGACTTTTTAAAAGTACCTTTTGTAAAATATTTAGTGCAACCCTGACTTTACTGATGAATTTGGTTTGTAATAAATATTTTTAAAAGTTCAATAGTGAGCTTTGTAGCTGTTTCAGAATTGTTGATCATTATTTAATTTGAATATGCTTTCTTATGGAACTGCTAACCCTGCTACAGTGAGAAGAACATTTGGGGCCTTGACACTGTAAGGACATGTTTTACATTAAACCTTTATATGTCCTAGGTTTAAATAACATGCACCCTGCCTTACTGGGCACTAAGGTCTACTTAGGGGTGACTTATTAATACTTGAAAGGAGGGTTTAGTCCACAAAGAAGTTATTTTGACATCATATTTGCAATTTTAAATCAGCACAGAGTACAGTAGTAGGCCTGCAGTCATGTTGTGCACTGTCACTCTAGTGGTGGCACAACCTGTGTTTCAGTCCACTAGTGACATTTAACTTTCAGGCTCTGGGTACCCTTTGTACCACATACTAGGATCATACAGGTAAGTTAAATATGCCAATTAGGAGTATTGCCAATTCCAACATGTTTAAGAGTCAGAGCACATGCACTGGGGCCTGGTTAGCAGGGGCCCGGTGCAGAAATTAAAAAACATGCAGTAGCATCTGTTCAAAAAATTTGAATGTTCATACAAAAAAGAGGTATTTTCCTACATTTCCCTTTTTACATAAAGCATGTAGATCGTTTAGGGGCTGAGCAGAGTATTCGTTGTCTGTTCCCAGTATATTGTCATTTAGTCAAATGCTTAAAACGGCCGCCACTGATAACAGGAGAGGAGCCATGGCCTTAATGCCAGAAGCCATGGGCAGGGTTGGTGGCAGGGGTAGCTAAAAGAAACACTGCACGAGCCTGGGGGACAACCACCTCCCCACGACTGGAGGATTGGGAAAATGATCTAGACTGGTGTCAAAGAGCGGAACAAGTAGTCTACCAGAGTTGGGGTTTCCCTAAGAAGAAGGACAAAGTGTGGGGTACATGGAATGCATTTTGGGGTTCGGACATGGAACAAGCGGGACATGAATGGGCTGGGGAGGCATTGTTCTTTGCGGGGACGTGGTGCGAAGTGATTTGATGTAGGCCATAAACGCGCCCTCCTGATGGGATGTTCTTCTTTAGACTCTGTCCTCTGCTCGACTAGATATGTACTGTATGCATTTGTACTTCTGTCTTTGCTAATGTTGTTTTATGATGAGTAATGTTTACACATTTAAAAATAAAGTTTTTTTTCAAAATGGCCGCCACTGTTACTGTGTGCACAGTCATGGATTTCAGGCATGTGGTGGAGCACCGAGGCATTTCAGTTACTTCGGAATGAGTCATAGATGCATGTTGGCAGTAACGGAGAATGTCATTCCCGACACCAAATCCCAGTTCATCACTTACTCCTTCTGGATAAGATCGCAAACTTGAGTTTTCCTGAACTGATCGCTCCCACCTTGAAGATGCAGAACCTTTTAGGCGCACAAAGCACAGTTTACCTTATTTTATTTTGAAACCAAAATGAACGCACAGACCGAGAGTGCGTCAAGGGAAATAGAGAAGATTGATGGAAGAAATTAACCGTAGAAAGATGTAATTTTAAAATCGCTACAAGCGGCATATTGGAGGCATCCATCACATATGCAGCTAACAGCATTATCAGTCTGTGGGCAGGGACTAAAGGCCCAGACACAGAGGGGAGGGATTAGATCAGGAAATCAGGGAACATGAAAAATGGGACTGCACCGCAAAGAGAGGGTGAATACATAAAAGATGCTTTATAAACCTCCCGGCTGCTGTACCTTCTGAGGCCCACCCCACTCCGCATTCTGCCCGCCTCCTGTCTCTCTCTGCCACCCCCACCCATTATTATATCGACATTCTGCAACCAGAAAGAGGTTGGATTTTCAGGTGTCAACTAGCGAATTAGCATACTGATGACATCACTGGACGTTCCAGCACGCGACCGTCACAGGAAATCACATGACATGAAACCGGACCTAGATCAGAGGGAATGATCATGTACATTCTGACCTAGGTGACACTCCTAAACACAAATTACATGCCTTAGGCGCGTCAGCTTTGATTACTGCGGCCATCCTTAAAATCTTTCTAAGGGTGGTTTGCTTAGTAAATCCAGCAGCAACTGCAAAACTGTGAAATCTGTCTTTCAGTTCTTAATATCGTCAGAAGAAAATGTTCTGGTGGTTGGTTTTGAAGGCTTGAACATTTTGTTCCACCTCTCTTTTTCAAACTCTATTTGTGGGAAACTTTAAGAAGCACAAAATGAACTCCTAATTGTAGGGTGTCCTAAAAGAAAACCGGTTTAAATATGAGCTTAAAAGGAGCTCACAGCAGGTGCTAGGAAGACGGTGTTATCTGTTGCATTGGCAGGCCAGCAGCAGGCGTTAATAGTTGTAGGAATGTTCTGTAAAATTGGTAAGTGGTAGGGAACACTAAAGCCCAGTATTGTAATGAAACTTGAGGGGGTCCCCCTGCAAGGTGCCTGGAGGCCCCTCACCCACTCCCCTGGACACAGTCAGGAGCTCTCAGAATCCAAAGCAGCCCTGGCACATTTTGTCAGACCAGCCCCCATAGGTGCATAGCGAGCAAGCCTGACCAGTACGAGGCATGGCATGTTGGGGAACTTGGGGACAAATGGGAAAAGCGTAGCATTCTATAACATATGTTTCATTATATATTCTATTGTACTAGTTTTTAAAGCTTAGTAAATGATGATTTTACAGTGCACCAGGATACGGTAATGTTTACTGGGGCTCTTCAATGATTCGCTCACCATCACCCTCTAACAGTGCCTCTCATCTAGCCCCTCTCTCACATGTATTCCATTTGTTTTATAGCGCCTCTCTTACCAGCACAGGGTATTCGAGCACTTTTCGAGAGAGAGAGACACACACACACACACACATGACACACACACTCTTTCTCTCTCTCTATCTCAATGAATCACACTTGTGCAAATCAGTGTATAGAAAATGTTGCATAAAATAAAGGGGACTATGAGGTGTAGGATTCATGTCATCCTTACTGGTAGCATTTTTAAGAGTGCCTGGTCTGGGGAAGCATAAACTCAGGATTCAGAATGTAACACAGTGATTAGGGTTGACTTTACTACTAAAAATGTATTTGTACCCAAACAAACCCTTTGAAACAAAATTAAGGTAATCTAAGACTGGGAAAAACATACTGTTCTAACCTGTACCATGCAGTTTGGATGCAGCTCTTTGAAGGCAGTTCATAGCTCACTGTGCTAGATTATGATTGTAACTTGTGAACTTCACAGTAACAAAAGGATCTCTGTGACAAAAGCAGTAACCCATGCAGCTAAGCATCTACAATACTGTTCTGTAATCTGCATTGTGCATGTTCTTTGCAGCAGGCATATTAACCCTCTGAGCTACCTTAGATGAGTCAAAACTGCCACAAGACAAAACTCAGATCTCTCCCCAGCAGGTACATTAATCATCAGAGTTATCCTTGCCCACTGTTGCCTGAAAATTGTTGGAAATTTAAGGAATTCTGTAGTGCTTTTTAAAATGCCGCACTGCTACAAAAGCGGCACCCCAGTAACAAAAGCGGGCCCCACCCTTTTAGCCTACTGTGGCAACGCTGATGTCCGGTATGGCCAGTCCAGTGCTGGCTGTGCTGAGGGGGCCCTGCGGGGGGCGGGAGGGCTGCATCGCTGGGGCTGCGGGGGCTAATGTTACGCCATTGCTAAGACCGGCAACCTACGCCCTAAATTGGCAGAACGCCTACATTTATACTTCGTACAGCTTTCCTCCCCCATCCCTAAACTGCCCTCTGCTCTATTCCTCCCCCTCCCTTCTTTTCCATAGTGTGTACATTGCCATCCTTCTTCTCTATATTGTACACTTGGCGAGCTGCTCTGTATTTAGGGTGAAGATTGGTAAGTCATAGACATAGAGAAATATGTGAAAAAAACAATATATGCCATGTTTCTTCTTGGTTGTGCTATCAGCTAACTTTCTAAGAGATCTATGAATTCATAAAATGTCTTGTCATTCAAACATCCATAGATTCCACTGCTGATTGGAAAATAGCCCACATGCCCCACTGAAGAGCAGCATCGCTTCGGGGAACTCATGGTTGGGGTGTGCGAAGAAATAACTTTGCCAGGAAAGTTTTGAGAAAGTGACACATTTCACCAGTTGCAAAATGTGCCTCCTTTGCAAAACTTCACCTGATTGAGAAATTCTCCTCTTGAGGTAAGTTGTTGCAGGAGATTTTATCTGCAAAAACTAAGGTGCCTAAGATGTGCACTGATAAATTGGAAAAGTCAGGTAGCGAAGGTGTACGTTGCATTACTGACGAGCCAAAATAAACAAAAAGTATATATTTTTAAAATTATATTTTTTTCATTTTTTTAGTATTCTGAAATTATTTGACCTAACTTCATGAAATGTGTGAGAAATACACATGCTTCATTTGGCATGACAAAAATATACAATACTTTTACAACTAAAGCAACATGTTTCTGAAATAAAAACTTGATTCTAGATTGTCTAAAGGTCACTTGTTTACCAGTCTGAAAACCTAGTTTCCTCATAACACCATTTTGGCTAGTTTCACACACACAGGTACATCTAAAATTATTATTTTTTTCTTTTTTTCTGCGTTAATTTACAAATATGTTACTTAGCTTAAAATTTGACAGCACAATCCAATGCTCCTATCACTTCTGGCATACAACAAACAGTACTGGTACAAGTCTTGACATTGCAATGGGAAGGCATACTTTCCTACTGATGGTGAACGCAAGAAAGCCCTGCCTCCAATTTCATTGGTTGTTTGATAGAATATTGTGCCAAAAATATCAAGGACCAAATTATCGAGAAAGTAAGAGCAAATAGTAAGTATAGATTTACTATTCCTAACTCCACAACTACATCCCTTGAATATACATATATATATATGACCCTGGTACGTATATGTGGAGTGAGCTAAAACGTTGTTTACCCATAGAAACTCACCTTCACAATATTTTTGTTTTTGATATTCTTAACTCAATATTTTGTCCACAAATTGTTTTAACTCAATATTTTGTCCAAACAACGCTACTACCAGTATCATAATTAATTTTGAGCTGCACAGTTTTGCCCTCGTGCCGAAAATGTCCTTAGGATCCAGTTTGAATGCTCCATATGGTACATCCACTACTGTTAGAAATGGGGTCTTTGGTTGACAGTCAGGTTACCCCCTGTTCAAGCAAGGACCCTCACTCTAGTTAGGATAAAAGAGAATCACCCTCAGCTAACCCCTGCTTACCCCCGTGGTAGCTTGGCAGAGCAGTAGGCTTAACCTCAGAGTGCTGGGCGTAAAGTATTTGTACCAACACACACAGCAACTTAATGAAAACACTACAAAATGACACAACACCAGTTTAGAAAAATAGGAAATATTTATCTAAACAAAACAAGACCAAAACGACAAAAATCCAACATACACAAGTCAAGTTATGATTTTTTAAAGGTTTAAAATAAAAAGAGTCTTTAGGTAGTTGTAACACCACACTAGCGCTGCTAGCGTGAAAATGTACCTGGTTTGCGTCAAAAATAACCCCGCACGGGCGGTGTGCGTCGAAAGTAACCCTGCACGGCTGTGTGCGTCGAAAACAACTCGGCACGGCGGTGCGCGTTGAAAAAGCCAGCCGCACGACGATCCGAAAGTCCCGCGGCGCAGGGTGCGATCTCTCAGCCTCCGTCAGCGATGCTGCGCGTCGTTTCTCCTGCTCCGGGCGTCGGTTTTTCGGTCGCGTTTCCTGCGGCGTCGTTTCTCAGCTGCGGAACCGGCGTCGCGTCGTTTTCTCAGCCGCGATCGGATTCGCGTCGATCTTTTCTCCGCACGGTGCTCGGTGCGTGTATTTTTGTCCTTAGGCTGCCAGCCTCTCCTTTCAGGGTCCCAGGAACTGGAAGGGCACCACAGAGCAGAGTAGGGGTCTCTCCAGAGACTCCAGGTGCTGGCAGGAAGAAGTCTTTGCTATCCCTGAGACTTCAACAACAGGAGGCAAGCTCTACATCAAGCCCTTGGAGATTTCTTCTTCAAGATGGAAGGCACACAAAGTCCAGTCTTTGCCCTCTTACTCTGGCAGAAGCAGCACTGCAGGAAAGCTCCACAAAGCACAGTCACAGGCAGGGCAGCACTTGTTCCTCAGCGATCAGCTCTTCTCCAGGCAGAGGTTCCCCTTGATTCCAGAAGTGTTTCTAAAGTTTGTAAGTTTGGGTGCCCTTCTTATACCCATTTTAGTCTTTGAAGTCACCTTTCTTCAAAGGGGACTCACACCTTCTTGTGAAATCCTGCCTTGCCCAGGCAAGGCCTCAGACACACACCAGGGGGTTGGAGACAGCATTGTCAGAGGCAGGCACAGTCCTTTCAGATGAGAGTGACCACTCCACCCCTCCCTCCTAGCAGAGATGGCTAATCAGGAAATGCAGATTACACCCCAGCTCCCTTTGTGTTACTGTCTGGTGTGAGGTGAAAAACAACCCAACTGTCAAACTGACCCAGACAGGGAATCCTCAAACAAGGCAGAGTCACAGAATGGTTTAAGCAAGAAAATGCTCACTTTCTAAAAGTGGCATTTCCAAACTCACAATCTTAAAATCAACTTTACTAAAAGATGTATTTTTAAATTGTGAGTTCAGGGATCCCAAACTCCACATGTCCATCTACTCTCTAGGGGAATCTACACTTTAATCATATTTAAAGGTAGCCCCCATATTATCCTATGAGAGAGAGACAGACCTTGCAACAGTGAAAACGAAATTGGCAGTATTTCACTGTCAGGACATATAAACCACATTACTATATGTCCTACCTTATCCATACACTGCACCCTGCCCTTGGGGCTACCTAGGGCCTACCTTAGGGGTGCCTTACATGTAAGGAAAGGGAAGGTTTAGGCCTGGCAAGTGGGTACACTTGCCAAGTCGAATTTACAGTGTAAAAATACACATACAGATACTGCAGTGGCAGGTCTGAGACATGATTACAGAGCTACTTATGTGGGTGGCACAACCAGTGCTGCAGGCCCACTAGTAGCATTTGAGTTACAGGCCCTGGCACCTCTAGTGCACCTTACTAGGGACTTACTAGTAAATCAAATATGCCAATCATGGATAAACCACTTACATACAATTTAGACAGGAGAGCATATGCACTTTAGCACTGGTTAGCAGTGGTAAAGTGCTCAGAGTCGAAAAGCCAACAGCAACATGTCAGAAAAATATAGGAGGCAGGAGGCAAAAAAGTCTGGGGATGACCCTGCATAAGCAAAAGTCCAACAACTACTATGAGGCAAACAATTGGTGCCGAAAATGTCTTGTCGTTTCATCACTGTTCTTTCTTCCTGACATAAACGGTGCCATTTGTCACCACATATGTATTATGTGAAGAACACATTATTACACAGGGCCAGGTGTATGGTCAGAACACTATAATGGCCATTTTATTGCAAGTGACAGATATCAAGCTTCTTGCATGGGAAGGCACCATACCTAGGGGAATGTAGCAACACTATGGGGCTTATTATGACTTTGGCGGATGGAAAAGCCCGTCCGCTGAAGTACCGACGGCTAGGTTGCTGCCAGTGTGGAAGCCTCCCCTCCGGGCTCATTTTGAGTTTCCCACTGGCCAAGTAAATAGGCAGTGCAGGGGTCCCCCCTGGGGCCCCCTTTACCCCCTCTCCGCCAGCCTTTTCATGGCAGTGTTACCGCCATGAAATTGCTGTCGGAGAAGGGGGTCGTAATCCCCAGGGCAGTGCTGCTCCAGCAGATTAGGACCACCAGCACAGCCAGGCCGACATTAAATCGTAATCTGGCGGTGCTGGCAGTCCAACCACAGCGCTACCGCCGCGGTCGTAATATGGCACTCAGACCGTCGCATTGGCGGCAGTCTGACCGCCACCACGACCCTGGGGGGTCATTAGACTGCCAGGGTCGTAATGAGGCCCTATACGTTTCTCAAAATTAAGCATTGCTGAGAATCCAGAAAGAAGTGATTTCCATATGTTCCTATGAAGATGGAACATGCCAAATCCTGCTACTAACGGAGAATTTCATATTAGTTCATATGCCTACTCATCTGCTTGTGTAACCAACACCTACCTGCATTGGCTGACACAAGCCGTGGCGGTAAGAGAAAGAATACTATGCCGTAATCATTATCCAGAACCCCTGGTAAATGTAGTACTGACCGGGCTGCATTGGTTTGAGTTTGTCATAAGTAAACCCACTGCATCATCGTCTGGGACTTTCAATGTATTTTTATTTGTACATTTTTGTAATGCAATGATTACCCCCACAAGTGTTCCTGTGCTGTGAGACCAGACGTAACACACAGGAGAGAAGCTACAGAGCAAACAAACAAGACTTAGCTGCTTATGGAAATTAAAATGGTTAATGATTTCACAACATCAATTTCTTTGATGAGAAAAAGAGCCACTATCTTGATACATTCTTCTGATTTTGGCTACAGCAGCTGACTAGCCAATGTAGACTGAAGTGTCCCCACTGGTGGATGATTTTACCAGAGGAAGCCAATGAAGCTCCATTAGCTGACCAGAGATGCGGGCTCAAGAAGGAAAGCCATAAGAAGTTAGGCTGCTGAATTCTGCATAAGCTGCAGGCAATTGAGATGATATGCAAAGGGACCATAGAGTGGGGAGCTGTCATGATCCAAGTGGGGTCCTATTGCTGCCTTGACTTTTAGGATCTTTAAAGTCAGACTTCTCAAATCAGTTTCATTTGCCCTGAGGAAGTTTCTCTTATGTGAATGAAACGCGCTTGCTGTTGTTTCTACATTGTAAAAAGAAGGACTATCATGTTTAAACACTAAAGGACTTTACTCCTCCTGGGCTGGTGAAAGCATTTTCATCAAAAAACTCCCCATACTACATGCAAGGATCTTTAGATATAGTAGAAAGGTCAATGGTGTTCACTGGGGGGGCCGGCATAGGTAGGTTGCCCACTGTCCCCGTGGCCTGACCACGCTCCAGCCAGGCCCTAAATAGGGGCCACAGGGCCTCAACAAGAGCAATGCCACACCATGGCTTCTTCCAAATCTCATCTATTGCCCTTGGTTTTTCCTGCCCTGTCATTAAGGCAGTAGATGCTTATGACTGGAAGGTAGAGCCACCACTGACTCCATCATTGGATTAGTCACTGAGTGTTGTTTACGTCACCACTAATGATAGTGAACTGGCTGCCTGACCTAGGGTCACCGGTACATGACCATTTCATGCGGCATAAACACTGAGAAGGACTGTCATAAACTGCATTGCTATCTTTCTCAGAACAGCATTCAAGTGTCCCTCACACTCTGGGAGGAAAGTACCCGCATTTCAGGATGCCTTGTAATGTTGGTGCTCTCGATCCCACCGGAGCATGTTGGAACAGAGACTTGATGGACAGAGTTTGTGCACAAGGTGGCTTCTGTCATTGCAGCCAAGCCCTATCAGGGGAAATATCTGCTGGCATGGTGACCATCTTGAAATACGGCAGACCATCATCTAGCAGAGATGCAGAGGTGAGACTTCTAGCAGACTGGAAGAATGAATGCCTACCAAACAAATCTTTCAAATGGGTGTTTGAGGCCTTATTTATATTTGGGAAATTAGAGAAAACCCTCTAATTTCTTGAAAAAATACTATGTTCAGAGGAGAACTCAGCAGTGGAATTTCATTCACAATGGGGAAAATGGGGTAGGAGAAATTTAGCTGAAGGATTCTGTTCTGGATTTAGCACTTCCTCCCACTGACTAAAAATGTCTTCAAAACGTAGCCCCACCTCTCCTTTGAGGGGTTGCAAAGAGCATCTCATCTACATCCTCCCTGTGCTGTTACAAGAGCTCATGAGCAGTTCTAACTCTTAAACCCCTCCAGGAGGAGGAAAGAATGGAATATCAGATAATGGGGGTTACCATAATTAACAAAAAACAAACAATAATAAAAATAAATCACTGCAGACACTACTACAGCATGAAACCCTAGTGGACATTTATTTAAACAAACAGATTAGAACAAATGTGTAGCATGAAACTGAGGACTCCTGCAGTGCAAGACAAGGGTAGAAGGAGCTGACTCAGAAGGTGCATCTCTGAGTCTCCCAACAAGCACTTCATGGTTCCTCCCAGGAGGCAGTCAAGACCCTGGTGCCTCTGCTGCCTCAGATCCCACCAGGTTATTTTACTGCTGAGAAAGGGGAGGCTGGTATTCAAAAGGAAATGGAGGACAAGGATCTCTACCTCTAAAACGGGGGAAACTCCAGTTTGTGCAGTGTTTTGAATTCTGAGCACTGCAAAGTTCTCTGCATGGGTTAAATTCAAGGTGCAATAAAAATCACACACCCACAGTTTACCCAGGACATTATCAATTACTGATTCATTGCAGGAACCAGATTCTGCTTGTTATACCTCCTTCTCTGAGTGTTCTGTGGAGTTGGCATTTACTGTGTCTGGTAAATACCTCAACCCAACCCAAGGCTCTTGTAATCTGGTTTTAGAGACTTAGGGCCAGATGTAGGTAGGTGTCAGATTGCGAGTTGCAATTTGCGAGTCATAGCGACTCGCAAATTGCAACTCGCAATCCGAGATGCAGAACGGTGTCTCAGACACCTTCTGCGACTCGCTATGGGGTATTCATGAGGTGAATTTGCGACCCAATAGCGAGTCTAGGTACTCACGGGGATGGTGGCCTGCTGGAGACAGCAGACCACCATGTCCGTGACTGCTTTTTTAATAAAGCAGTCTTTTTTTTTCTCTTTGCAGCCCGTTTTCCTTAAAGGAAAACGATCTACAAAAAGAAAAAAATCCGAAACCATTTGGTTTCGGTTTTTCCAGAGTAGGCAGTGGTCCATAGGACCACTGCCTGCTCTGAAAAAATATTTTTGTGGGCATTCACAAAGGGGAAGGGGTCCCATGGGGACCCCTTCCCTTTTGCGAATGAGTTACCATCCACTTCAAGTGGATGGTAACTGCGAGTTGATTTGCGACCGCTTTCGCGGTCACAAATCAACTCTACATCGCGATGCGGTCGCAAATAGGAAGGGAACACCCCTTCCTATTTGCGAGTCGGAATCACATTTTGCAAGTCGGTACCGACTCGCAAAATGTGACTCTGTATCGCGGAAGGCCTTTTGCGCCTCGCAAACTGCGTTTTTCGCCGTTTGCGAGGCGCCAAAGGCTACCTACATCTGGCCCTTACTTGTGGACTCGATTGTCAACACTTGGTCCTACGCCTTCCATGACCACCCTAGGTTTATGGATCAGATTAGTCATTTACTGGGCAATTCCTTCACTCCCCCATGATCCCTTCTTTCACCCTCCTCTCCGCCTGATCATCTATTTTACAGCGTAGCTCTACTTTGTTTCCTTTCAAGAAAATTACTCATCCCTTTAACTCATTTTGCGATTCCTGTCCATTTTAACATCATCTAACCTCTACACTTTCTTCCAAGGTACTCACAATTCCATGTTGCAGCATTTTCTTTCCTTTTACATTCCTTCACATTCTTTATAGGGTTAGTCCACAATTCACTGAAACATGCTCCCATTCTACCTCATTACTCTTGCCATCTTAAACTTGTTTGACCCTTGGCCACATCCTCCCTACTTCCGCCTAGTTCTTGCAGCCGAAAGCAGAATTAGAGGACAGACTATCATGACCCTGTTCCAGATTTATGTATTCTGTTTTACCAATTGTAATTATTTTTCCAAATCAACTCTATTTTGGGCTTTTTTGAATTGTTCAAAATTGTTAGGCTATTTTCCTTAACTTTCACTCTAACACCATACTTATAATTTAAACTCTTGTTTTTCACTGTTTTGTTAATTCATACAGTTTTTCAACTAGATTTTAATTTGCTAAGCCTACCATTCCTAAGAGATTATTTTAAGATTAAAGAACTGTAAAGCCCGCTGTTCCGACGAATGGTCCTCGTCTAATCTTGAGGTACAGGCTGACAGGTGTGTTCAACTGATGGTGACTCTTTTTGGGTGCCTTCTCCATAAGTGCACCCAGTATCTGAACAACATTCATTAACGATGCTCCAGTTTAGAAAACAGTGGAAGACACACCTCTTTTTATTTAACACGTTTATTTATTGAGTTTTTGAGCAAATATACAACATATAACAAGTACATCCATATACTACTAAATCGTTCCTATAAGTTGGAAATAAATACCAAGCACAGTTGTCAGAAAAGGGGTTCAGGTGGGTAAATCTGTGATCCTCTCGTGCAGAGAGGAGGGAAGAACAGAGGGTAGAGATGAGAAACTGATCTTTATCGCTAGGAGGGTTTGGACCCGATATGTGCGGAGAGAGGGGCCAAGTAAAAGGAGAAGTGGGCTCACGTGGTGCATGGTAGAATATGAGAACGAATATAGGTCGGAACAACGCATGCTGGAACCACACATGCCTGAACAACGCGGTCGGAACAGCGACTGCATTGTTACCACTAATTACTTTACCACGAATGCCTTAACAACAATTTTTCATTGTAAAGGCATTCCTGGTAGAGGCACGCGTGGAATGGCATGCATGGTTCCAGCATGCGACCCCCCTGACTCCTCACCCCGCCCCTAAAACTACTGCAACCCCCCACCCCAACCGCTAAAACTATCCCGACCCTCAACCTTGCCCCTAAAACGTAAAACTACCCTGCCCCCTACCCTGCCCCTAAAACCTAAAACTACCATGACCCCCCCCCCCACCCCTAAAAACTAAAACTACCCCAACCCCTAAAATCTAAAACTACCCCGATCCCCCACCCCTAAAACTACCCCGACCCTCAACCTCACCCCTAAAACCTAAAACTACCCTGACCCCCACCCGCCCTAAAACCTAAAACTACCCCGACCCCCAACCCCTGCCCCTAAAACTACCCCGACCCCCCACCTCTGCCCCTAAAACCTAAAACTACCCCAACCCCCCACACCTGCCAATGAAACCTAAAATTAGCCCGCCCCCCACCCCCACCCTTAAAAACTAAAACAACCCCCACCCCGCCCCTAAAACTACCCCCAACCCTACCCCAGCCACACTTACCTGACCGCATCCTCTCCGATCCTGAGTCTGTATTCCTCTCCCTTAACCACGCATGTTCGTTATTCAGACATGCGTGGTTAAGGCAGAGGAAAACAGGGTAGTTGTTCAGGAAGGCGTGGTTCCGCTTTTGTGGACTACACCCGTCGTTGTTCAGCCGTTGTTGTTTAGGCTGCTTCCCTTTGAGAACTTGTGTTAGGAGATTCTGGGAATGATTCCTGGGGCCATCGGTCACCAGCGCAGTACCCTAGCATCCTCGCCGTGCAACACTACTGCCTTTGCTTTTGCCCAGCAGGTGAACAAGGGTGGGTAACTGTTTTCTTGGCCCATACAAGGGCCAAGTGCAGAAAGCGCATCACAACTGGGCATCTGCACAATCGGTGTATGAGCTGAAAGCTCCTGTCTCCCAACTTGTGGTGTTAGTTATTCCCGTAAGTTGCTCCAACAAGGAATGAATAGCCATACAGTACGGTCTTAACTGTGGAAAGCCCCATAGGAAATGCCCAGGTCCACCTCAGGGGTGTTGCATCTGACACACATGCCCAAGGAACCGGGGAAGATGCGAGCCAACTTCTTCAGAGATAGATATGCCATTTGGAGTATAAAGAATGGAGTTTGAGGCAGGGGTTACGGGAAATACTTTGTGGATATGTCAAGGCCCTCTCCCGCTCCCCTGTCATGAAGTGGTCTGCAAACTCAACCTCCCAAAGATCTTGCAGGGGTTGTTAAGACACATGCGCATGTGGAAGTAGAGCTTTAGTGAGCCATGTGATTAGCCTACGACCAGAGCCCATTGTGTGTGTTTGGATGAGTTGATGTGTGGCTGGTTCCGAGCCCTGCATGCTGAAGACACACCTCTTTAAAGAACACTACAGGACCACCCAGCAACAGCCCACCTTCACTCGCAGAATCCAGCTACCTCTTTAATCACTTGTTGGCTCCACAAACCCCATAAATCAATGGATACCAACACAGAGTGAGAGTAAGGCAACAAAATGGACCCAGTTTATCTCCTGATAAGACCCAACACCCCTTGGTCTGAGAGAACATTTTCCAAAACCTGCTGGAAATTGCATCTCCCTCACCTAAAACAGCTAACTGTGATCACTCCTGGTGGTGTCCGCATTAGTTATGAGGATGCTAGGGCCTGAAGCAGGCAGATGTATGCCCATCCTGACTCACTACAGGAGTTCTTGTCTTGGAACCAACCCCTGCCTTGAGTCTTGACAACATTTGGGGGCGAGGACTAATAAATCTGAAACCAGACCCTTTTATGCTTCTAATCTGACAGCCAAAGGACAGCAGCAGCCCTTTGTTACATGAGGCGGTGATCCACAGTTATCCTCGGCAGAGAAGGAAATAAATGAAACACTCCCCTTTGCTTTCCAGTCCCTCCCCATAAAGTGGTACAGCCATTAGAACAGAGAGCAGCAGCAGAGAGAATCACATTTTACTGTAGTAAAAACAGCTATGTAGTCTCAAAACATGTAGATAGAAATGTCATCTAAAGCAGTAAGTATGTCTTTTAATGTGTATATGGAGACTTGCAAAGAGACAGAAAAGGAGAAGAAACATGCTACAAATATAAAGGGACACATATTGCCCCTGTTAAACTAGAAACAGAGCATGTTTCATTAAGTTACCTGTGATGTAACAGAAAGTTGCAGGTTGAGTTAAGAGCAGAGACACATGTAGTTAAAGTAAGGAAACAATTTATATGATAATCAATCAATCAATCAGTCAGGAAGTTCATTTATGGAAACTACTTGTCACCCCTGATGGGTATCCAGGCGCTCTTCAGAGGAAATTCACCACATTCTGCAACACACCGCCTAGTAATCATTAGGGTGCAGAAGTGGGCCTCCCCCTAACAAGACATGCTTAACTATACCCACGTCATTACTAACCCCCCTTACTTCATCCTTCAATGACCACTCTACTCCTGTTGTTGCCCCATTCATCGTCCACATTGTGGTCATCCACCAGGATACATTGTCTCCTTCTTCAATGACCTCAATGATATCTTAGAGTCCCTAATGCCCTCTATGCACTCATCCTTCTAGGAGACCTTAGCATCAGTTTAAATACATGATCCGATTTCCCTCAGACCGCTCACTGAAAAATACTCACTGCTCCCTATTCACTCACAAGACAATTTCCTCATTCTGATGTCCAGAACACTGACTGTTTCCCCATCCACCATCATCTGACCTCCCTTAAATACATATCTACGTTCAACCTTCTCAAAGAGACCCCATCACCAATTGCAAACACTACCTAAATGCCTTGGCCTAACACTCAGTTCCATCCCTTGTGAACAATCAGCAAGAAGTTGAAAATAACATCAGACTAGCATTAGCCTAGTACTTCACCCTTGCATGAGTGGTCTGGGCTGATGGTTCCACCAAAATACTGAAATGTACTGCAGTATAAATGTATATTTACGAGCATGTTAATACAGTGTCAAAATACCTTTTGCGTGAAATCGATGTGCTTGGATTGCTCCATCTTTGCAAGCACTTACATCAAAAAATTACTTTCACTCGTGTAAATGGAGGAAGAACTCAACCACAGAACACTGAATCTTGTAAACATTTGCTGAGTGCCCTCACGCCCACCTCCAGGAATGTCAAATGCTCCTTTTACTGTGGTGGACAATACGGTCCTGAGCTCTATGTTCTACCTACCCCATCAATGCTCTCCTCCATCCTCTTCGCATACCCAGCACACATCATTTCCTCCAAGTGAAGACTTTGATTCTTATTTCCTCAAATCCCTTCTCTTCCACCTACATATTTCTAGCCTTCCTATGACTCTGAAATCTTCTCTTACTTCTCTGACATTCTGCCACTGAGTTTATCTTAAAAGCTGCAATCCCATCTAGTGCACCAAGGCCACTAAATACCCAAATCATGAACCCCCTGCTCTTCTCTTGTGTCTTAAAGTGGCTTAACACATGCACTTATTCACTTTGCTCTAGAGTTTGCAGTAGTTTTACCTCTACTTGAAAATGCACTTGACCCTTGAGCCTTTACTAACTACTGACCTACCTCTGTAGTCACATTCTTCCCTCAGATTCTTAAATTACTAATATTTAACCCTCCTAACCCGCCAGAGTACTCCCTCTGCTTCATCCTCTTCAGTTTTGTTTCTATACTCTGCAGTCCACAGAACCTGCCCTCACCCCTGAGTCCAGCATGATAACCTCTGACATTCACAATCATCTCACCTCTGTCCTCTCCACCTCCATTAGCACTTGATCCTGTGGGTCACACCACACTACTGTCCACACTTTCCATTCAGGGTTTCACACACTTAGCACTAACATGGCCCCCATCATATCTCTCTGATTGTACTTTCTCATTCTCTTGATGCTCCTTGCTTTCCACCCCTTACTACTGCCTGCAGGTGTCTGTTCTCCACCCCCATACCTCTACCTCTATGCGTCTGTACTCCACCACTTACTTCTACCTGTAGTCCTCTATTCTCCACCTCTCACCTCTGCCTGTAAGTGTCTCTTGCCCACCACTTACATCTACCTGTAAATGGCTGTTCTGCACCCCTTACCTCTGCCTCTAGGTGTCTGTTCTACACCTCTAACCTCTTCCCGCAGGTGTCTGTTCTCCACTCCTTACCTCTGCCTGCAGGTGTCTGTTCTCCACCTCTTACCTATGCCTGTAGCTGTGTGTTCTTTACCCATTACCTCTGCCTCTAGGTGTCTGTTCTCCACCTCTAACCTCTTCCCGCAGGTGTCTGTTCTCCACTCCTTACCTCTGCCTGCAGGTGTCTGTTCTCCACCTCTTACCTATGCCTGTAGCTGTGTGTTCTTCACCAATTACCTCTGCCTCTAGGTGTCTGTTCTCCACCCCATACCTCTACCTCTATGCATCTGTACTCCACCACTTACTTCTACCTGTAGTCGTCGATTCTCCACCTCTCACCTCTGCCTGTGTCTCTTGCCCACCACTTACATCTACCTGTAGCTATGTGTTCTTCACCCCTTACTTCTGCCTCTAGGTGTCTTTTCTCCACCCCTTACCTCTGCCTCTAGGTGTCTGTTCTCCACCCCCTACCTCTGTCTCTAGGTGTCTGTTCTCCATCCCTTACCTCTTACCACTACCTCTAGTTGTATGTTCTCCACCCCTTACCTCTGCCTGTAGGTTCTGTTCTCCACTACTCACCTCTTCTTGTGTGTGTCCACCACGTACCTTGGCTTGTTTGTGTCTGTTGTCCACTCCTTACCTCTACCTGCCGATGTCTGTTCTCCACCCCTTACCTATGCCTGCAGGTGTCTGTTCTCAACCTCTGCCTATAGGTGTCTGTTCTCCACCCCTTACCTCTGCCTTCAGCTGTCTGATCTCCATCTCCTACCTCTGCTTGTTTGTGTCTGTTCTCCACTCCTAACCTTTGCCTGTAGGTGTCTGTTCTAGGCCTGTTTCCTTTATTCCTCTGTACCTCGTCTACTGGCAAAATCATAATTTCCTTCCACAGCTTTTCCTGCCATTACTCTGCAGATAAAACCGCATTTTTATCTTATTTCACACTTTCTCCTCCCACCTCAGACCTCAAACTGCCTCAGAACCATCTGTCCCTGGATGGTTTTCAGATCACTCTTGCTGAACGCATCCAAAAAGGAACTGATATAATTTTCTGCTGCTCCCTTAGATGTCCCCCTTCTCTGCCCATTTCCGACAAATATCCTGACTCCAAGGGCCTCAGCCAGAAACCTCAGATGGCATTTAAACCCTACTAGTCATATGGAAACATTCATAACCAGCACAGCTACAGCAGCCAGAACTCAGCTGATTAACATTCATAAAATCCGTCCACAGACTCCCAGCCACACAGCCACAACGCTGACACCCCCTCTCTCTTGTCCCTAGGAAACTGACTCTTCCAACAATCTTTTAGTCGGGCTTCACCTATTTATTCTTTGGACTCACTGAGTCCTAACCTTTGCCACAAGGACCTTTGCAATCTCCACAAACATTCTTCTACCCCTGAGTACAGTACCAAGATGGCTGACTAGCAGCTAAATCTAGAGCTATTTACAATGTATTGACATTTGTTTGTGAAGCCACAGAGCTAGATTCCCAACTAGGCCTGGGCGAAATGTAAATTACATCAGTGTGATTTATGTAATTTTGAGAATTTTGCATTATGCTTGTTACGGGAAGTTCACAACCTATTGCCATCTTTCCATTTCACATAATTACAGATTACACGTCATTTCTAGTAAAATGTGTCATGAATCTGCAACTTGCTGTAAAAATATACCGCAAATGGAAATGAAGAACAGAACATGCATGGCTGTTGTTCAATGTGCTTTTATTTAATGCTTCCTTGTGCCAAAAAACAACACGAGAAAGCATGTTGCAATGAAATATACCACAAAATGACAGATTTGGATGTTGTGTAAATGTGCTGTAATTTTGTGTAATTATGCAAAAGCAAATTACGCAAATTCACACATACCTACTCCGAACCGGCTCTCTTCATTCCTATGCCACAGCTGATAATTTACATGGACTGCACCTCAATCTTCTTGTCACAATAAATCTTCCACCTGCAGCATTTAGATGTCAGTCCTTCTGTTTTCTGGGATTACCACACATGTACCCTCTTTCCAATCGTTGCTGCTGCGGGAGGCAGTTAAATAAATAAATAAATAGACATATCTGCCCCTCCGTGATCACTGCTCCCGCCAGCTGCCTTGTCTCATGTGCTTCCCTCCCCAACCAATCACGACATTTCTCTCATGCTGTTACACAGAATGAAAGAAGTGCCACGATTGGCCTGGGTGGATAGTAATGCCGCTCAGGGAGAGAGTGGGGCACTGCGCTTGGACTCCACCCGGCTATAAAATACAGCTGGGTGGAGAGTTTCTAAGTGCGCATGTCAGTTTGGCCGGCTTTTTGTCAGTTGGGTGACGCTCCTCCGCCACAGCAGAGGGGCCGCCCCTGCCTCTTCCTGTCGACATGAGCTCCATCTCTCTGCTCATCACCCACCAGCCAGCTACAAAGGACCACCACGTTACAAGAATCCTAATAACAAACTACAACCTAATCTTGCTTCGCACTACATCTGGCTATGTAAAGATGCATCAATGAGGTGTTTTTGAGGTTCCTCCGACCTCTGGAGGGAGCGCTAAATCCAGGAGGGAATCCATGGATGAAGGTTCCTTCCCCTTGTAATGTCTAGAGTGGAGGACTTTCCACTCTCAAAGGTCTTCTAGAAACTGGAGGATTTTCCATTACAACCCAACTCTAACTCCGGCCCTGGGCGTCCATTTAGGTGAATCAGGGACCTCCCATAGCACCCTGAAGGCCGTGGCGCTGGAGCGCTGTAATTTGTGTCTGGCTGTTTGTGCTCCATGAATTACAGGATTCCTTTAAATGAGCGTCTCAGAGGAGGGGGCTCATTAGAGAGCGGTCCCATCTGCGCCTGACGAGCCTAATATGGTCATTAATTCAGCCGTTCCCTGTTGTCCCTCAGGGTACGATCTAAGTTGCAGCTGTTTAAGTGGTTTTGACTCGGAGCGAGGGTTAACAGATGTGGGAGGAAGAGGAGGAGGAGGAAGGCACACATGAATAATCTGACCATGAGGAACAAAGGTGCAGATGTACACGGGTTTGTAGAACTTGCACACATGCAAGATTTGTTCACAAGCGGCATATGAGGTTCAGAAGGCCCACTTACACAAAGGTCCATATTTATCATTTATTAGCGCCGCATTATTTTGTACGTTTGCGCCGTTTTTGCGTCAAAAAAAGGCGCAAATGCGGCGCCAAAAAAGTATAAATATGGGCCAAAGTGTACTGTCTGTGCACAATACACTGTGCAGAACACACACTGTGCTCAGCACACACTGTGCACAACACACACTGTGCACAACACACACACTGTGCACAACACACACTGCACAACACACACTGTGCAGGAAACTCACTGTGCACAGCACACACTGTGCACAACACACTGTGCAGAACACACACTGCGCAGAACACACACTATGCAGGAAACTCACTGTGCACAGCACACACTGTGCACAACACACTGTGCAGAACACACACTGCGCAGAACACACACTGTGCACAATACACACTGTGCACAACACACACACTGTGCACAACACACACTGCACAACACACACTGTGCACAACACAAGGTGCAGAACACACACTGTGCAGAACACAGACTGGTCAGTAAACACACTGGTGGTCATTCTGACCTCGGCGGTAAAAGGCGCCTACCGCCGGTCAGAAATCCTCCATAATCCCGCCGCGGTCGCGGAAACCCGCCACGGTCATTCTGACCCGCAGAAGGCAAACCTCCGAAAATCCGACAGCCACAACAGACCGCCAGACCAGCGGTCGGCAGAAAAGTGGAGGTGACAAAACCTCCACCGTCACGCCAACAGAAATACGCCCATGCCATTACGACCCACGAATCCACGCGGCGGTCTTTCAAACGCGGTATTCCATTGGCGGGACACACCGCCGCGGTCAGAATACACACAAACGAACAAAACTCAGCCACATTGGCCGATTTGAATTCCACACATCTGATACACATACACACACCACTCCCACACACACAATACAATATAAAACACACACCCACATCACCCACAAACCCCTACGACCAAAAATTCTGAAAGAAGGCCAGAGCGAGACACCACCATCCACAAACTAGCAGCCACAGCCACTCAACACCATCACCCACACACTATCCACACACAAAACAACACACACCACCACACTCAACACACTTAACTACACATACTCCACCCCACACATCATACACACCACCCCATGGCACCCCAAAGACACCCCCGCTTCTCAGACGAAGAACTCAGGGTCATGGTGGAGGAAATCGTTCGGGTAGAGCCCCAGCTGTTCGGCACACAGATCCAATACACCAGCATTGCCCGGAGGACGGAGCTATGGCAGAGGATTGTCGACAGAGTCAACGCTGTGGGACAGCACCCCAGAAATCGGGAAGACATCAGGAAGCGATGGAACGACCTACGGGGGAAGGTGCGTTCCATGGTATCCAGGCACAACATCGCCGTGCAGAAGACTGGCGGAGGACCCCCACCTCAACCCCCACAATTTACAACATGGGAGGAGGAAGTCTTGAACATCCTGCATCCTGACGGCCTCGCAGGAGTCGGCGGAGGAATGGATACTGGTAAGTTGAAGCTTCAATACTGCTTCCCCCCCACCTGCATGCCAAATCATACCCCAACCCTCACCCCCATCCTCGAACCCCACCCTCACCCCCACCCCCATCCTCACCCCCACCCTCACCCCCACCACCATCCTCACCCCCACCACCATCCTCAACCCCACCCCCAGCACACCTATTCCCTGCCAATGTCTCACCATCACAACCCACACATCCAAAAACCTAGGCCTGCATGCGTCCACTAAGCATGGACACCCATCACCAAAGCATGCCCAATGCATATACACATCCCCCCCACAAGCCACCCTCACCAAAGCCCCCACACACGAATGCCAGCACTTGGGGACACGGGAACCCACAGATACACCCATATGCCACACATTGAAACTATAACCATACCTCTATACCCCTGCAGGACCCGACCGTCAACACACCGCCGCGGAGGGCCCAGAATTCTCCACACCCCCCACCCAAGAGGCCGTCAGCGATGACAGCAGCTCTGTCGACCTGGACACCGATGACCAGCCCGGACCATCGGGGACCTCTGGACAGTCGGTTCCCCTCACACAGGCCCAGGCCACTACAGACCCAAACCCCTCTGGGAACACCAGCACAGCTCCCTCCCAGCGGGCCCATGCCTCTGTCTCCAGGGCGCGTCAATCTGCGGTGTGTCTACCACTACAGGGCACCCAGGATAACCCACCACCCCAACAACAACAGGGACCTGGGGGCAGTGGTAGTGGGCACACCGGCCAGGGGGCAGAGGCCCAGGGAAACAGGGCAACTCGGAGGGCAGCTGTGCGACAGGGGGGGGACGGGCCCAGGGAACCCACTCTCCACGAGGCCCTCACCACCATCATGGGAGCATACAACCGCTCCCAGGAGACGATGGCGACGGTACTGGCCCGGTTCCAGGAGATCCAGGTACTGCAGGAGGAACACTATCGGGGGTACAGGGAGGACATCAGAGCCCTCACCTCCACCCTGGTTACCATGGTAGGGCTGCTGCAGGACCTCATCAACACCAGGACGGACACTCAACAACACCAAAGGGCCCCTGCCACTAGCCTGGACCAAGAACAGCCAACCACCTCCGCCGGCGCTAGTGGACAGGAGGCCCCCGCACAGCAGCAGCCCACCAGACCCCCACCTCCTGCAGGAGAAGAACCACCCCGCAAGAGGGCCCTGAGATCTCGCAAGAAGACAGAGTAGGATGTCAAGACCCCCGCCAGCAAAGGATACCACCTGATGTCATCCCACTGTCCCACATTGTCACCCTGTCCATCCTTGAACTGCCCATGCTCCATCTCTCCACAGGCCTCTGGACAATGCACCTGTGTGACTGTTACTCTGGACTCTGCCATGGACATTCCTTCACCATAGCCCCCACCCACTTGAAACCACCCATCCCATTTTGAGCACTTAAATAAACACCTATTTTGCACAAAACTATCTGGAGTCTGGCTGTGATTTCAAAATATTGTAATTGACATGACAGTGCAAATATGTCCTTGTACATAGTGAAGTCAACAAACAGCTGCCACAAAGCTGTAGTCCATGGGGAAACGAAGCACAGGACTCGTAGTGGGGACCCCAGATCTGAAATAGGGAGGGAAAAGCCACAACTCAGTCATCATACACTGGGGCAAATAGACAGGCAGCAGAGATGCAGGAGAGTAGTTCACATTTACTAAATTATCTTTGAATTGTTACCTGTGTCCTATTGGAAGTACTGTTCAATGATTCTGTCCCTGTTGTCTGTTTCAGCCCCGTCGTCTTCCTCCTCGTCACTCTCCTCAGGTTCCACCGCTGCCACAACACCACCGTCTCGACCATCCTCCTGCAGGAAAGGCACCTGGCGGCGCAAAGCCAGGTTGTGAAGCATGCAGCAGGCCACGATGATGTGACACACCTTCTTAGGTGAGTACATTAGGGATCCACCTGTCATATGCAGGCACCGAAACCTGGCCTTTAGGAGGCCAAAGGTGCGTTCGATCACCCTCCTAGTACGCCCATGGGCCTCATTGTACCGTTCCTCTGCCCTGGTCTGGGGATTCCTTACTGGGGTCAGTAGCCACGACAGGTTGGGGTACCCAGAGTCCCCCAATAGCCATACACGGTGTCTCTCTAGCTGTTCCATCACGTAAGGGATGCTGCTATTCCTCAGGATGTAGGCGTCATGCACTGACCCTGGGAATTTGGCATTTACATGCGAGATGTACTGGTCAGCCAAACACACCACCTGGATGTTCATTGAATGGTAACTTTTTCTGTTCCTGTACACCTGCTCCCTGTCTCTTGGGGGAACCAAAGCCACATGGGTCCCATCAATGGCACCAATGACGTTGGGAATATGTCCAAGGGCATAGAAATCACCTTTCACTGCAGCCAATTCGCCCACCTCAGGGAAAAGGATGTAGCTCCTCACGTATTTCATCAGGGCAGACAACACTCTGGATAACACCTTCGAAAACATGGGCTGAGACATCCCAGAAGCAATTCCCACTGTTGTCTGAAATGACCCACTTGCCAAGAAATGGAGTACTGACAGGACCTGCACCAGAGGGGGAATCCCTGTGGGTTGGCGGATGGGGGACATCAGGTCGGGCTCCAGCTGGGCACACAGTTCATGTATAGTGGCACGGTTAAGACGGTAGGTCAGGATAATGTGGCGTTCTTCCATTGTCGACAGGTCCACCAGCGGTCGGTACACGGGAGGATTCATCCGTCTCCTCGCCAAACCCAGCGGACGGTGCCTAGGAAGGACAACATGGAGCACACAGTCAAGCAACCCACAGGTACGTACTCACAGCTAGCACAGTAAACGATTCTCTATGCAGTGAATGGCGTGTCTGAGTGGCTATGCAAGGCCTAGGCCTGTGTGACTCAGTTGAAATTGAGCCATGTGGACCCTCGAAATGGCGGCTGCCTGACCTGTGAAGTGTGACAATGGGATGTGAGGTCAATGCGCTGGCGTGGCACACCGCGGCGGGCGGCGGGCGAAGACCGCGGCGCGAAGCCGCATTGGTTAACATTGAAGCCTATGGGTTTCAGGAGCCAATGGCGAAGGGCGCCGGCGGTGGCGGTACGCACCGCCGCGGTACGCACCGCCGCGGACGTGACCGCCATTTTCTATCTACTTATCCACTTGCGACTTGAACTTTCACAGGAGAGGACCTATACTGCAAGTGTTGCTGTGACCTCGGTCTGGAAGGGACAATGGCTGCTGCGCCTGGGGAAAGGGCCCCTGCCTTCACTGGAGAGGAGTTGGAGAAACTTGTGGATGGGGTCCTCCCCCAGTATGCGCTACTCTACGGTCCTCCAGACCAACAAGTGAGTTTAATTCAATCTGGATTTGGGGCCACTGGCTGGCTTGGGGGCCTGGCGGGGGGCCTGGCGGGGATGGGGGGGCATGTTGGGGTTGGCGGGGGGCCTGGCGGGGATGGGGGGCATGTTGGGCCTGGTGGGGGGCATGGCGGGGGGCCTGGCGGGGATGGGGGGGCATGTTGGGGCTGGCGGGGGGCCTGGCGGGGATGGGGGGCATGTTGGGGCTGGCGGGGGGCATGGCGGGGGGCCTGGCGGGGATGGGGGGCATGTTGGGGCTGGCGGGGGGCCTGGCGGGGGGCCTGGCGGGGATGGGGGGCATGTTGGGGCTGGCGGGGGGCCTGGCGGGGGGCCTGGCGGGGATGGGGGGCATGTTGGGGCTGGCGGGGGGCCTGGCGGGGATGGGGGGCATGTTGGGGCTGGCAGGGGGCATGGCGGGGGGCCTGGCGGGGATGGGGGGCGTTGGGCCACTGGCAACGAAAATGCAGACAAACTTGAACGTGGTATTTCTCCCTCCCTGTACGTGTCACATAGGTCCGCGCCCATGAGAAGATCGGGATTTGGCGTGCCATCGCCAAGGAAGTCCGGACCCTGGGGGTCCACCATCGACGGGGCACCCACTGCCGCAAGAGGTGGGAGGACATCCGCCGCGGGACCAAGAAGACCGCCGAGTCTCTGCTGGGGATGGCCTCCCAACGTAGGCGGGGTGCCTGCCGTCAACTGACCCCCCTGATGTTCCGGATCCTGGCGGTGGCCTACCCTGATTTGGATGGGCGCGTGAGGGCAGCACAGCAGACACAAGGGGGTGAGTACAAGCATTATCTACTCTGTTGTCGCGCAGTGGAGGTGTCTGGGTGGGGGAGGAGGGCTGTGGGTCCCCCTAGGCCAGGGCGATATCTGTAGGCTGGGCACCCCCGTAAGCCCCTGTGTCCCCAGCCACCACCCTCAGTAGTTTGTCAGTACAGCCATCCCTGGGCCGTGTCATCCATGGGTGCAGTTGTCAACTCTAGGCGTGTAGGGCATGTTCCACGGAATGCGTAGCGGACCCCAAGTGCGCAACTTAGTGCAGGGGGCATCTGTGTCTGTCATGTCCGCTAACTGTACCGGAGATCCATGTACTCAATATCCCTTTATTTCTCTCTCCCCCCCCCTTTTTGTTTGTCTTTCTGTGCTTGTGTGCATCAGCATCATCAGGCGGAGGAGAAGTGGCATCGGGGCAGGAGGGAGCTGCATCTCACATGGCCCAGGAGGGCCATGCCACAGAGTCTGACTGGACCAGTGAGACGGAGGGCGAGGGGAGCTCCACAACGGGGACGACTGGACCCTGCAGCGACACGGACACGTCCTCGGAAGGGAGCTCCCTTGCGGGGGTGGCACCATCCGTGCCCCCCGCCATTACAGGTACAGCCGCCACCCAGCGCACCATCTCCGCCCTCCCAGCAGCCCCTCAGCGTTCGCCCCGTGCCCGCTCTGCCAGGAAGCCGGGCATCTCCTTCGCCCCAGGCACCTCAGGCCCTGCCCCTGTTACCCCCGCTGCCCTCAGTGAGGAGGTCATTGACCTCCTCCGAACGCTCATTGTTGGGCAGACTACCCTTTTGAATGCCATCCAGGGGGTGGAGAGGGAGGTTCATCGCAGCAATGCGTACCTGGAGGGCATTCATTCGGGTCAGGCTGCCCATCAGCGATCGTTCCAGGCTCTGGCCTCAGCACTGACGGCAGCCATTGTCCCTGTCTCCTGCCTCCCTCTACTAACTCCCTCCTCCCAGTCTCCTGTTCCTCTGCCTGTCCCACCCACACCATCAGACCAGCCTGCACACACCTCAACACCCAAGAGAAGCTCATCCAAACATAAGCACCACAGATCACGCAGACATTCACACACGCAACATTCCGATGCAGACATGCCAACAGTCACTACCACCTCTGTGACCCCCACCTCCTCGTCTCCCTCCTCCCTCCCTGTGACGTCTACACTCACACCTCCATTCACCTCACCATCAGCCAGTGTTTCCATCACCAGCACACCCTCCACTCCAGTCCGCACACGTGCAGTCACCACCCCCACTGCCATTTACACGTCCCCTGTGTCCTCTCCCACTGTGTCTGTCACCCCCTCTTCCACACCACACAAACGCAGCCACCCACCCACCCAACAGCCATCCACCTCACGACAGCCTATCCCTCCTGCACCTGCACCCAAAGACAGCAAACGTGACTCACCTACAACCACATCCTCTCCCTCCACTCCCATTCCCACTGTACCTACCACTCTCCATTGTCCCAAGAAACTCTTCCTCGCCACTGCTAACTTCTTTCCTGACCCTGAGCCCCCCCCTCCTTCTCGTCGGGGTAAGAAGAGCACCTCAGCCACCACCAGCCCTGCAGCCCCCTTGACAAGGGTGCAGGGGTATTGGAGCCCACCATCCCGCATGTCTGGATCTTCGCCCAGCAGCAAGGGGACAGCCAGCCCACCCCCTGGGAAGAGGAGCAGAAGGCGGAAGGGGCGCCGCAGGAGCCCGGCTTCTACATCCCCCCCGGACACCACCCAGACACAGTCACCAGCCACAGCTCCAAAGGGAGGAAAGGGCCACAGACTCCCGACTAAGGAGGACAAGGGCAGCAAGTCGGAGAGGTCAGGCTGCAGGCCTGCTGCCCAGGAGGAGCCCACCACCCCCATAGCCGCTGCCCAGGGAGGACCCAGCCCAGCTGGCCAGGAGGGCCCCACCACCCACAGCCCAGGTGGGCATTGAAGGAGCACCATCCCCGCTGCCCAGGAGGGCACCACCAGGCAATGAGCAGTTGGCCATAGACCGGCCGCCGTCTCAAGCACCGCTGAACTGGGCCCCGCCGTCTCCAGCACCGCTCCGCTGGGGACCGCCGTCTCAAGAACCGCTGAACTGGGCCCCGCCGTCTCCAGCACCGCTCCGCTGGGGACCGCCGTCTCAAGAACCGCTGAACTGGGCCCCGCCGTCTCAAGAACCGCTGAACTGGGCCCCGCCGTCTCCAGCACCGCTGAACTGGGCCCCGCCGTCTCAAGCACCGCTGAACTGGGCCCCGCCGTCTCCAGCACCGCTCCGCTGGGGACCGCCGTCTCAAGAACCGCTGAACTGGGCCCCGCCGTCTCAAGCACCGCTGAACTGGGCCCCGCCGTCTCAAGCACCGCTGAACTGGGCCCCGCCGTCTCAAGCACCGCTGAACTGGGCCCCGCCGTCTCAAGCACCGCTGAACTGGGCCCCGCCGTCTCCAGCACCGCTCCGCTGGGGACCGCCGTCTCAAGAACCGCTGAACTGGGCCCTGCCGTCTCAAGCACCGCTGAACTGGGCCCCGCCGTCTCAAGCACCGCTGAACTGGGCCCCGCCGTCTCAAGCACCGCTGAACTGGGCCCCGCCGTCTCCAGCACCGCTCCGCTGGGGACCGCCGTCTCAAGAACCGCTGAACTGGGCCCCGCCGTCTCAAGCACCGCTGAACTGGGCCCCGCCGTCTCAAGCACCGCTGAACTGGGCCCCGCCGTCTCAAGCACCGCTGAACTGGGCCCCGCCGTCTCCAGCACCGCTCCGCTGGGGACCGCCGTCTCAAGAACCGCTGAACTGGGCCCCGCCGTCTCAAGCACCGCTGAACTGGGCCCCGCCGTCTCAAGCACCGCTGAACTGGGCCCCGCCGTCTCCAGCACCGCTCCGCTGGGGACCGCCGTCTCAAGAACCGCTGAACTGGGCCCCGCCGTCTCAAGCACCGCTGAACTGGGCCCTTCAAGGCAAGACCCGCTGAACTGGGCCCTTCAAGGCAAGAAGCGCTGAACTGGGCCCTTCAAGGCAAGAAGCGCTGAACTGGGCCCTTCCAGGCAAGAACCGCTGGCCCTTTGGCAGACGTGGCAGGGCAGGATCTGTCTCGGGCAGGGCTGCAGGATGTCCTCTGGCCAACATGCCTCCTCCAGTGGCAGTGGAGTCTGTTATGGACTGTTTGGACTGTGGCTTTGCTCTCCCCAGGATGGCCCAGTGGGCAGGCCACCCACTGTATGGACTGTATGGACTGTGGCTTTGCACTCCCCAGGATGGCCCAGTGGGCAGGCCACCCACTGTATGGACTGTATGGACTGTGGCTTTGCACTCCCCAGGATGGCCCAGTGGGCAGGCCACCCACTGTATGGACTGTGGCTTTGCACTCCCCAGGATGGCCCAGTGGGCAGGCCACCCACTGTATGGACTGTATGGACTGTGGCTTTGCACTCCCCAGGATGGCCCAGTGGGCAGGCCACCCACTGTATGGACTGTATGGACTGTGGCTTTGCACTCCCCAGGATGGCCCAGTGGGCAGGCCACCCACTGTATGGACTGTGGCTTTGCTCTCCCCAGGATGGGCCAGTGGTCATGGAGTCCCCTCGTGGATCTGGCGTCGTGTACTCAAGTGGCTGAGGTGCCCCCCCTTCCCTTCCCCCTGAGGTGCCTGTCCTATTTTCTTTCTGATGCCCCTGCAGTGTTCTCTCCGTGGAGTTCTTGTCGTGGGACTGGGCCTTGCCCCTTTGCACAGGACCCCTGTGGTCCACGGACAGTGGTTGGACTACATTTAGTAGCTGTATATATTTTGTACATAGTTTTTTTATTTATTGGGATTACTGGTGTCCATATTTCAATATATCTGCCCGTTTATGATCTCTTCTTTTGGTCTTTGCATTATTTCGGAGGGGGGGGTTTGTGGGTTGTGACAGTGATCTGTGGGAATGCATTGATGTGTGTGTTGTAGTGGGTATGGGTGGGTGGGTGTGTGCCGGTAATCTTTTCCCTCCCCTGTGTCGTAGGTGCAGTACTCACCGATGTCTTCTGCGCCGCCGGGCGTGCTCCTGGTACAGGAGCAGGTATAGGAGTGCGGGGATGACCTGCAACTCGGGTTCCATACTGCCGGAATCTCGCGTGGAGTGCGTAGAGGTGAGCGTTTTCCCGTTCGTAGTCTGTTTCCGCCGTGTTTTTATCGGCGGTGCTCCCGCCCCGGAAAAGGTGGCGGATTGGTGGGTCGTGATAGGGTGGGCGGTACATTGTCTGCCGCCTGGCTGTTGGCGGGGACCGCCGCGCTGTTTGTTTCTTCCGCCGTGGCGGGCGGAGTGTTAATGCGGCGGGCTGTGTTGGCGGTTCCCGCCAGGGTCAGAATTGCATATTTTGGACCGCCGGCCTGTTGGCGGCTTGGCTGCCGCATTATCACCGACCGCCAGGGTCAGAATGAGGGCCACTGTGCACAACACACTGTGCACAACACATACTGTGCAGAACACACACTGTGCACAACACACACTGAGCAGAAAACACACTGTGCACAACACACTGTGCACAACACAGACTGGTCATGAAACACACTGTGCACAACACACACTGTGCACAACACATACTTTGCTCAACACACACTGTGCACAACACATACTGTGATCAACACACGCTGTGCAGAACACACACTGTGCACAACACATACTGTGCTCAACACACACTGTGCACAACACACATTGTGCACAACACAGACTGGTCAGGAAACACACTGTGCAGAACACAGACTGTGGAGAACACACACTGTGCACAACACACTGTGCAGAACACACACTGTGAAGAACACACTGTACACAATACACACTGTGCACAACACACACTGAGCACAACACACACTGAGCAGAGAACACACACTGAGCAGAAAACACACTGTGCACAGCACACACTGTGCACAACACACTGTGTACAACACACACTGTGCAGAACACACTGTACACAATACACACTGTGCAGAACACACACTGTGCACAACACACACTGTGCACAACACAGACCGGTCAGGAAACACACTGTGCAGAACACACACTGTGCACAGCACACATTGTGTACAACACACTGTGCCGAACACACACTGTGCAGAGCACACTGTGCACAATACACACTGTGCATAGCACACTGTGCACAATACACACTGTGCAGAACACACACTGTGCAGAATACACACTGAGCAGAACACACACTGTGCAGAACACACACTGTACACAACACACACTGTGCACAACACACACTGTGCAAGAAACACACTGTGCAGAACACACACTGTGCTCAACACACACTGTGCACAACACACACTGTTCACAACAAACACTGTGCACAACACACACTGTCCAGAGACACACTGTGCACAACACACACCGTGCACAACACAGACTGTGCAGGAAACACACTGTGCAGAACACACACTGTGCAGAGAACACCCTGTGCACAACACACACTGGCCAGGAAACGCAATGTGCACAAAATACACTGACATTGTGCAGAACACATATTGTGCACAACACAGACTGTGCAGTAAACACAATGTGCACAGCACACACTGTGCTCAACACACACTGTGCAGAAATCACATTATGCACAATACACACTGTGCAGAAAGCACAATGTTAAAGGCAAAGCTCCAGAATTGGAGAGGGTCCAATATACTATTCTCCTGTGTAAATGCCTTGTTTGTGAAATGGGGGACTTGGCCAGAGGACAGGGACCCAAACGTCCTCCAAATAAGAGAATGCAATGTCTAAAAGAGGTAAAGTCCCACTCAAAGGTTCTTGAAATTATCAAATTCGAAGTTTATTATATTGCTTGTTCCAACATTATTTCCAAACGTTCCAAAAGAGTCACTTCATTTCCTTTGGTGAAAGCAACATCCAATATAATGGCGCAAAAAGAAGGAAAGAAAACAGCCAACACGTGTTTCGCCCCCTCTGGCATTGTAAGCCAGGGCTTTCTCAAGGCTTGAAATTACATGAATATCAAAGAACCGCCAGCTATCAAATGCGAGAGGCCATAACAACAAGAAACGGGCGCATTAATAGCTGGCGGTTCTTTGATATTCATGTAATTTCAAGGAAATTAAGTGACTCTTTTGGAACGTTTGGAAATAATGTTGGAACAAGCAATATAATAAACTTCGAATTTGATAATTTCAAGAACCTTGAGTGGGACTTTACCTCTTTTAGACATTGCAGAAAGCACAATGTGCAGGAAACGCAAAGTGCACAAAATACACTGACATTGTGCAGAACACACACTGTGCACAACACACACTGTGCAGGAAATGGAATGTGCACAACCTACACTGACATTGTGCACAACACACACTGTGCAGGAAACGCAATGTGCACGAAATACACTGACATTGTGCAGAACACACACTGTGCTCAACACACACTGTAGACAACACACACTGTGCTCAACACACACTGTGCTCAACACACTGTGCACAACACATACTGTGCAGGAAACACAATGTGCACAAAATAAACTGATATTGTGCACAACGCACACTGTGCAGGAAACACAATGTGCACAAAATACACTGACATTGTGCAGGACACACACTGTGCTCAACACACACTGTGCAGAACACACACTGTGCTCAGCACACACTGTGCAGAACACACGCTGTACACAACACAGTGCGCACAACACACACTGTTCACAACACACACTGTGCACAACACACACTGCGCACAACACACACTGTGTACAACACACACTGTGCACAACACAGACTGTGCAGGAAACACACTGTGCACAACACACACTGTGCAGAATACACACTGTGGAGAGCACACCCTGTGCACAACACACACTGTGCAGGAAACACAATGTGCACAAAATATACTGACATTGTGCAGAACACACACTGTGCACAACACAGACTATGCAGGAAACAAAATGCGCACAGCACACACTGTGCTCAACACACACTATGCAGAAATCATATTATGCACAATACACACTGTGCGGAAAGCACACTGTGCAGGAAACGCAATGTGCACAAAATACACTGACATTGTGCAGAACACACACTGTTCAAAACACACACTGTGCTCAACACACACTGTGCAGAACACACACTGCACAACACACACTGTGCACAACACAAGGTGCAGAACACACACTGTGCAGAACACAGACTGGTCAGTAAACACACTGTGCACAACACACTGTGCACAACACATACTGTGCAGAACACACACTGTGCACAACACACACTGCGCAGAAAACACACTGTGCACAACACACTGTGCACAACACAGACTGGTCATGAAACACACTGTGCACAACACACACTGTGCACAACACATACTTTGCTCAACACACACTGTGCACAACACATACTGTGATCAACACACACTGTGCAGAACACACACTGTGCACAACACATACTGTGCTCAACACACACTGTGCACAACACACATTGTGCACAACACAGACTGGTCAGGAAACACACTGTGCAGAACACAGACTGTGCAGAACACACACTGTGCACAACACACTGTGCAGAACACACACTGTGAAGAACACACTGTACACAATACACACTGTGCAGAACACACACTGTGCACAACACACACTGAGCAGAAAACACACTGTGCACAACACACTGTGCACAACACAACACACTGTGCACAACACACTGTGTACAACACACACTGTGCAGAACACACTGTACACAATACACATGGCGCAGAACACACACTGTGCACAACACACACTGTGCACAACACAGACCGGTCAGGAAACACACTGTGCAGAACACACACTGTGCACAACACACATTGTGTACAACACACTGTGCCGAACACACACTGTGCAGAGCACACTGTGCACAATACACACTGTGCATAGCACACTGTGCACAATACACACTGTGCAGAATACACACTGAGCAGAACACACACTGTGCAGAACACACACTGTACACAACACACACTGTGCATAACACACACTGTGCAAGAAACACACTGTGCAGAACACACACTGTTCACAACACACACTGTGCTCAACACACACTGTGCACAACACACACTGTTCACAACAAACACTGTGCACAACACACACTGTGCACAACACACACCGTGCACAACACAGACTGTACAGGAAACACACTGTGCAGAACACACACTGTGCAGAGAACACCCTGTGCACAACACACACTGGCCAGGAAACGCAATGTGCACAAAATACAGTGACATTGTGCAGAACACATATTGTGCACAACACAGACTGTGCAGGAAACACAATGTGCACAGCACACACTGTGCAGAAATCACATTATGCACAATACACACTGTGCAGAAAGCACAATGTGCAGGAAACACAAAGTGCACAAAATACACTGACATTGTGCAGAACACACACTGTGCACAACACACACTGTGCAGGAAATGCAATGTGCACAACCTACACTGACATTGTGCACAACACACACTGTGCAGGAAACGCAATGTGCACAAAATACACTGACATTGTGCAGAACACACACTGTGCTCAACACACACTGTGCAGAACACACACTGTAGACAACACACACTGTGCTCAACACACACTGTGCACAACACATACTGTGCAGGAAACGCAATGTGCACAAAATACACTGATATTGTGCACAACACACACTGTGCAGGAAACACAATGTGCACAAAATACACTGACATTGTGCAGGACACACACCGTGCTCAACACACACTGTGCAGAACACACACTGTGCTCAGCACACACTGTGCAGAACACACGCTGTACACAACACACAGTGCGCACAACACACACTGTTCACAACACACACTGTGCACAACACACACTGCGCACAACACACACTGTGTACAACACACACTGTGCACAACACAGACTGTGCAGGAAACACACTGTGCACAACACACACTGTGCAGAATACACACTGTGGAGAGTACACCGTGTGCACAACACACACTGTGCAGGAAACACAATGTTCACAAAATATACTGACATTGTGCAGAACACACACTGTGCACAACACAGACTATGCAGGAAACAAAATGCGCACAGCACACACTGTGCTCAACACACACCATGCAGAAATCATATTATGCACAATACACACTGTGCGGAAAGCACACTGTGCAGGAAACGCAATGTGCACAAAATACACTGACATTGTGCAGAACACACACTGTTCAAAACACACACTGTGCTCAACACACACTGTGCAGAACACACACTATAGACAACACGCAATGTGCACAAAATACACTGACATTGTGCAGAACACACACTGTGGACAACACACTGTGAAGAAATCATATTATGCAAGATACACACTGTGCAGAAAACACAATGTACACAACACACACTGTGCAGAACACATGGTGTGCACAATAGACACTGTACAGAAAACACACTGCCCACCACATATTGTGCACAAGCAAATTCTGTGCAAAGTGATTTAGAGTCTAGTTGGTGTATTGATTTATTTGCATTTTATTTTTCTGTAGTGCAGCATAATCGAAGTGGTGTCCGCACACCTCACAGGTAACCAACCAGTTGGAAAGGTCTTTCTTAAATTGAAGGATGTGTCCCACAGGTGGCCAATGAATGCCAGCAAGAACAAGCCAGCTCAGGCAGAGGTCTTACACACTGAGAGGGGGGCTAGTGAGGGACGCCTGAGGAACTCTGAACACATAATTCAGATTGAATTCTTCTGAGAACACGAGGAACATCCTCGGAGGTGCAAAAGCTTTGGGATAGGAAGGCACAGAATGGGAGAGGAGAATTTGGGGAGGCGCCCAGAGAAAGGCAGACTCTGGGAGGTAACAGACTCCTGAGATTCAGAGAGGATCGTCAGAGATGTATGAGAGGTGCCGTGCCAGATAGTGTTTGGAGAGCAGCGAACCTAGGAGGAAAGAGAGAATAGGCACTGGCAACCCAGGCGTTGATTTAGAGTTTCCGTCCATCAAGTCCAGCTCCCCCGCCACAGTGTGGTGGAGGGCTCAGGTGTGGCTTGGGATTTCCCACCAATGCAGCAGTCACTGTCGTGGTAGCAGACATGTTTTGGTTCATCCTCTGTCGGCAACGTCCGATTCAATAGGCCCCTGGACGGTAAAGGGGGGGTGGGGGGGGGGTGGACCCACATCTTTCCTGTTGTGATTCCTCCACTTTACATCAACATGGCTCCTGTGGAAATCCGCCACTACCTCCTCTTCCAGTTCTTCGCACATCACTACGTCATCCTTGTATCATTAACTTGTCAGCTGGATATTTGCATGTAAAATATTGTCTCTGTGCCTTAAATTGCCTCTTTATAAATGTTATCTCACCGGTCGTCCTTAATGCTAGCCCTAAACCCAAACCCTACAACTGCCATTGTCCTAACCCTTACACTGATATCTACCCTAGCCCTTATCCTCACTCTACAACCTCTGTCCTGCAAGAACGCTAGCCCCTTGCGAGCCCTGGTTTGTCTTAGCGACCCCTGGCACTGCCTCTGCGACCCCTGGCATCAGAGGGGACAAAATCGGTGCCAGGAACACAGGGGAAGTTCGTCCTCCTGGGCACAAGTGAGGACTTCACATTATAGGTTTCTGTCAATTTGTTTTATTACACTATGAGTGATAATATTGTATTCTTCACTCTCAGAGGAAGATTTATCAAAAAGTGGCGCTGCTCCTAGTGCAGCACAACTTTTCTTGCACCCCTTAATGCCTCCCTAACGCCACCAGGTGTGCGCCTTATTTAATATACGGTGCACCATGGTGGTAGGTAGAGAACTAGCATCAGAATTTTTTACGCTAGTTTGGCGCTTTGCAGGTTTAGCATAAAAAATTCTGACACTAATCCTGCAAACGCACCCAGAGGCCCCTTGAAACCAATGGGAGCCTCCTTTTAACGCATGCTCTGAGCAGGCGTTAAAAGTGACGCAAAGAAATCTCTTAGGTTTCTTTGTGGCATTTTTCCGGCCCCCTCAATGGGGGAACACCTCCTTTGCATAAATTATGCCTGGCGCATGCATAATGTAGCGCAAAGGGTTACAAAGTGGAGTAATGCATGCATTGTGCCAATTTGTAAATATGGCGCAGTGTTTTTGGCCATCTAACGCCACATTAGCGTAAAAAAAATGACACTAATGTGTCGTTAGAATGAAGCTAGAGGCTCTTAAATCTGGGATTTAGTGTAATAAAGGATGGCGTGCAATTGGCTGGGATATGACCCTCCCTGGCAGCTGTTGTAAGTAAAAATGCTTTTAACTGTATGTTGTTTGCGTGCTTGTGGGTGAGTGTGTTCATGTGCGTGCGCGCGTGTTTTTGAATGTGCGTGTATGGGTACTCGTGTGTGTGTGAAAATAAAGGTGAAATGGCACGTGATGTCACTTCTTCTGCCCCTGACATCTTGGTGAATTGATGTACAAGCAGCAGAGAAACATTAGCACCCGCACCAGACAGCGCTGACTTTGTGATGTGAATTTTCGTCGCTTCTGCCAGGGTCCTGGGGAATTCAGATGCAGAACACTGGGGGAGGGGTAACCTACATTATACGGCAGTGTGGCATATATTTTTTTTAATTAACATTATTATTAATAACAGGAAAAATCGCAGATAAAGATAGCTGTAGGAAAATTGATATACAATGAATGCAGTTATCTAATGAAAACATCTGCAGTTCCAGCTGCTTTTCACCGCAGAATGCAGAAATATGCAAATGTGAACGTTTCAAAGGGGACAATAGGGTGCGTGGAAGGCACGTGCGGTTCGTTTAATGAAACTGCCGTAATGAGACAAGGTAGAGCGAATACAGACGGCTAAAGCAAAGTTAGGACTTAATAGAAAAATAATTACTTTGGGAGTGTATTTAGGGAATTTCATTGAGGCAGTTTGAGCATTTCTAACTTAAATGATTTACACAACAATATGGCTGTGTCAAAAACTAGGTTGAAGATTGGGGAGAACAGAAAGAGGCCTTTGTGAGGGGACGGTGGCTGATAAGTGAAAATAGACAGAAGTTAAGTACGGAAAAGAGTAGTATATTTTGGTTTTGAGGTGGGGGTAACAAAACCGTCATGGCGTGAGGGGCACGGCACAGTATCGTTTCTCAACTACGTTAGTCCTCAGTGATAGATATTTAGAAACACAGAGGAGCAGTGCTTAATTTCACCCGGTGGTTTCCGGTGCAGGGATCAGTACTTATTTTTGAGGGCCGGCACTTATTTTTCTGCCTCAAGCATTTACTGCGAGTAAAAGACACATACGGGAATGTCGGAGGAAGAGAAAAACGAGAAAGCGTCACAAAGGGAGAAAGTAGAAAGCTGCAAGAGTGAGCTGAAGGGGGCAGGAAGTGGCTGTAAATGGATTAAAGAGGCCCGAGATGGCTTCAGGATTATGTGCTCGCACATTTAATTGCAGCTGCCGCGTGTTTCAGAGGAGAGCTTTAAGCACAGGCACATTTTTATTTACAAATTAAGCACTGCAGAGGAGGAGTGCTTTGGGGTGATCTTAAAGGCGAAGTGCCAAGAAGCAGTCCTCAGTGTGCTAAGGAGTGAGTTCCAAGGAAGTTGCCTGACAAAGTAGATTAAATAATCCAAACACAAAGGGGAACCAGGATGTAAATTATAGCACGTGACGTCCTTGCCACAGTTCTGAAAGGCTATTTAAAGAATGCAAAAGTACCACTACAGAAAGCACTTTAGTCCTCTGAATGGGTATGTGAAGCGCTATATGGAAATGTTGTGATGTTGAAAGGGGTCGGTGAGAGGATGAAAGGACTAATGAGATTTAGAGGATGGCAAAAATATTGTTTCAAAAATATCGTGGTGCAACAATATTGTGTCCAAATTAGTCACGTTAAAAATATTGAGGGACAGAATACAGAAGGTAAGATTTTTTTTAATTATGTGGTACTGGTTTTTCAATAATCGTCTTTGTTTTTAAGTCGCTTTTTCTTTTCAGTTGTTCACTAGCGCTGTTCTTCTTGGATACTGTGCAAAATTGATAACATGCGTATGTTGCAATATTCCTTCTGGTTTGCAAATTGATGCATGCCGTCCAATCAAATTGGCGTATACACTTTCACAGTGGCAAACCGGTGTTGCAGTTACTCTTTCGTTTGTTAACCTACGTGTTCATACATCTAGTCTGCGTTTGGCCCCTTATTACCATGTGAGCGGTGCATTTAATGAATGTATCCTTCCATATGTTATTGTTTACTTTTATATATCTTTTTAAAATAATTTAATATCTATTAGTTACACAATTTTTAGGTATTACTATTATTATAATAATTCTTTTAGTATAGTTTGTAAGTTTTCATGTCTAAATTAATGTTTTTACATTTAATTAGTAATTTATAATTTAGTAGCAGGTTGTTGGGTTTATAGATGATTAGGGTGGGAAGTTATATAAATGATACATTGTTGGAGTTTTTTCATTAATTTTTTGTGTTAGTTCAATATTTAATTTGTAATTAATTAGGTGAATCATTTAATTGATTATTTGTTATTTTAATTACTTGTTGCATTTTAATTAATTGTTAATTCGTTGCGGTGCATTTAGTACTAACCATTAAGAATAATTATGAACTCCACCTACCTCTCCACGTGAAGCAGCACTCACTCCTGTGTCCAGATGCATGGCAGAGGACACTTGGACCACGTGCCATTCCAGACCAACCCTTTCCTTCTCCTGATGGATATAAAATGTCCTCTCCTCCTAATCTGACACGCTGCCTTCTTTAGCTGTGTTGGGTTTACAAGGCGTAATGGCCAGACAGTAATGTTGGCTCTTAGAGAGCCGCCTTTGTTTTCTGTTGTTATTCCATTACGATATCTAATGCCGGGGTTGCACGGGAATTGCCAGGGTTCACACAGAGAAAGCCAGGGCTAAGGCCATTCTGGTCCAGCACCGGTGATGGTAGGGTCAGTAATGTGAAAGACCTGCATCCAAACCATGGCTGTGTTCCACAAAGTGCCAGAGGAAGTCACTCTGACATGCTGGGTAAATATCCCAGTTCATCAAGGTCACCTGAGATGTGTTCACTGATAAAGTATCCCCCACTATTGAGGTGGTCCTGCCCGGCACCCTCACGGAAAGCATAATGGAGTTTCCATCTTAGATTTTTTTCCCAAGATGCCGCTTTGGGGCAACGCATCCCCCAATGACCATGTTTAAACATGGTCAATCTTCTGCTGACAGTGGTACAGCTGTTCTCTGTGCCACACGGGTGGAAGGCACATTGGGAGAAGTGTGGCTCAATGGTTAGAGCAACAGACCCTGATGCAGAAGCTGGCCTGGGACCAGGGTTCAATTCCTTCCTTGGTGGGTCTTGGGCTCAACTTCCTCAGACCTGATAATTCTCGCATTGGTGCCTAATCTAATTCATGAGTCCCACTCTGTAACTCTGGGCAATAGCTTGCTTAATCTCCACAAGGGCCCCAACAGTGCTGGGATGCCTGGCTTCACCTTGGAGGTTGCCCAAGAGTGGGCACCTCACAGGGAAAAGCCAGGAGGGCTTCCACAGCAGTAAGCGTACAGTGCCTTGAGACCCTAACGGGTGAGTAGTGCACTATACAAATACGAAGTTTTTTTTATCCTCTGTTAAAAAAATCAAAAAAACTTTAAATAAGGGCAACTCAGATCTTAAGGCCATGCAAGCTTTCAGTCCAACTCAACTTGTTTGGTTAAGTTTATAACAAGCTTTGCTTATACTTTTTCCTCACCCAAGCAGTGACATAGCAAAGGGCTACATGAATGTCAACGGGAGCAAGGAAATGGGACCCTTATCTTCTAGATTTCAACTAAAAGCCATAATAGGGGTGAAGTGGGTCCCTCATGCCGTTGGTTCCCATTACCACTGCACCTGCTGCACTATTGCAAGCTACACCCTTGTACCCAAGTTTTTAAAGAGCCCCACTGCGAAACGTTTCACAATATAAAAGACCCCACTCTCCCTTAGGTCACTTTTTTATTTTGCATCCTTCACAAACGTGGTGTCCTTGCAGTAGGATGTGTGGTTATCCACATGTATGATGAGGCCAAGGTGATAACAAGGAGTCTGGATTCTTGGTTTCCTGGTTACCAGGTGAGTTTAAGAAAGACCCGTTGTGCTCATCTTCTTCAGCTGTTAACAGAGGATCTGTATGTGGCGTGGACAGTTGCCAGCATAAGGATCATAACAAAATTGCACATTTTCCCTACAAAAATGTGGGTAATTTCCTGAAATTTTTTCAAATATGCCTTTACTGCAAAACTGGTTGACCGATATCTTGTGCAAAAAAGGCTTTACTTCACACAAATAGTCTCATGAGATATCAGCAAGGATCTGGTTGGGGCAGAAGAGGTTTTGGCAAGTCTTTACTGCGAAATTTTGAGAAATGTCTCCGCAAATAGCCTTATGGCCTTTCTCAGGCTACTCAACCTTCTCTGTCTACAAATGAACTAGCGGTACAGAAGACGCAACATTGCCTCCTGACACAATTTTAAGGCCAGTCAACCAGACATTCGAAGGGGCACACCCGAGAAGAGTGAAACATGCTTCTCGCCCCTCTGAAGAAGACTGACCTAGTGCCTTGACATGGACACAACATGTGCCTTCTCTGTGAGCTGCATTAGCTACCCAGGGCCACATTTATGAGAATTGGGCAGATCAGTAAGTCATCTTGTTGCGTTGCCCTGCGTCAAAAGTAAAGGGCAGGAATGCGTGGCATCTATGTGAAACGGTGCATTCCTGTCCCTTCCAACTGCGCTGCCGCCATTTTGGCTGCCTTGCCCCAATGCAGGCTCCTACGCACCATGTTGCCGGGGTGTCTGTGTTGTCAACAGGATTGTTTTTGTGCAGGAAGGGGCACCTTCCTGTGCAAAAACAGTCCCAGGAGGCTTTTTCTGCAGCACACATAGAAAGAGGAAAAAACAAGAAGCAAAAAAATTAAGATATTTCCCTTTGTTGCACCTCCCCTGATGAGGTGTACGTTTCTGGTGCATCCCCAATCAATCAATCAATCAATCATGGATTTGTAAAGTGCGGCTAATCACCCATAGGGTCTCAAGGCGCTGAATGTAGGCGTGCTGCTCAGTCGAAGAGCCAGGTTTTGAGGTCCTATCTGAACTGCTTCAGTGATGCGGCCTGCCTGAGCTTGAGGAGAGGTGCGTTCCACGTCCGGGCTGCGAGGTAGGAGAAGGATCTTCCTCCTGATGCACTTTTCCGGATCTTGGGGATGGCTGCAAGGGCGTGCTGGGAGGAGCGGAGAAGTCTGTTGGGTATGCAGAAGGTGAGGTGTGGTTGAGGTTTGCCGGCACTATGTTATGCAGTCCCCAGGTGTACAGACTCTTGTAAACCTGGGGATGTTTCAAAATCAATGGATGGTGCATGGGAAAACCCACCGTAACACCCATGGAGCGCCTCCCTGGTGCATAGTAGCACCGCAGCGATGCGCTGAGAGGTTTGCACCCCTGCTGCGGCGCTAAAAGCCATGCCACAGTGGCCCAAGCCTCACACATATATGTCCCCAGAGTATAGAAATGCTCTTAAGAGCTCGTTATTCAAATTCTGCTGGGCCATGTAAAACCTATAAAACACGTTTATAAGCATCCGCAACCTCTCTCTCTTCTGTGCTAAAATCCTCTGTAACTTCCAAACTGTGAGTTGTACCCAGTCCAATGCACCACGAGACAAACCACATGCTATTATGCTGAAATCTTAGGTGGTTCAGTAACAAACCGGGCACCGTAAATTATGTTGGTTGTGCTGTGACTCTAGTCAACACCTAGTTTACTTCTGCCTGGTGCTCCACCTCAATTACAGCGCCCCGAAACCCTGCAAGGTGAAGTCCGCGCTATATAAAGCACCAAAAATACAATATGTATATAATTGTGCAGCTGCCTGGCCTCCCGGCCGCCCACGCGCATAATTCAGCTGCCCATGCAGATTTCATGAGTCCAATAAGCGTCAGGATTTGAGATGCACGGCGGAGGCCCGCCACTCCATTATTGATAAGGCTGCCTCCGATTCGGGGCGCCTTGCATAATTCATGCCCCCTTCTTTGCCACGCTGGTGCCCAGCTCGGCTGCCACCGGGCTATTAGAATTTGAATCAGCAGGAACCTGCAACCTCAATTTTCTCCCCTTCGCCCTTCTCTACAGCAATTAGCACCGCTGTCTCCAGCAGAAACTTCCAGACAGACGATATATCTTTCCACTTCTAGGAACTGCCCCCTTGAGTTCACTTGTGTCAGTTATTACAGTATCCTAACATTCTGCCAGACATTGCGGAACCGACTTTGGCCTTGCCTCATTTTGACTCTGTGTTGTCATCGGGTGGGGCGCATTTACCAATAGTGCAGCAGGTGCAGTGGCACCAGGGCCTATATTTACTAAAGGTTTGAAAGGGCCATCGCCAATCCAAATAATTAGAATCAATATAATTATTTATCTTTTTTTGAAGGCCCGTGTGTGCAGCCCTAAACTATCTTGCATCATGCAAGCACCCGCGCCAACATTAGTAAACGTGGGCCCTGGTGCCTAATTTGTCAGGGGTCCACTGCCAAGTGTGACTTCTTGCTTTTAATTCCCACCAAGATATTCAAAAACTCACTTTTTTTTCTATTTCATGACTCAATGTTTTTTTCTTGCACCCTCCAACCGCGCCATAGTTATTTTTCATCAGAGTGAAATTCTGGCCTAAAAATGTCTGACTGGTGAGCAACATGAAGACTTAAGCAAGTGGTTTTAAAATTGCTTGGGACTTTAAAAGTGCCTTCATGGTTACTGTTTCTTTATGGCTGTCTTATAATGGTTAGAAACCTTATAATGGATTCCTCCCCAAGCCGCCATTCTTTCAGCAGAGGCACCTTTTCCCACCTATCACATCCCGGGAGGTGAGGGAGACTAGGGGGGCAACTGTCATTGCGGAGAAGAACGTCCGACCCCCTGTAAGATCTCTTCTAGGGCATTACGGGCCAGAGTTAAGAAGTCCTTAGCACCACTTTGCGCCACATTACCATCATTTGTTCGATGCTAATGTGGCGTTAGGTTGGTAAAAACGCCTCGCCATATTTACAAAGTGGCGAACGCATGCATTGCTCCACGTTATAAACCCTTGCACCACATTATGCTCAAAGCAGCGTCAGGATTGGCTGGGGGCGCCCAGCCAGGGCGCTTCCAGGCAGACTGGGAGCCTGTGGAGGCTCTCTCCAGGGCTGGAGAGAGCCCAGTGCGCATGTGTGTTTGGCCGGCCTGAAATGCCGGCCAAACACACATGCGCTCTGAGGGGAGTGCACAGTGCACTCTCCTCTGCTCGTCACCCCCAATTCCCAGCCCCTTTCAAAAGGAAGGGCTAATAAACACAGTTTATTATCCCTTCCTTGTGAATCGATTTGCAGCGGTTGCTGCTGGTGGTGGTGGTGGGGGCCCTTATGGAGGAGCCGCCCCTGTATAGTAGTCGATCATTTTGAAATAGATCAGCTGTAGTGGGGACGTCTATTGTCATTAGCAGCTCATAGCAAGCTAAGAATGTTCAGAGAGGAGTTCAGAACAATCCTGTGATCTGTCACAGCACATAACAAAATCAGTGTTTGAAGAAATGCCTGAAGAGCCAGCATAGCTAAGGTTTCCAAGAGGTTGAAGTAAATACACATGCAGAACTCACTTATCTTTATCCACAATGGAACTCTTCTCCACTATGAAAGCTCAATTGTGTCAATGGAAGTTGAAATTCTCAGCATGGGCATAAACTTTGAGATGGGGGTGGGGGTTCTTGCATATTTCCCAAAGAGGCACAGACATCTTCAGGTTGTGGTCTTTTTCATATGTCAGACATTCCCTGGTGGTCAGGGGTCTATATAGTTTCCGGGTGTTAGCTTAACTTAATTTTAAAACGCTCTTTCAAGGTCTCCACGAACTTTGATGGTGTCAGTAGCAGTCCTGTGTAAATGTACAGTGCCTGGGGCCAGATGGATGACCATTGCATTTTGCAAGTCTCTAACTGCGACTTTTTGTGAGTCGCAATTAGAGACTCACCAAATGAAATGTACAAGGGCGTCTCAGACACATTTAGTAATTCCCAATGGGGTCATAAAGACCTACCTCATCAATATTCATAAGGCAGATCGCAATTTGAGACCCCATTGGAATGGCCGCACTCACAGGGATGGTGGCCTGCTGGGAACAGTCTGTGACTGCTTTTTAAATAAAGCAGTACTTTTTTAAAATGCAGCCCATTTTCCCTAAAGGAAAACAGGGTGCATTTCAAACAAAAAAGTGAAAAGTTTTCTTAAATTTTTTTTTAGAGTAGACAGTGGTCCATGGGACCTTCTCTAAAAAAATGGTTTTTGCTTCCTTTCACAAAGAAGATGGGGTCCTGTGGGAATCCGTTCCGGTTTGCGAATGGATTACCACCAACATGAAGTTGGTGGTAACTGCGTTTCTTTTGACACTGCAGTCACGAACGCAAAACAATCTTACATCCCCCTGCAACTCGCTATGAGGAAGTGACGCCCTTGGCACTCCCCTTCCTAATAGCCACTCGCAAACCTATTCTGTGCGTCGGTAACAGGTTACTGACTCGCAGAATAGGATTGTTACATGGGGAAAAGGCTTTCATACATCTGGTGCCTCATTTTTGAAGTCTCTTTTTCTTTTCCATTGGCTCATTAATGAAGCTCTCTTAATTCTGTGCAGAATTGATAACATGCATGGATTGCATTACTAATGCGGTGTGCATATTGATGCAGGCTGTTCAAGCAAAATTGACATATATACTTTCACAATGGCAAATCCGTGATGCAGTTACACTATATTTCCATTTGTTAATATGCATTTTCATAGATCTAGTCTGTTTTTTTGGCCTCTTATAACCATATGGGTATTACACTTGTGATGGACGCATATGAGTGCCTTAATATGGCATTCTAGGTGCTGTTTTTTATAAATGACACTTACTGGAATCAGCTCTCCACACCACAACACAATAGGCCAGATTTAGGGGTAGGTGATAAGAGAAAAGTTATGATTTCGTGAGAAAGTGTTACATTTGGAAGATGTTCCTCCATTGCCAGTTTCTCCACCTCCTGTGTTCGCAGTCCCTTGTGAAATAGGAAGCTGTTCCATTACCACTCAAAACTAAGTCAGGCCATAAGATTCTTTGGGAACTCCGCCCTAAATCGTAAAGTGCCCTTTGCTGTGGATTCAGGTAACGCTCATCGATTCTATAATAACCATATTCCCTTACCACTTGGGCTGCTATGCCAACCACATATTTTTTAATTTGCCCCTGAAAGGTGCCTAATCCAATGAACAAACCAAAATGCCACTTGGTGGCCCTAGGGCACTATTCTTAGTGTGCCCTGACAGAGAAGACCCTCCTTTGCTCCCTCCACCTTGTAGCCTTAAGCATTCCTTGCCCACTCTGCCCAGGCCCTCGGTAATTGCTAGTATTTTAGGTTAATTAGCTTCTTCCAGTATTGCTGCCTCCTGACCTCCCTCTAAAAAATTAGGTCCAGGTGCTTTGAGCCCCTTTGTGTTTAACATTGTTCATGGTTCAGATGTTCTCTAACATTGAGAGCTTTTTCCAGTGTTAATTGACCAAGTATCACCTATTGTTACTTGCTATGTTATACCGCATTTGTAAAGCACGAGTACACCAAAAAGGTTTCATAGCGCTAAGTAAACAGAGAAGTGCGAGCACTCAGAGCTTAGCCATATGCATAAAAAGTCAGGTTTTTAAAAGGGTCCTGAAATTCACATAGGAAGTCATAGCTCTGATATTAGGGGGGAAGGAATTTCATATATGTGGGAAAATTATGTCTCTTCCTGTTAAATTTGGGAACGCTAGTAGGTTATGATGGGCCTATCTGACGTTATGTTTGGGGGCTAGTTCTGTAGTCTAGAAGACACAAAAGTTGGGCAATTACCAAGGCGAGATTAAAAAATAATGCAACCAGTTTTAAAAATAGTCCTCTGGGCGACTGGGAGCCAGTGCACTTTTTCCATCAAAAGCTTGATATGGCAGTGTCTTGGTTGTCACCAGACCAGTCTGACTACCTGGCTTTGAACCAACTGAAGCCCCTGACTCAGTCCTTTTGGAATTCTCCGATAGAGAGAGTTAGCATAGTCAATCCAGGACATGACTAGGGCAATTATAATCTGGATATTAGCCTCAAAGGTGAAATATTTCCTGATTTTCTTGATTTTTCAGGGCTGAAAGAAGCAGGAAGGCATCACTGCTCCTATCTGAGGCTTCATAGAGAGATCTTCATCAACAAGGATCCCAAGACTTTTGACAGCTTTTTTGGGAATAGGAGATCCGCTCATCTCTGATGGCCAGATGGAGGAATTCCAACTATGAAGTTTATTTTTAGCTAACATGGTTTTGGTTTTGCCAAAGTTCAACTCAACTGATGATTGTTTATCTGAAATGACTCCGTGTTTCCCAAGTTGCCATCAGTGTTGAACAGCAACTGCATGTCATGAGAATAGTTATAAATTGTCACCCTCCGCTTCTGTAGGGTATGTACCAATGGGCGAATATAAAGATTGAATAGATGGGGGTACAAATAGGAGCCCTGTGGTACGCCACAGTTGAGTCTACGTTGGTTGAGCAGAAAGGAGAAAGGCAGACCAACTGAGAGAGCTCTTGGAGAAAGGATTTCATCCAGTCTAATGCTGAGCCCTGCAAGCTGCGGCCTTGAGACATTTAACCAAAATAGCATGAACCACCATGTGGAAGGCCGCCGATATGTCCAAAAGGACAAGTGCCTGGGTGGATCCTTTATCTGCTTCTTCTCCTATATTGTCCACTACGGAGAGAACAACAGTTTCTGTTAAATGGGCGGGATGAAAGTCCATCTGATGAGAGTCCAGAAAGTTTGAATGTTCTAAAAAAGAGCATCCATTTGACTCTGCGGCTCTGGGAGTGCCCTGCAACCAGTGAACTTGGCAGGATTCAGAAAGACCTGTATGATCTGAGACTAGCTCCTCTTGTGCCTTGAGCTGGTATTCATTTCTGAGGGTTAGAGTAGGATCTGTCCCCCATCATCAGTGAGGTGGCTTCCCCTGAGTGTGGAGCTGCTGACTCAAAGCCACCAAGACACCTTTGTAGTGAGGTCGCCTCTTTTGAACAACCAGCCCCACTTACCCGAAGACCATTAAGGAGTCTTGCTTCCTTGGGCACACAAAGACACTTTCAAAACTCCAATATTTCTGCCCCCCTCATTTTCAGGTTGGTAGGTACACTGTGCATCATTTGCCATTTACTATGCTTTGTATCTGTTTTGTGTGAGATTTTCAAGAACACTCAGGTCGTGAACTGTAAGTGTTAAAAACTTGCAACAAAGTAACCCCATTTTGGTGGTAGGATTGTGATTCTCGGTTTGATATTGTGTTGATTTCAGTCACTTTATATTTGCGAACTTTGCTTAACCTTACCAATGTTTGTGTGACTGTATTGTTGTGGTTTTGTGTGCTTTACTTTCAGGATTGTCCCCATCTTTGCAATCATGTATTGATCACAAACAATGTACAGCGTACATAGCCCGAAGCCAGACACTGTACAGATGTTTATACCTTCCTGGCACAGTCATCCTCACTGGTGGAACGGCTGGAACAGCGGGTCCATCCTAAAAAAGTTGTCAATCAGGCTCCCAAAAGGGCTTTGAAAACTCCCCATATAGCTCTGTCGGAGAAACATACAGGGGCATATTTACAAGCGTTAGGCGCAGGGCAGCACCACAAGCCTTCCTGCTGCACTGCCCTGCATCAAAAAGAAAAGGGCAGGAATGCGCCGTATCTACATGAGACGGAGCCTTTGTGTCCTTTTCCCCTACGCGGTCGCATAATGGGCTGCCATGCATCAAAATTCAGGAGCCTGCGCACTATGGTGCAAGGGTTTCTGCATGGCAGGGATGATTGTTTTTGTGCAGGAAGGGACACCTTCCTTCACCAAAAAAATCACAAGAGACGGCCCCCTCTTTCTATGTGTGCTGCAGAATGCTGCATACATAGAAAAAGATAAAAACGAGGAGAAATAAAGGTATTTCTCCAAGCTGCGCCTCCCCTACACCTCCCCTGGGGAGGCATAGGCTTTTGATGCTTTCTTAGGTTTGCAAATCCTGGCGGACGCTGCTGCTGGCAGCAGTGCCCCGTCCCGTCTCCTGCCGGAGGACCCTCTACACCAGGGGTCTTCAAACTGGGGGGCGGGCCTCAAGTGATCCCAGGGGGGTGCCAGGCTCTGGCCAAAAGAAGCATTTCACAGATAACAGAGTTTTGTTTTAAGCAGAAACATGTTATCGCATTTTTAAAATGGCAACAGTACTTAATGTTTAAATACATCTAGACATATTTAAAAATTGCCATCTTTATAAAATATTTGTGAAAAGTTCTGAAGGGGAGCCCAATGATTTTTATTTTTCAACTGGGTGGCGCAGCATAAAAAAGTTTGGAGACCACTGCTCTACACAAAGGTAAGTGGGTGCTCCGACAGGGGAGGGCGTGGGAAGTGTTGTGTGTGTGCGTGTGTGTGTATGTCTGTGCGTGCGTGTATGCAGGTGTGTGTTGCGTGTTGTATGTGCGTGCATGTCTGGAGGTGTGAGTGCGTGTATGTTGTGTTGTGTGAATGCGTGTATGTATGTAAGGGTGTGCGGATGTGTGTGTGTATGGATGTATGAATGCGGGGATGAATGTGGGAACGGGTGTGTGCATGCATGTGTGCGTGTGTGAAGGGAGGGGCGTGTATGAAGGGGGGTCTGGAGAGGAATGGGGGCTGGGGGGAATCTGGGGAGGGGGTTGGGGGCGGGAATACCTCTATCAGTGACAGGGGAGGGATTCCCAGTCACTGATAGTGCCTACCACCATGGTTTTCGTGGCAGTATGGAAGCCACGAAAACCATGGCAGTAGGCGGGGTCATAATCCCGCAGGCGGTACAATGACGGCCGCCGGGCTGGAGATTGATATCTCCAGCCCGCGGCCGTTACCGCTTTGGCGGTCGGTGTGGAACACTGGCGGTTTGGCTTAAGCCAAACCGCCAATGTCATAATATTGTGGAAAGTACCGCCAGCCTATTGGCAGTACTTTCCACCATATTTCCGCCGACCGCCAGGATCGTAATAAGGGCCTATATCTTCTTTCTACAAGGTCATGTTAAGCCATGCAAAGTGGCTTTGTGTGGCTTTGTGGAGATGGGCCTGCAGCCTGCCCCGTCGATGCGTCAAAACAAAGTGACACACCGGTGGGTCAAGCCACTTGTAAACATGGCTCTCAAAGTCCAAGGCTGAGTGTATCCCTGTGGTTTGTACTTTTGACCCTATGTCCGCCAAAATATGCCAAATGATTAAAAAAAAAGTCATTTGTTGAATGTGGGACCTAATGAAATGCCAAAACGTTGTTTTGCGTTTTATCCACCGTTCAATTTAAAAGATAGACTGGTGCATACCCATCCTAAAGTTGAAGTTGCAAACACAGTCAAACGTTATTGGGGCATTTTCCACATGGGGGGTTTAATGTGTGTCAACGTATACTCTCGTCTCAGAGTGTTGCATTGAGCAATGGCCGAGCCTGGTTTCAGAATAAATTCAGTAACTGTAATACCAGCTTTGTTATAAATAGGCTTTCGTGCCCATGCAATTTACGTTACATTGCCCTTACAACTGGTAAAATGAAGATCAGGATGCAGGAACACAATAGTACTCAGAAGTTGGGTAAACTGGTACATTTTAAGGAATTTGGTCATGGTCCGCAGAATTTTAAGTGGACTGTTCTTGTAAGTCTGGATCAGAGATGCACAGGAGCAGAAGAGGCACTGTATGAGAAAGATGCCTGCTGGATTTTTTCTGAACAGACTGACAAAATGGGTCTCAATGAGGTGGTGGAGTGGCAGATGTTGTTGCCACTATCCCTAGTGACAACAACGTCTGCCACTCCACCACCTCATTGAGAGGTGTTTGAGGGTGGCCTGAAGTTTATGTCTGGGAACTGAATGTGTCTATTCTCCCTACTCTGCTGTTAATACCTAGGACATATTCCCCCCGTTTATGATGGTCCGAGATCTACTTTGGAATTTGATATTGTGCTTCTCTTTTTTGATGATAATTAACTGTTTAGGAAGTACATTGTGTTCACAGCATGAAAGTAGAGAAGTATTATGCCCCTGTGATACTTCCCATAAGCTTCAAGCATCCATTTTGGTTGTAGCATACTCATAATGTGGCGCTGATCCCAAGAGCACTCTAGTCTTTTCTGTCTCCTCCCATTTCTCATATGCTGTGAGGAAGGCATTCACTCTGCTCTTGGAACTGTTTGATGAGAGTTTGTTTACCTCTAGGTGTTACCATGATTGAGTGATGCTTCTGACTGCTCTGTTTGTGTCTGTTTCATGTTCTTTTGACCAATCACTGTAATAAAGACACTGACGATTATTGAGTAGAAAGAAGATGTCTTTATTCTGAGAACTCCTCGCTCGCCATCCACCACCTTCTCAGTCCCTTCAACATTCTAAGATATGCTCCCGGTTGATCCATTTGTCTCTGCATTCTAAGGAGACACCGGGAGTGTACCATTGATGGAGTGTTAATGCCTAAGAACTAAAGACTAGTTTTGTTAACAATTATCTAACATTACAATCTCATATAAATTATAGGACATGCCTATGTACAAAGGAGTTGTTTGACAAATACATTATACTTCAAGATAACATAGAACTGCCTTTACATTTATTCACGCTTATAACATATCTCCCTTCCTTAATGTGGAAATACAAAGTCCCTGTGCCATGACAGGCTTCCTTTGGTCCGGATACTTCTGTACCTGTTCTGTACATCTACTGGACCAGGGTCATTTTCTTCCACATTGAGTTCCGACCCAGATTAGCCACTGGTTCTTGGTAGTCCACAATACGGCCCATGCTCCAGATTCTTCCGTCCTCCAATTTAACAACATTTTTGTAAACTTCTCTAATTCTAAGTGGTTTGGAAAACTTGCTACAAGTATTTCGCGTCGGAACGGGAAGCTTGACCTTGACCCATTGCACTACCTGCCATAATCTGTCCTTAGTACTATGTTTATCGGTGTACCATCTTCTGTATTTCTCCTGATTTTGTCTAGCACATTCAGCGACCAACTCCCTCTGCTCACACACTTGCTCCCCTCCCTTCAACCAATTAGGATTTAGCTTGGTTCCGGGATGCCTTCCCTTGAGGGACTGGAATGGCGACACCCCCGTAACTAGATTAGGAGTGGTATGGTAAGACCATAACATTTGTTTTGTGCTGATTCCCCCGACACTCCAGAAACCGATGCCATTTGAAGGCACTCCTTAATCATTCTGTTAACTCTCTCAACCAGACCATTTGCACGGGGATTGTATAGAGCAGTTCTAAAATGATGAACACCCCACCTCTTGAGGAACTCCTTCATGGCATCAGAAATGAATTGTACACCATTGTCAGTCACAAGCATGCTGGGAATCCCTTCTCTCATGAATGCTTCTGATAAAAAGTTAACTGCTTCCAGGGTTGTTATCTGGTTCACGGTTTTAATCATTGTCCAATGCGAATGGTAATCTACCAATGCAAAGATATAACGCCCCCTGCCACCCAAATTGTTTACATGTCCTATTATGTCTAGTCCTAGTTTATCCCAAGATTTCACAGGGACACTCATAGGTGACAAAGGTGTCCTACTTGTCAGATTCGTTTTATCACTCATGGCGCACATGACACAATCTCTCACCATGCATTCTACCAACCGATCCATTGTGGGAAACCAATATGTGTCTCGCAACTTGTTTTTCGTGAGACTACGTCCTAAATGTCCTTCATGCACTAGCCCCACCAATGTATTCCACAGTCTGCTAGGAGGTACAACTCTCTCTCCTCTCATTACCAGATCATTGGAAATGTGAAGTTCCGATCTGATATCCCAGTACCCTTTTAAATCTTCTTCTACATCCTTTAGTTTATTTGGCAACCCTTTGATGATTTTCTCCTTGAGCAATTGTAATACCCGGTCATTCCTGGTCTCTTCCACCCATTCCTCCTTCGTGAGACCTGCTAGTTCTACTAGTAATACCGGTTCTAGCGCCTGCATCCCTGACTCACAATCCTGTACTTTCTCCTCCATCGGACCACCCCTTGGAGATCTGGACAGATAATCGGCTATAATGTTCTTACTACCTGGGACATACTCCACTTCAAAATTGTAACCTTCAAGGCCCATCATCCACTTAGCTATGCGTGGAGTGGCACGTTCTCTACCTTTGGTAGTAAATATGTTGATGAGAGGTTTGTGATCTGTCCTGATCGTAAAAGGTAAACCGAACAAAAATAATTTAATATGGGTTATGGCCCAAAAACATGCTAGGGTTTCTCTTTCGATAGTGGAATAGTTTACTTCTGCCCCGCACAAGAATCTAGATGCAAATGCTACAATTCTTTCTTGTCCGTAAACACTCTGAGACAGCGTCGCCCCCAGACCTTGGCCACTGGCATCCGTTGTTACCCACGTTTTTTTCTTTGAGTCAAAGTTTCCTAAATGTGGGGACAGAACAATAGCTTCCTTCACCTTGCTGAACGCCAATTGGCATTCTGTTATCCATTCAAATGGAACATCTTTTTTTTAAAGTATCCTCATAGGGGTCGTGACAGTAGCAAAATTCTGCACAAACTTCGCCATGTATTCAGCTAAACCTAAAAATGATTTAAGTTCCTATTTGTTAGTGGGTGCCAACACCTCCTTCACTGCCACCACTAAATCATGTTTAGGTTGAACGCCGTCTTTTGTGATTTTGTGTCCCAGATATTCTACCGATTCCACGCAAATTTGACATTTATCTCTTTTTATCATCATACCAGCTTGTCCTAGTGCTTTGAATACTTTTCTTAAGGTATCGTCGTGCTCCTCTTTACTAATACCATATATCAGTACGTTGTCCTGAAAACATAATATTCGGTCAATGTCTTGTAAAATGCTTTGCATAATACGCTGGAACACGGCCGCTGCAGATGCCAGGCCAAATGGCATCCTGCAAAATCTGAAAGCCCCGAATGGTGTGATGAAAGAGGTGAGAGAACATGAAGAGGGGTGCAATTCGACTTAGTGGTAGGCCGAGGATAAGTCTATGACGCTAAAAAACTTGACTGGGCCCATGGTGCTTAACATTTCATTAATCCTAGGCAAGGGAAACCTCTCCACCCAAATATTGGTGTTTAAATCCCTCAAGTCCACACACACACACGTATACCCTTACCACCAGGTTTCCGAGCGACAACAATGGGAGCCAGCCATAAGGAGCTTTCAATAGGTTAAATGACCCCCAACTGTTCTAGTCTGTTTAATTCTTGTTTCAAGGGCTCCTGCATCAGGAACGGAATAGGTATGACCTTGTGAGCCACTGGGACTGCACCTTCCTTTACAATGATTTTATGCTTGTAGGCTTTCAACAGACCCAATTTATCTTCAAATACTTCAGGGAACTCCTTACACACACACCATACTCACAACCCAAAGCATCTACCAGTAGAACCAGTTCCTCCATGTTAGGGTCTAGCCTTATACCCAAATCTCGCTGATGTTTCCAACCTAACAGATTGGATCCCTTGCTGGTAAAATATACCTTGCCTGTGGTTTGCCTGCCCTTAAATGTTATTTGCATGCATAACATGCCCTTCAACGGTATAGGATCATTATTATACCCACCCGGAGAAATGTCCACAGGTTGTAACACATACCCTTTCTTACGAAAACTGTTTTCATAAATGCTATAATTTTTTAAGGTGAACGGGGAACAAGAATCTGCAAACACTCTTACACTCTCACCATCCAGAGTAATATCACAAGTAGGGTATGATTCATTTCCACACTTGATCTCATCATCCTCTTTTACTTGCAACACAAATTTGCCCTGTAGATCTTGGGAGTCTTCCACCTTATGCACAACTTTCTTTTCATTACGTTCACTTTTGTCGCCCTTACATACGCGAGCATAGTGCCCCCTGGCTCTGCATTTCCGGCATATACAGTTACGAGCCGGGCACACTGGGTTGTTAGCTAGATGTCTACTATTACCACACCGGAAACACCTATTTTTTCCACCTTCAAGATTATTTTTTTTAAGTAAGACTTCATAGACTCTAGCATCATCCTCCTGTTTAGGTTCTCTACACTCCTGTTTGGAGCTAGACTTGATTTCCTTCACTTCATCATCAATGGAGACGTTTTTGATTAACTTCATACACTCTGCTGTGTGTTCAATACTCTTAGCAACATCTTTTAAGGCAAGGTTTAGGATCAATAGTTTTTCCTGTATCTTAACATTATTGGTGCATCTTACCAATTGATCCCTAATTAGGGAGTCCTCTAGATTTCCAAATTCACATGTGGTGGCTAATCCCTTCAAGCATGCAACATAGCTAGAAACTTTCTCATCTTTGCCTTGCGTCCTTGTGCCTCTCTAAAACTACATTAACTCTTAAACCAAGTGACATTCTAATTTCTTGAGTGATTTTTGTAATCATCTAATTCATCTCCCTCCTCCTCCTCCTCCTCAGGAATCGATAAATTATCATAAACTTTTTGTCCTTGAATACCTAAGTTATGTAGAAGAATGTGTTGTTTCCTTAATGGTGTGAATTTCTCTCCTCCAATAGGAATTAGATACGATTCAAATAGTTTTACCCAGTCCTTCCAAGGTAGACTAGGTTCCCCTACCTCGTTTAGGAACGGAAGAGGTTGGGACATACTAGCGCCTGCCATGCTATCAGTTAAATACTTATACAGTAATCTGTATAAAAATAGTACTCATCCAAACTTCCTGGATATAATTCCCTTGAACGATCTTGACGTGGAGATGGCACTTAAAGTATTAACTTATCCCCACATATGTGAATAAGGATAATAGACTCTTCCACCATGAAGTGAACATACAAAATGGAAAATATTATTATTATTTTTTTTTCAGTTCCTCCTGCCTCCCTTAAATCCTGTTAATAAATGTCATACCACCAACAGCACAGTTACAACGGAGATGGACTCCTCCTTTTAAGTACCTATAATTAATGGCGATTCTGGAGACAGCCCCACTTGCCAGAGTTCACCCAAAATTGTCCGCAACGTTAAACAGGGTTTGTATAGTACTAACCTAATAGTGCGGTGACATCGCGCCTCCCTGAGCCATAGGGAAACATCACACCAAAGTCCCCCACTCATAAGGAACCTGTCCGTATTTCACAGGTCGCAGCTCAATCTTCCTTTGTTTTCAGGTCGCGTCCTACTCTGCTTAATTGCCAGCAGTTGGAGGAACGCCCGGATACGCCCGAGGACAAAACACAGAAAAGGAAACAAGGAAATCGGCCTCTCACTACTTGCATCATGCGCAAGTGCTGTGGAAATACGCCTCCTCCGCACGCCGCCCTGCTCCGCCTCCGAAGTCCTCACCGTCCTCCAAAACGAGCCGAAGACGTACGCGGAGGGACAACACACACTCCATGACTTTTCAGCGCTGCCGTCCCATAAGACGGATACCCTCTCCACACAGCTCGGCCTTGTAATCAATGCCCACAAATGCCCACGGGGGAAAATGATGCAATCCCAACTTCGGCAAGCTCTGTCCTTGGTACTGGGGCTACTGGTACGACTCCGATCATGCCACAACAAGGAGAAAGCAGGATCTCATGGTGATTCGGAGAGTCAGTTCTCCGACGATGGCAAAGAATATCAGGGGTGAGGAGTTCAACTGCCCCCTACACAGTATCCCATCCTCATCGCCAAGAATTACGTGTTATAAAGACACCAACAATTATTGAAGAGAAAGAAGATGTCTTTATTCTGAGAACTCCTCGCTCGCCATCCGCCACCTTCTCAGTCCAGTCACTTCAACATTATAAGGTAAGCTCCCGGTTGATCCATTCGTCTCTGCATTCTAAGGAGACACCGGGAGTGTACCATTGATGGAGTGTTAATGCCTAAGAACTAAAGACTAGTTTTGTTAACTGTTATCTAGTATTACAATCTCATATAAATTATAGGAAATGCCTATGTACAAAGGAGTTGTTTGACAAATACATTATACTCAAGATAGCATAGAATTGCCTTTACATTTATTCACGCTTATAACAATCACTTTTGAGCTTATTTTTTAATTTTTTCCTTCTTCCAAGATGGCGCCTGGCGTGTTGCACGCCTAGCGGTCTGTCAGCATATGAAGTGGCTTGTCCCAGAGCCTTTGTTTACCTAAACGCAGTGCCAGAGAGGGGTTTGGCTGATTTCATGTTCTACCGGCACCACAGGTAAGGTTCCGGGTTTTTTGGCAATGATTGCAACGGTCAGCATCTTGATTGATTTTGAGCTTAAGTGAGGTTTCGTAGACAGAAATCCTCCGTATGTAAACCTGTGACACTAAGCAGTGAATGGGTGTCCTTGCCACTACATTGACATGTTTGTGTGTGCCATAGAGGCCTAGATGTGAGCCTGGTTCCTAGAGGTACACATGGGGATGGCCTCTTGATGTATGTTTTATGTTTACACTTATCAATCTATTTTATCTGTAGGCGACTCATTATTCTCCTCCCAGAAGTGACTCCTATGGCCCACTGGTAGGTGTTTAGCTTGTGGTCACAAGGTAAATATATTCTATTACCAATCAAAGTTTTTTTTTTTAAAGTGACTACAATTCCCCTCTGTGAATGTTGCTTTTCTCTCCCACCCCCCCAGTTTTGTCTGTTATCTTCATCTTGGGTATGGTCCCAAGTTGGATGACGTATGGGTCCTCATGCCCTGATGTATTTGCCTGTAAGTTTTGCTGTTCGCAACATTTTGGTCCAAACATGTCATAATGTTTTTAATCATGAGTATATAAAGTAAGTATGACATGCCGCTTCAGGCTTTTGTGAGAGGGAGCAATTATCTTTCCTTTTTTTGAGGACCTTGAGATTGATGGATGCAGGAGGGTGATATCATCCTGAGACATTGAGCATTTGTTATCTACATTAACCACTTCTTTGGTCCTCTTGCTACTATGGGAAAGTGCTAAGGAAGATACAGCGAGCCAGTTGGTTAGTAGCAGCCAGCAGGCTCATGGTGGTCACTTATGTGAGGCACTTCATATAATGTTGACATTTTTTATATAGATAGGGTCAAATAGTACCTCACTTTGTGCCTAAAGATCACACCCTGGCATAAGGTTTATCTCTGAGTTATACCGGAGCAGTATTAAGCCCTAAGTGTGATATATGCTATGGGGTTTCTACTTAATGTGATAATCTAAAAGAGTACTGGGGTGAGTGGCGTTGGGGCTTTTTGTTGTAATTTACATAGTCAGAAGCCCTAGTTTTACAGCTATATTGTGTTGTAACACCATTTTAATATGTATTGCATTTTGAGCATTTCTATTACTTTAACCCCATTTCATAATTTAGATATTTGTATATAGTTTTAGAACACTTGTGTGGATGTTCAAAATGTGAATGGCCACCTCTGGATGGGTAGTTACATGTTTATTAAAGATGGGATAATTTTGTTGCACTCAGTGCTTAATTTGTAAATAAAAAGGTGCCGGTGCTCAAAGCCCTCCTCTTAAACACGCGGCTGCTGCAATTAAAAGTGCGAACAGGGAATACTGAGGTAGCTTAATCCAGAAGCCATCTCGGACCTCTTCAGTCCATTTATAGCCACTCCCTGCCCCTTCAGCTTCACTCTGTCAGCTTCCTGCTTTTCCCCTTTCTGTTGATTTTTCTTTTTTTTCTCTTCCTCCGTCTTTCCCACATGTCTTTTCCCCGCAGTAAATGCTTGAGACAGAAAACTAAGCGCCGGCACTCAGAAATAAGTGCCGGTGCTCCGCACCGGACACAACAAGCACAAATTAAGTACTGGCTGTACTGCACCTGGAGTTATCCTACTTCTACTACTACTTTTGGGCTTGGCCTTGACTGTTGGTCCATGTGTACACAGAGAAACAAACAGGCTTAGTGATGCCACATTCCCATGGCAAACTGAGCAGTATCCAGGGCCCTGATTTGTGGGAACCATAAGCACTTTCACCTTTATTGTGTTTGGTCTAACAATTTGGACACTGTAAGAAACAATGGACTGGCGTGCAAACCCAGAATAAGTACCAGAGATTAATTGAAGCATTCCACCCATCACTTATTGAGATGTCCAGGGCCTACATGTGTGCAGTCATCATATACCAAGCACAGCCATCAAATGCCCAAGTACAGTCTCATTAGCCAGTTTATAGCATCAAATACCTGGTTGCAACTATTGTACGCCCAGGACCAACCTCAAATGATCGGACATGGGAACAAATGCTCAGGTGTAGTGTGAGACGCCCAAGTGAAGTATCAAATGACACCAAAAACAGCAGAGGATAATCTGTTGAATGTATGTTTCTCTGCCAAGGTTCCTAGCAGATTCCAGCTAAAGTTAGATGTACCAAGAAGGGAAGAAGTCAAATTGGTGAACAAACACTATTGTGGAAGATCCACCAAACTCAGTTTCTGCTGGTGGAATTTCCACCACCGATGTGGACACAGGAAATGTATGAAACACACAAAAGTTGATGGGAGAAATGCTTGCAAATAGTCTGACCACAGGTAGCATTCCAACCCATTGTTATTATGCCCATCATGTGACTTCAGATTGGATCCACCTATATGTAAATCAGTCTTAGTCCTGCTCCAGAAGGAACATTCCACCCAGAACTGCAGGCCAGAGCCCCCCTGAACAGGAACAGAAGCAGCCCAGACCAGTTCAGGCCCATTTGGGCCTCTTCAGTGGGGTGCATCTTGGTTCACAGTGAGCACGGGACCCATGTCTGGGCATACCCTTGGCCACCCAGGGCGCTACCATAGACACACAATAGCTGCAGAAAGGATATTATTGTTCCTTGATGACTAATGCCCTTCATGCAATTTTTATTTTCAAATTTGCATTTTGGTTTGCTTTTTAAAGTAACTTTGTTGGTGGAAATATTTCATGTTCTAACTGCCCATCTGAATTAAAGAGTCTCTGCAGAACTGCCCACGTCATAAGGTGAGCAGCAGGGGTTCTGCACACATCTACTATGGAGGTGGAAAAGGGACAAACACAGAGAGAGGATTGACTTCAGCAGGTGCCACCTAAAAACATCAATGTGCACTTTTGAGTTTAAAGAATGTTTTTGGCAAGAGATTAAAAAAAAATACAGATTCTACAGAGGAAAATGAATGTGCCGTTTTGGAATCGCCATCTCCAAGGAACAGAGAAGAAATTACATCCTACTTTAGAGTGTTCAGCTATTAAAATAAATGCATCGCAAACCCATTAAAAGTGTTCGGGCTGTTGCACTTAGGAAGCAGGTTCCTTTGAAGTGAGGGAGAGGGTGGAGGCAGAGACCTTGATGAAAGCGTCTGAAGCTAGTTTTTGAATCAATGCTTCATTTTGATGTAATAAAATATTGTAAATCACCTAGGTTTACATCTGGGCGGTCATTACAAAGACTTACCATATTCCTAAGGGTTGGGGTGGGAGCAGTATTTCCTTGAAGCTGGCGCTAGTGCCCAGACAGAGAGGGATTGTTGCAGGAAGTAATCCCTCTACATTGTGGCATGCAGAAAAAGGGACCAAGCAGGCAATTTTATCCCTCGTCCTTAGCTCTTCCCAGGGGCACTATTTGGACATAGCTGTGCAAGAAAGGGCCATGAAGGGTCCCACCGTGGGGAGCTGGCCTCTGCAGCTGCCCTCTGGAGAGTGGACAGTAGATGCTGGCTGGTCTTGGGGACCTACCTGTGCATCAGTCATACACTGTCTAGAGTAGGCTGGTCAAATCTTATTCAGTGAACGCCATCTGTGTGACTGCCAGTGGTGTAAAGTCGAAGCGGTAAGAGAGGTGTGTGATCTTGCACCATCTATTCAACTTGTGAAAGACCTGGCCAAACCTCATAGAACTTTGCATCAACATCTCTAAACCCCTGAAGTCCAGGTAAATGGCCTTCCTATAATCCAGCACTGGATGGGTCGCCAAACACAAAAACAGAATTGCTCTGCCTAGCACCAAACTAAGAATGCAAGCTCAGAACAGCTGGCTACATGTCCAATAGAAGAATGTCAGGTTATACATGAAAAAGCAGAGCATTGAACCTCTGTTAAAACATTTATCCAAAATTTTTAGCAGGTGCTCCCATAACAAATAAAATCTGTGCCAATTGAGAGATTTGTCTCTTTATATATTAGGAGTTAATCATTATTTTGCCTGCTGGGGTTAGTTTTTCTCCCCCTTGAACTCCTTCATATCCTCTGGCTTTAAAAAGCATGGCACATTACGCAGAAGAGGATGAATATTATCAAGATGATGCCGACGTGCCCTTTGAACATTAGATGGAGAAAAGATTGATACAGGCCCTGGGTCATCATGTACAGGACTCTGTAAACCAGGCTCTGATAAATGCCTTAAAGACTTTCACACAACCTGTAGTAAGGTTCGGACAAAGAGAATCAATGGGGCAACCTCCCACTGAAACATTGAATAGAGACACTCATCCTTATGATATGGGCCTTGTCCTGAGAGCCTCTATGGGATCCATGTCCTCAGCAGAAATATTCACACCGATGGCCACTCCAGTCCTTAAGGACCATGAATATGGTCATGGAGTTGCCTTAGATTCTGAACCTTATCTAGCCCAGTCAATGCCGTACATGGAGGAGTCCCAATCTTCCATTTCACACTCCTCTGACTCAGCTCAAGCTCTGGCAGAGCCCAAACAACAGGGCAAACGTAAACACAAAACCCATCATACCCAGACGGAAACAGGGGTACAGAAGAATTTGTTTTTTGATCCTGAGAGCATTATACAGCCTGGATCTACTAAGGTAGGTGCCATGTTTAGAAGTTGCACATTATGTGCAAGAAAGATTGTGCAAGAGTTTTGACAAGGACGTGCGCAATACATTATGATCCAAATGCCCTCATCATTCTTTACTCGGTAAAGTGGCTGATATTCCAGAATTGGACCCCAATGTGGCTACAGTTGTTTAAAAAATTGCTAAGGACCCTAAAAAGGGCCTGGATCGAGCCTGGAAAGGTTGCCAGGACAAACGTCTTGACATATCAAGGCCCGGCACAAAAATCCTGGAACTAGCTGTACAAGCAAAAGAAGCCAAAAAGTCTTTAGACCCTGAAGCCATTTTGGAATGGGCTCAGAAAGCTATTTGTCTTTTAGGAAACACCAACTGCACCATGTACACGGAGCAATGGAAGTCGTTCCGGATGTGCATAGATCCTAAACTTGCGGAACTGGCCCCTACAGAGCCTAGGTCATTGGCGAATGGTTTATTTTTTGGAGACTAATTTGTAAAGGACTTGGGCAAGTACTTCTCCACCATTCCGGCCCTAGGCAAAACTCAGGCCTCGATGAAGAGGATGTTTAGTGGTGGTCTTTTTACAAGAGCTGTACGCTATCGAAGTCGAGCATCAGGCCGGGGATTTTATCAGACCTCCCCAGGCTATTCCCTGAGGGACCGAGGCTCCTATCAGACCACATCAGGATTCTATCCCTCCTGATCCAGGAGAAGTCGTGGTCGTGCCTACAGAGGTGGTGGACAAGGTGGTTTCAACACCACAAACATCTCAGCTTCAGGTAGGAATCATCCCCTTTTCAGAAGTAATTCTTGGGAGGAGGTTGAAAGATAATTTTCCTGCTTGAGAACACATCTTTCAAAATCCTTGAATTTTGCAAATGATTCGCGGTTAAAGACAAGATTTTTACTCCACTCCCAAACAAGGACTGGTCCCCTGTGCTCTATATTTTTCCCAGAGAGCAGTTTCATAGACGAAGAAATAGTGGCGCTTCCTCACAAGCCAGCGATAGTCCGAACGCTGCCCCACCCAACAGGCTTTGTCAGCACAATCTTTTTAGGCAAGAAAAAAGGCAAGGGTTTTCGCCTAGTACTAAGCCAAACAAAATTCATTTATTGGATAGTGTACTGTCATTTCAAAATGGAGTGTATCCATCTATTAAGAGACCTTTTACAAGAAGGAGACTGTTTAGATCTCAAAGACGCTTACCTAACAGTGCCGATTTTCATGCCACATCAGTGGTTCCTTCAATTGTGTTTGAGAAATCAATGGTACAGATTGAACGTCCTTCCCTTCAGCCCCTTGGTGCTTCACCAAACTACTATGACCAGTAGTGCAGTTCCTTCGAGAACGAAGCCTTTGCCTCATCATCTATCTCAACTATATTTTAATCATGGCCCAAAACAAGGATTTGGTTCTACTTCATCTTGCTTTTGCTATTCAGATTCTGCAGGATTTAGGTCTTCTGTTCAACTCCGAAAAGTCTCTTACGATTCCCTCTCAATGTATAGAATTCTTAGGCTTTTAGGTGGATTCCATCAGAGTGCAATTAAAGTTACCTCTGGTGAAACAGATGTCGATCAGGAGAGAGTTACAGAAAGCCCTTGCTTCTCCGACTATATCATTAAGGACACTGGCTCGTCTGGTGGGTCTTCTCGCCTCTTCTATCCAGGCAATTTTCCCAGGTCCTTTACATTATCGAGCTCTCCTATTCCTAAAGATTTTGTATCTTCGCAAAGGGCTGGCTTACTCGGAACAGATCCTATTGACAGAGGAGGCTAAGACAGAGATATCCTGGTGGCTAGACCACATGGATGCGTGGAACGGCAAAGCCATTTTTGCATCCTCTCCAGAGGTAGTAATAGAATCGGATGCCAGTTGATGGGGTTAGAGAGCTCGATGCAGCTCGGTGGAGACGGGAGGTCGTTGGTCCTTGGAAGAGTTGAACCTCCACATCAATTGTTTGGAGCTTCTGGCAGGAGCCTTTGCTATTCATTCCCTTTCTCCTCACAAAGCCAGTTGTTGTATTCTGCTACGGATGGACAACATTTCAGCGGTGAGATACATAAATCGCCTGGGCGGGACCAGATCTCACATCCTGGCAGAGATTACCAAGGAATTTTAGCATTTTTGTCTCCATCATCAGATTTCAGTGATAGGGGAGTACATCCTGGGTTGCTCCAACGTGGTAGCGGACTGGAATTCACGTTTTCTGAGAGATGGCAGTGATTGAAAGCTACATCGGTCAATTTTTCACAGTCTGGTCAATCGGTGGGATAAATGCTCGATAGACCTCTTTGCATCTCGACTCGATACCCAACTTCCACTGTTCTTAAGTTGGAGACCTGACCCACTAGCAGCGGGTTCGGATGTGTTTCTCCAGGAATGGCCCTGAGATCTCCTTTATGCTTTCCCTCCATTCTCCATGATTTAGAGAGCACTCGCTCAGATCAAGAGACAATTAGCAGAGATCATTCTAGTGACCCTTCTCTGGAAAGCTCTGTTGTGGTTTCCAGTTGCGATGTCACTATCGTGTGCCCCTCTGATGCTTCCATCATTCTCTTCCGTGCTCCTGGACCCGTTGGGACTTCCTCAGCCTTTGATAATCCAGGAACAGTTAATACTCATCACGTGGAGACTTTCTGGAGACGTTGGCAACTGTCTGGAGTTTCGAGGGACGCTATGATCTTCTTACCCCAATCTTGGGCACCTTCCACCCATAAGCGTTATGAAGCCTCCTGGAAGCGATGGGTGGGTTGGTGCAGTGAACAGGTTGTTGATCCTATGGGGGCCCAGATTAGTATGATTGCTAATTTTCTATCAGATTTGGCAACTCAGGTCTTGGCGTATAGGACCATTAATAATTTCAGATCTGCTATTTCGGCAGGGCACCCTCACTATCAGGGTAAGCCTGTAGAAAAACATCCTCTGATTTCTAAACTTTTGCAAGGTATTAGGATGGCCAAACCCCCTCAACCTAGATATTCCACTTTATGGGATGTAGATATTGTTTCACGTTTTATAAGAGCCTGGCCATGTGATGAGGATCTTTCTCGTAAACAACTATGTGCCAAACTCACTGTACTTTTGTGCCTCATATCCTGTCGGCATGTTTCTGATGTATGAGCCCTGGACTTAGCAGGTAGATTATTTACTCCAGCTGGAGTTTCTTTCACTATTTCTAGACGTACTAAAACCACAACTAAATGCATGTCTTATCCAGCTTTTACCCACAACCAGAAGCTAAGTGTGGTAAAATGTTTAAAAGCTTACGAAAGTTGCACTCAAGACAGTCCTGTGAGAGGACAATTGAAAATATAATTGCAAACACTATTCACTCCAGTGTCATCAGCCACTTTAGCCAGATGGGTCAAATGGTGAGTTGGTGAAGCTGGCATAGACACCACCATATTTGGAGCACATTCAATTCGGGGGGCCATGGCATCCAAGTCTTTTGGGGCTGGTTCTTGTTTGTAAGATATCATGGCGGCCGCAGATTGGTCCTCTGATAATACGTTTAAAGTTTTTTATCATAAACCTATTGTTGATGTCTCATCCGCAGTGGTGGATCAGCTTTGAACTAGCATAATCTGAAGCCTCCGGTCCTGACATAGAATACAAAATATTCTAGCTAACACGTCAAGAATTTTAAATTCTATTAAGGACACGGAGGCGAGGATTATCTCACCCTTGTCTTGGTCTATATTTCAAATTATATTTATTGAAGTAATTATATAATTATAAGATATATCATACAGTATATGATATGCATGGTAATTTTATTGTCATGTTTTGACTTATACCCACCAATGTACTTCATAATCATTTCCATTCATTAGCATATTTTCTTTCGTTCATAGGATCGAGCAATAAAGGCGTATGAATAACCAGAGTTATGGTTCAGACAAGATGGTTGCTTCAGTTCAGCCGGTGTTGGCAGTGCATGTTTCTCCATTGAGAAGTTGAGATCTCCAGTTTGTGGAGATCAGGTTGTCATGTTTTTTGCAAAGAAAGTGAAAGGACTAAAGAGAGAGTGACATTTATATTGCGAGAAGGCCTGGGATTGGGCATGATAAGGACTACAAGTGTTGTTGGGAAATGTAGTTTTTTGGTATACCTAATGTTTATTGGCTGCTGTCACATTTCTTAGTAAAGAAAGAGAAGCATAATCCTCATCTCTGTCTCCTTAATAGATTTGAAAATTCTTGACACGTTAGCTAGAACATTTTGAATTGCAATCCCTGCGCAAACAGTTACTTGTCTCTGCAGGAATGGCAGCTATAACTGTTGCAAACCTTATTGTACACAATAATAACCAGGTGTGATGCAGATCACACCCAACATTAAATTTCAGCAGATCACTCCTGCTGAAATGTAAAGAGGCACAAATATGGGCAAAAAAGCACCAAAATCTGCATGGTATGCCTGTTTTGAGGGCAAAACTTCCAAATTCACTTTTAGCAGGTATGATAATGATCTCTCCAAGCACCGGGCCACTCCTAATGAGGACCTAAGACTTCTCAAATAATGGAAAAGGTTCATTGCCAATGGCAGATTTAAAATGGTAGTCCAGTCCCTGGGACACTCACAAACTGGACTCCTAGCTAACCTACTCAAGGAGCGTATGGCACCTTTAAGAACAATTCTCCATGCAACAGCACGCTTAAGCACAAAGAAGCATACATTAGACCATATCACTCTTATGTTACCTGACTGAACTGGTTACCATGTGTAGGAAGTTGGCTCTGTATGTGCTATTTCAAAGTAAGGAATAGCATGCACAGAGTCCAAGGGTTCCCCTTAGAGGTAAGATAGTGGCAAAAAGAGATAATACTAATGCTCTATTTTGTGGTAGTGTGGTCGAGCAGTAGGCTTATCAAAGGAGTAGTGTTAAGTATTTGTTGTACATATACACAGGCAATAAATGAGGAACACACACTCAGAGACAAATCCAGCCAATAGGTTTTGTTATAGAAAAATATCTTTTCTTAGTTTATTTTAAGAACCACAGGTTCAAATTCTACATGTAATATCTCATTTGAAAGGTATTGCAGGTAAGTACTTTAGGAACTTTGAATCATTACATTAGCATGTATACTTTTTACATAAAACACAAATAGCTGTTTTAAAAGTGGACACAGTGCAATTTTCACAGTTCCTGGGGGAGGTAAGTTATTGTTAGTTTTAACAGGTAAGTAAGTCACTTACAGGTTTCAGTTTTTGGTCCAAGGTAGCCCACCGTTGGGGGTTCAGAGCAACCCCAAAGTTACCACACCAGCAGCTCAGGACCGGTCAGGTGCAGAAGTCAAAGAGGTGCCCAAAACACATAGGCTTCAATGGAGAGAAGGGGGTGCCCCGGTTCCAGTCTGCCAGCAGGTAAGTACCCGCGTCTTCGGAGGGCAGACCAGGGGGGTTTTGTAGGGCACCGGGGGGGACACAAGTCAGCACAAAAAGTACACCCTCAGCAGCGCGGGGGCGGCCGGGTGCAGTGTGCAAACACGCGTCGGGTTTTCAATGATGTTCAATGAGAGACCAAGGGATCTCTTCAGCGGTGCAGGCAGGCAAGGGGGGGGCTCCTCGGGGTAGCCACCTCCTGGGCAAGGGAGAGGGCCTCCTGGGGGTCACTCCTGCACAGAAGTTCCGTTCCTTCAGGTGCTGGGGGCTGCGGGTGCAGGGTCTTTTCCAGCCGTCGGGACTTTAGGTTCAGGCAGTCGCGGTCAGGGGAAGCCTCGGGATTCCCTCTGCAGGCGTCACTGTGGGGGCTCAGGGGGGACAACTTTGGTTACTCACGGTCTCGGAGTCGCCGGAGGGTCCTCCCTGAGGTGTTGGTTCTCCACCAGTCGAGTCGGGGTCGCCGGGTGCAGTGTTGCAAGTCTCACGCTTCTTGCGGGGAGTTGCAGGGGTCTTTAAATCTGCTACTTGAAACAAAGTTGCAGTTCTTTTGGAGCAGGGCCGCTGTCCTCGGGAGTTTCTTGTCTTTCTCGAAGCAGGGCAGTCCTCAGAGGATTCAGAGGTCGCTGGTCCCTTGGAAAGCGTCGCTGGAGCAGGTTTCTTTGGAAGGCAGGAGACAGGCCGGAGAGTCTGGGGCCAAAGCAGTTGGTGTCTTCTGTTCTTCCTCTGCAGGGGTTTTTCAGCTCAGCAGTCCTCTTCTTCTTGTAGTTTCAGGAATCTAAATTCTTAGGTTCAGGGAAGCCCTTAAATACTAAATTTAAGGGCGTGTTTAGGTCTGGGGGGTTTGTAGCCAATGGCTACTAGCCCTGAGGGTGAGTACACCCTCTTTGTGCCTCCTCCCAAGGGGAGGGGGTCACATCCCTAATCCTATTGGGGGAATCCTCCATCTGTAAGATGGAGGATTTCTAAAAGTTAGAGTCACTTCAGCTCAGGACACCTTAGGGGCTGTCCTGACTGGCCAGTGACTCCTCCTTGTTTTTCTCATTATTTTCTCCGGCCTTGCCGCCAAAAGTGGGGGCCGTGGCCGGAGGGGGCGGGCAACTCCACTAGCTGGAGTGTCCTGCTGTGCTGGCACAAAGGGGTGAGCCTTTGAGGCTCACCGCCAAGTGTGACAGCTCCTGCCTGGGGGAGGTGTTAGCATCTCCACCCAGTGCAGGCTTTGTTACTGGCCTCAGAGTGACAAAGGCACTCTCCCCATGGGGCCAGCAACATGTCTCGGTTGTGGCAGGCTGCTGGAACCAGTCAGCCTACACAGATAGTCGGTTAAGGTTTCAGGGGGCACCTCTAAGGTGCCCTCTGGGGTGTATTTTACAATAAAATGTACACTGGCATCAGTGTGCATTTATTGTGCTGAGAAGTTTGATACCAAACTTCCCAGTTTTCAGTGTAGCCATTATGGTGCTGTGGAGTTCGTGTAAACAGACTCCCAGACCATATACTCTCTTGGCTACCCTGCACTTACAATGTCTAAGGTATTCTTAGACACTGTAGGGGCACAGTGCTCATGCACTGGTGCCCTCACCTATGGTATAGTGCACCCTGCCTTAGGGCTGTAAGGCCTACTAGATGGGTGACTTATCTATACTTGCATAGGCAGTGAGAGGCTGGCATGGCACCCTGAGGGGAGTGCCATGTCGACTTACTCGTTTTGTTCTCACCAACACACACAAGCTGGCAAGCAGTGTGTCTGTGCTGAGTGAGGGGTCTCCAGGGTGGCATTAGACATGCTGCAGCCCTTAGAGACCTTCCTTGGCATCAGGGCCCTTGGTACCAGGGGTACCACTCACAAGGGACTTATCTGGATGCCAGGGTGTGCCAATTGTGGATACAAAAGTACAGGTTAGGGAAAGAACACTGGTGCTGGGGCCGGGTTAGCAGGCCTCAGCACACTTTCAATTCAAAACATAGCATCAGCAAAGGCAAAAAGTCAGGGGGTAACCATGCCAAGGAGGCATTTCCTTACACAACCCCCCCCCAAACGAAAGAGGATGAGACTAACCTTTCCCAAGAGAGTCTTCATTTTCTAAGTGGAAGAACCTGGAAAGGCCATCTGCATTGGCATGGGCAGTCCCAGGTCTGTGTTCCACTATAAAGTCCATTCCCTGTAGGGAGATGGACCACCTCAACAGTTTTGGATTTTCACCTTTCATTTGCATCAGCCATCTGAGAGGTCTGTGGTCGGTTTGAAATACAAAGTGAGTACCAAAGAGGTATGGTCTCAGCTTTTTCAGGGACCAAACCACAGCAAAGGCCTCCCTCTCAATGGCACTCCAACGCTGCTCCCTGGGGAGTAACCTCCTGCTAATGAAAGCAACAGGCTGGTCAAGGCCATCATCATTTGTTTGGGACAAAACTGCCCCTATCCCATGTTCAGAGGCATCTGTTTGCACAATGAATTGCTTGGAGTAATCCGGAGCTTTTAGAACTGGTGCTGTGCACATAGCTTGTTTCAGGGTGTCAAAGGCCTGTTGGCATTCTACAGTCCAGTGTACTTTCTTGGGCATTTTCTTGGAGGTGAGTTCTGTGAGGGCGGTCACAATGGATCCCTATCCCTTCACAAACCTCCTATAGTACCCAGTCAAGCCAAGGAATGCCCTGACTTGAGTCTGGGTTTTTGGAGCTACCCAGTCCAGAATAGTCTGGATCTTGGGTTGGAGTGGCTGAACTTGGCCTCCACCTACAAGGAGTCCCAAGTAAACCACAGTTCCCTGCCCTATCTGGCATTTGGATGCCTTGATAGAGAGGCCTGCAGATTGCAGAGCCTTCAAAACCTTCTTCAGGTGGACCAGGTGATCCTGCCAGGTGGAGCTAAAGACAGCAATATCATCAAGATATCTGCACTAAAGGATTCCAACCCAGCAAGGACTTGATTCACCAACCTTTGGAAGGTGGCAGGGGCATTCTTTAAACCAAAGGGCATAACAGTGAACTGATCATGCCCATCAGGTGTGGAGAATGCTGTTTTCTCTTTTGCTCCAGGTGCCATTTTGATTTGCCAGTACCCTGTAGTTAAGTCAAAGGTACTTAAGAATTTGGCAGAACCTAATTTGTCAATCAGCTCGTCAGCTCTAGGTATGGGATGGGCATCTGTCTTGGTGACAGAATTGAGACCTCTGTAGTCCACACAAAACCTCATCTCTCTCTTTCCATCTTTGGTGTGAGGTTTGGGGACTAAGACCACTGGGCTAGCCCAGGGGCTGTCAGAGTGCTCAATTACTCCCAATTCCAGCATCTTGTGGACTTCCACCTTGATGCTTTCCTTAACTTGATCAGACTGTCTGAATATTTTGTTTTTGACAGGCATGCTGTCTCCTGTGTCCACATCATGGGTACACAGGTGTGTCTGACCAGGGGTTAGGGAAAAGAGCTCAGCAAACTGCTGCAGGACCTTCCTACAGTCAGATTGCTGTTGGCCAGAGAGGGTGTCTGAATAGATCACTCCATCCACTGAGCCATCTTTAGGGTCTGATGAGAGGAGATCAGGGAGAGGCTCACTCTCAGCTTCCTGGTCCTCATCTGTTACCATCAACAGATTTACATCAGCCCTATCATGGAAGAGTTTTAGGCGGTTTACATGGATCACCCTCTTGGGGCTCCTGCTTGTGCCTAGGTCCACCAGGTAGGTGACCTGACTCTTCTTTTCCAGGATTGGGTAAGGGCCACTCCATCTGTCCTGAAGTGCCCTGGGAGCCACAGGCTCCAAAACCCAAACTTTCTGCCCTGGTTGGAACTCAACCATGGCAGCCTTTTGGTCATACCAAAACTTCTGGAGCTGTTGGCTGGCCTCAAGGTTTTTACTTGCCTTTTCCACGTACTCTGCCATTCTTGAGCGAAGGCCAAGTACATAGTCCACTATGTCTTGTTTAGGCTCATGAAGAGGTCTCTCCCAGCCTTCTTTAACAAGAGCAAGTGGTCCCCTTACAGGGTGGCCAAACAGAAGTTCAAAGGGTGAGAATCCTACTCCCTTCTGAGGCACCTCTCTGTAAGCGAAAAGCAGACATGGCAAGAGGACATCCCATCTCCTTTTGAGTTTTTCTGGGAGCCCCATGATCATGCCCTTTAATGTCTTGTTGAATCTCTCAACAAGGCCATTAGTTTGTGGATGATATGGTGTAGTGAACTTATAAGTCACTCCACACTCATTCCACATGTGTTTTAGGTATGCTGACATGAAGTTGGTACCTCTGTCAGACACCACCTCCTTAGGGAAGCCCACTCTGGTAAAGATACCAATGAGGGCCTTGGCTACTGCAGGGGCAGTAGTCGACCTAAGGGGAATAGCTTCAGGATACCTAGTAGCATGATCCACTACTACTAGGATGTACATATTTCCTGAGGCTGTGGGAGGTTCCAGTGGACCCACTATGTCCACACCCACTCTTTCAAAGGGGACCCCCACCACTGGAAGTGGAATGAGGGGGGCCTTTGGATGCCCACCTGTCTTACCACTGGCTTGACAGGTGGGGCAGGAGAGGCAAAACTCCTTAACCTTCTGGGACATACAGTATTGGGCCAGTAGAAGTGGTTGACTAACCTCTCCCACGTCTTGGTTTGTTCCAAATGCCCAGCAAGGGGAATGTCATGGGCTAAGGTCAGAATAAACTCTCTGAACCTCTGAGGCACTACCACTCTCCTAGTGGCACCAGGTTTGGGATCTCTTGCCTCAGTGTACAGGAGTCCATCTTCCCAATAGACCCTATGTGTTCCATTTTTCTTGCCTTTGGACTCTTCAGCAGCTTGCTGCCTAAGGCCTTCAAGAGAGGGACAGGTTTCTTGTCCCTTACACAACTCTTCCCTTGAGGGTCCCCCTGGGCCCAAGAGCTCAACCTGATAAGGTTCGAGCTCCATAGGCTAAGCTCCCTCAGAGGGCAGAACTTCTTCCTGAGAAGAGAGGTTCTCTTTTTCTTGTTGTGTTGCAGCTGGTTTCCCAGCTGACTTTCCTTTTCTCTTGGTAGGCTGGGCCTTTCTTCCAGACTCCAGCTCTACTTTTTCACCCTGTGCCTTGCACTGTGCCCTTGTCTTGACACACACCAGTTCAGGGATACCCAGCATGGCTGCATGGGTTTTCAGTTCTACCTCAGCCCATGCTGAGGACTCCAGGTCATTTCCAAGCAAACAGTCTACTGGGATATTTGAGGAGACCACCACCTGTTTCAGGCCATTGACCCCTCCCCACTCTAAAGTTACCATAGCCATGGGAAGTACTTTAGTCTGATTGTCAGCGTTGGTGACTGGATAAGTTTGTCCAGCCAGGTATTGGCCAGGGGAAACCAGTTTCTCTGTCACCATAGTGACACTGGCACCTGTATCCCTCAGGCCCTCTACACTTGTCCCATTAATTAAGAGCTGCTGCCTGTATTTTTGCATGTTAGGGGGCCAGGCAGCCAGTGTGGCTAAATCCACCCCACCCTCAGAGACTAAGGTAGCTTCAGTGTGGCACCTGATTTGCTCTGGGCCCACTGTTGATCCCACTTGGAGACTAGCCATTCCAGTGTTAGCTGGAGTGGAGTTTGAAGTGGTATATTTCTTGGGACAGGCCTTGTCTCCAGTTTGGTGTCCAGACTGACTACAGCTACGTCACCAGGCCTTTTTGGGATCAAAGTTTTTACCCTTGTACCCAGAATTGTTTTGTGAAGAGGCTCTGGGCCCACCCTCCTGTGCAGGTTTTTGGGGGCCTGTAGAAGACTCTTTACTATTTTTGTTTTTGGCTGTCTCACCACCTTTCCCCTGGGGAGGTTTTGTGACCCCTTTCTTTTGGTCACCCCCTGTGGAAGTTTTGGACACCCTAGTCTTGACCCAATGGTACACCTTCTTTCCCAATTCTTGGGGAGAAATTGGTCCTAGGTCTTCCAGATGCTGATGCAGTTTATCATTGAAACAATTACTTAATAGGTGTTCTTTCACAAATAAATTATACAGCCCATCATAATTACTTACACCACTGCCTTGAATCCAACCATCTAGTGTTTTTACTGAGTAGTCTACAAAGTCAACCCAGGTCTGGCTCGAGGATTTTTGAGCCCCCCTGAATCTAATCCTATACTCCTCAGTGGAGAATCCAAAGCCCTCAATCAGGGTACCCTTCATGAGGTCATAAGATTCTGCATCTTTTCCAGAGAGTGTGAGGAGTCTATCCCTACACTTTCCTGTGAACATTTCCCAAAGGAGAGCACCCCAGTGAGATTTGTTCACTTTTCTGGTTACACAAGCCCTCTCAAAAGCTGTGAACCATTTGGTGATGTCATCACCATCTTCATATTTAGTTACAATCCCTTTAGGGATTTTCAACATGTCAGGAGAATCTCTGACCCTATTTATGTTGCTGCCACCATTGATGGGTCCTAGGCCCATCTCTTGTCTTTCCCTTTCTATGGCTAGGATCTGTCTTTCCAAAGCCAATCTTTTGGCCATCCTGGCTAACTGGATGTCCTCTTCACTGGAGTTATCCTCAGTGATTTCAGAGAGGTTGGTCCCTCCTGTGAGGGAACCAGCATCTCTGACTATTATTTGTGGAGTCAGGGCTTGAGAGGCCCTGTTCTCCCTAGATAGGACTGGTGGGGGGGGATCACCCTCCAAGTCACTATACTCATCCTCTGTGTTGCCATCCTCAGAGGGGTTGGCTCTTTCAAACTCTGCCAACAGCTCCTGGAGCTGTAGTTTGGAAGGTCTGGAGCCCATTGCTATTTTCTTTAGTTTACAGAGTGACCTTAGCTCTCTCATCTGTAGATGGAGGTAAGGTGTGGTGTCGAGTTCCACCACATTCATATCTGTATTAGACATTATGCTTCTAAAAGTTGGAATACTTTTTAAGAAACTAAAACTGGTTCTAGAATCTAATTCAAACTTTTCACAAACTTTTAAACTCTAAAAGAAATGCTAACAGGGACTAACACAAGGCCCTAGCAGGACTTTAAAGAATTTAGAAAAATTTCAAATTGCAAAAATGAATTTCTAATGACAATTTTTGGAATTTGTCGTGTGATCAGGTATTGGCTGAGTAGTCCAGCAAATGCAAAGTCTTGTACCCCACCGCTGATCCACCAATGTAGGAAGTTGGCTCTGTATGTGCTATATCAAAGTAAGGAATAGCATGCACAGAGTCCAAGGGTTCCCCTTAGAGGTAAGATAGTGGCAAAAAGAGATAATACTAATGCTCTATTTTGTGGTAGTGTGGTCGAGCAGTAGGCTTATCAAAGGAGTAGTGTTAAGCATTTGTTGTACATACACACAGGCAATAAATGAGGAACACACACTCAGAGACAAATCCAGCCAATAGGTTTTGTTATAGAAAAATATATTTTCTTAGTTTATTTTAAGAACCACAGGTTCAAATTCTACATGTAATATCTCATTTGAAAGGTATTGCAGGTAAGTACTTTAGGAACTTTGAATCATTACATTAGCATGTATACTTTTTACATAAAACACAAATAGCTGTTTTAAAAGTGGACACAGTGCAATTTTCACAGTTCCTGGGGGAGGTAAGTTATTGTTAGTTTTAACAGGTAAGTAAGTCACTTACAGGTTTCAGTTTTTGGTCCAAGGTAGCCCACCGTTGGGGGTTCAGAGCAACCCCAAAGTTACCACACCAGCAGCTCAGGGCCGGTCAGGTGCAGAAGTCAAAGAGGTGCCCAAAACACATAGGCTTCAATGGAGAGAAGGGGGTGCCCCGGTTCCAGTCTGCCAGCAGGTAAGTACCCGCGTCTTCGGAGGGCAGACCAGGGGGGTTTTGTAGGGCACCGGGGGGGACACAAGTCAGCACAAAAAGTACACCCTTAGCAGCGCGGGGGCGGCCGGGTGCAGTGTGCAAACACGCGTCGGGTTTTCAATGATGTTCAATGAGAGACCAAGGGATCTCTTCAGCGGTGCAGGCAGGCAAGGGGGGGGCTCCTCGGGGTAGCCACCTCCTGGGCAAGGGAGAGGGCCTCCTGGGGGTCACTCCTGCACAGAAGTTCCGTTCCTTCAGGTGCTGGGGGCTGCGGGTGCAGGGTCTTTTCCAGCCGTCGGGACTTTAGGTTCAGGCAGTCGCGGTCAGGGGAAGCCTCGGGATTCCCTCTGCAGGCGTCGCTGTGGGGGGTCAGGGGGGACAACTTTGGTTACTCACGGTCTCGGAGTCGCCGGAGGGTCCTCCCTGAGGTGTTGGTTCTCCACCAGTCGAGTCGGGGTCGCCGGGTGCAGTGTTGCAAGTCTCACGCTTCTTGCGGGGAGTTGCAGGGGTCTTTAAATCTGCTACTTGAAACAAAGTTGCAGTTCTTTTGGAGCAGGGCCGCTGTCCTCGGGAGTTTCTTGTCTTTCTCGAAGCAGGGCAGCCCTCAGAGGATTCAGAGGTCGCTGGTCCCTTGGAAAGCGTCGCTGGAGCAGGTTTCTTTGGAAGGCAGGAGACAGGCCGGAGAGTCTGGGGCCAAAGCAGTTGGTGTCTTCTGTTCTTCCTCTGCAGGGGTTTTTCAGCTCAGCAGTCCTCTTCTTCTTGTAGTTTCAGGAATCTAAATTCTTAGGTTCAGGGAAGCCCTTAAATACTAAATTTAAGGGCTTGTTTAGGTCTGGGGGGTTTGTAGCCAATGGCTACTAGCCCTGAGGGTGAGTACACCCTCTTTGTGCCTCCTCCCAAGGGGAGGGGGTCACATCCCTAATCCTATTGGGGGAATCCTCCATCTGTAAGATGGAGGATTTCTAAAAATTAGAGTCACTTCAGCTCAGGACACCTTAGGGGCTGTCCTGACTGGCCAGTGACTCCTCCTTGTTTTTCTCATTATTTTCTCCGGCCTTGCCGCCAAAAGTGGGGGCCGTGGCCGGAGGGGGCGGGCAACTCCACTAGCTGGAGTGTCCTGCTGTGCTGGCACAAAGGGGTGAGCCTTTGAGGCTCACCGCCAGGTGTGACAGCTCCTGCCTGGGGGAGGTGTTAGCATCTCCACCCAGTGCAGGCTTTGTTACTGGCCTCAGAGTGACAAAGGCACTCTCCCCATGGGGCCAGCAACATGTCTCGGTTGTGGCAGGCTGCTGGAACCAGTCAGCCTACACAGATAGTCGGTTAAGGTTTCAGGGGGCACCTCTAAGGTGCCCTCTGGGGTGTATTTTACAATAAAATGTACACTGGCATCAGTGTGCATTTATTGTGCTGAGAAGTTTGATACCAAACTTCCCAGTTTTCAGTGTAGCCATTATGGTGCTGTGGAGTTCGTGTAAACAGACTCCCAGACCATATACTCTCTTGGCTACCCTGCACTTACAATGTCTAAGGTATTCTTAGACACTGTAGGGGCACAGTGCTCATGCACTGGTGCCCTCACCTATGGTATAGTGCACCCTGCCTTAGGGCTGTAAGGCCTACTAGAGGGGTGACTTATCTATACTTGCATAGGCAGTGAGAGGCTGGCATGGTACCCTGAGGGGAGTGCCATGTCGACTTACTCGTTTTGTTCTCACCAACACACACAAGCTGGCAAGCAGTGTGTCTGTGCTGAGTGAGGGGTCTCCAGGGTGGCATTAGACATGCTGCAGCCCTTAGAGACCTTCCTTGGCATCAGGGCCCTTGGTACCAGGGGTACCACTCACAAGGGACTTATCTGGATGCCAGGGTGTGCCAATTGTGGATACAAAAGTACAGGTTAGGGAAAGAACACTGGTGCTGGGGCCGGGTTAGCAGGCCTCAGCACACTTTCAATTCAAAACATAGCATCAGCAAAGGCAAAAAGTCAGGGGGTAACCATGCCAAGGAGGCATTTCCTTACACAACCCCCCCCCAAACGAAAGAGGATGAGACTAACCTTTCCCAAGAGAGTCTTCATTTTCTAAGTGGAAGAACCTGGAAAGGCCATCTGCATTGGCATGGGCAGTCCCAGGTCTGTGTTCCACTATAAAGTCCATTCCCTGTAGGGAGATGGACCACCTCAACAGTTTTGGATTTTCACCTTTCATTTGCATCAGCCATCTGAGAGGTCTGTGGTCGGTTTGAAATACAAAGTGAGTACCAAAGAGGTATGGTCTCAGCTTTTTCAGGGACCAAACCACAGCAAAGGCCTCCCTCTCAATGGCACTCCAACGCTGCTCCCTGGGGAGTAACCTCCTGCTAATGAAAGCAACAGGCTGGTCAAGGCCATCATCATTTGTTTGGGACAAAACTGCCCCTATCCCATGTTCAGAGGCATCTGTTTGCACAATGAATTGCTTGGAGTAATCTGGAGCTTTTAGAACTGGTGCTGTGCACATAGCTTGTTTCAGGGTGTCAAAGGCCTGTTGGCATTCTACAGTCCAGTGTACTTTCTTGGGCATTTTCTTGGAGGTGAGTTCTGTGAGGGCGGTCACAATGGATCCCTATCCCTTCACAAACCTCCTATAGTACCCAGTCAAGCCAAGGAATGCCCTGACTTGAGTCTGGGTTTTTGGAGCTACCCAGTCCAGAATAGTCTGGATCTTGGGTTGGAGTGGCTGAACTTGGCCTCCACCTACAAGGAGTCCCAAGTAAACCACAGTTCCCTGCCCTATCTGGCATTTGGATGCCTTGATAGAGAGGCCTGCAGATTGCAGAGCCTTCAAAACCTTCTTCAGGTGGACCAGGTGATCCTGCCAGGTGGAGCTAAAGACAGCAATATCATCAAGATATCTGCACTAAAGGATTCCAACCCAGCAAGGACTTGATTCACCAACCTTTGGAAGGTGGCAGGGGCATTCTTTAAACCAAAGGGCATAACAGTGAACTGATCATGCCCATCAGGTGTGGAGAATGCTGTTTTCTCTTTTGCTCCAGGTGCCATTTTGATTTGCCAGTACCCTGTAGTTAAGTCAAAGGTAATTAAGAATTTGGCAGAACCTAATTTGTCAATCAGCTCGTCAGCTCTAGGTATGGGATGGGCATCTGTCTTGGTGACAGAATTGAGACCTCTGTAGTCCACACAAAACCTCATCTCTCTCTTTCCATCTTTGGTGTGAGGTTTGGGGACTAAGACCACTGGGCTAGCCCAGGGGCTGTCAGAGTGCTCAATTACTCCCAATTCCAGCATCTTGTGGACTTCCACCTTGATGCTTTCCTTAACTTGATCAGACTGTCTGAATATTTTGTTTTTGACAGGCATGCTGTCTCCTGTGTCCACATCATGGGTACACAGGTGTGTCTGACCAGGGGTTAGGGAAAAGAGCTCAGCAAACTGCGGCAGGACCTTCCTACAGTCAGATTGCTGTTGGCCAGAGAGGGTGTCTGAATAGATCACTCCATCCACTGAGCCATCTTTAGGGTCTGATGAGAGGAGATCAGGGAGAGGCTCACTCTCAGCTTCCTGGTCCTCATCTGTTACCATCAACAGATTTACATCAGCCCTATCATGGAAGAGTTTTAGGCGGTTTACATGGATCACCCTCTTGGGGCTCCTGCTTGTGCCTAGGTCCACCAGGTAGGTGACCTGACTCTTCTTTTCCAGGATTGGGTAAGGGCCACTCCATCTGTCCTGAAGTGCCCTGGGAGCCACAGGCTCCAAAACCCAAACTTTCTGCCCTGGTTGGAACTCAACCATGGCAGCCTTTTGGTCATACCAAAACTTCTGGAGCTGTTGGCTGGCCTCAAGGTTTTTACTTGCCTTTTCCATGTACTCTGCCATTCTTGAGCGAAGGCCAAGTACATAGTCCACTATGTCTTGTTTAGGCTCATGAAGAGGTCTCTCCCAGCCTTCTTTAACAAGAGCAAGTGGTCCCCTTACAGGGTGGCCAAACAGAAGTTCAAAGGGTGAGAATCCTACTCCCTTCTGAGGCACCTCTCTGTAAGCGAAAAGCAGACATGGCAAGAGGACATCCCATCTCCTTTTGAGTTTTTCTGGGAGCCCCATGATCATGCCCTTTAATGTCTTGTTGAATCTCTCAACAAGGCCATTAGTTTGTGGATGATATGGTGTAGTGAACTTATAAGTCACTCCACACTCATTCCACATGTGTTTTAGGTATGCTGACATGAAGTTGGTACCTCTGTCAGACACCACCTCCTTAGGGAAGCCCACTCTGGTAAAGATACCAATGAGGGCCTTGGCTACTGCAGGGGCAGTAGTCGACCTAAGGGGAATAGCTTCAGGATACCTAGTAGCATGATCCACTACTACTAGGATGTACATATTTCCTGAGGCTGTGGGAGGTTCCAGTGGACCCACTATGTCCACACCCACTCTTTCAAAGGGGACCCCCACCACTGGAAGTGGAATGAGGGGGGCCTTTGGATGCCCACCTGTCTTACCACTGGCTTGACAGGTGGGGCAGGAGAGGCAAAACTCCTTAACCTTCTGGGACATACAGTATTGGGCCAGTAGAAGTGGTTGACTAACCTCTCCCACGTCTTGGTTTGTTCCAAATGCCCAGCAAGGGGAATGTCATGGGCTAAGGTCAGAATAAACTCTCTGAACCTCTGAGGCACTACCACTCTCCTAGTGGCACCAGGTTTGGGATCTCTTGCCTCAGTGTACAGGAGTCCATCTTCCCAATAGACCCTATGTGTTCCATTTTTCTTGCCTTTGGACTCTTCAGCAGCTTGCTGCCTAAGGCCTTCAAGAGAGGGACAGGTTTCTTGTCCCTTACACAACTCTTCCCTTGAGGGTCCCCCTGGGCCCAAGAGCTCAACCTGATAAGGTTCGAGCTCCATAGGCTAAGCTCCCTCAGAGGGCAGAACTTCTTCCTGAGAAGAGAGGTTCTCTTTTTCTTGTTGTGTTGCAGCTGGTTTCCCAGCTGACTTTCCTTTTCTCTTGGTAGGCTGGGCCTTTCTTCCAGACTCCAGCTCTACTTTTTCACCCTGTGCCTTGCACTGTGCCCTTGTCTTGACACACACCAGTTCAGAGATACCCAGCATAGCTGCATGGGTTTTCAGTTCTACCTCAGCCCATGCTGAGGACTCCAGGTCATTTCCAAGCAAACAGTCTACTGGGATATTTGAGGAGACCACCACCTGTTTCAGGCCATTGACCCCTCCCCACTCTAAAGTTACCATAGCCATGGGAAGTACTTTAGTCTGATTGTCAGCGTTGGTGACTGGATAAGTTTGTCCAGCCAGGTATTGGCCAGGGGAAACCAGTTTCTCTGTCACCATAGTGACACTGGCACCTGTATCCCTCAGGCCCTCTACACTTGTCCCATTAATTAAGAGCTGCTGCCTGTATTTTTGCATGTTAGGGGGCCAGGCAGCCAGTGTGGCTAAATCCACCCCACCCTCAGAGACTAAGGTAGCTTCAGTGTGGCACCTGATTTGCTCTGGGCCCACTGTTGATCCCACTTGGAGACTAGCCATTCCAGTGTTAGCTGGAGTGGAGTTTGAAGTGGTATATTTCTTGGGACAGGCCTTGTCTCCAGTTTGGTGTCCAGACTGACTACAGCTACGACACCAGGCCTTTTTGGGATCAAAGTTTTTACCCTTGTACCCAGAATTGTTTTGTGAAGAGGCTCTGGGCCCACCCTCCTGTGCAGGTTTTTGGGGGCCTGTAGAAGACTCTTTACTATTTTTGTTTTTGGCTGTCTCACCACCTTTCCCCTGGGGAGGTTTGTGACCCCTTTCTTTTGGTCACCCCCTGTGGAAGTTTTGGACACCCTAGTCTTGACCCAATGGTACACCTTCTTTCCCAATTCTTGGGGAGAAATTGGTCCTAGGTCTACCAGATGCTGATGCAGTTTATCATTGAAACAATTACTTAATAGGTGTTCTTTCACAAATAAATTATACAGCCCATCATAATTACTTACACCACTGCCTTGAATCCAACCATCTAGTGTTTTTACTGAGTAGTCTACAAAGTCAACCCAGGTCTGGCTCGAGGATTTTTGAGCCCCCCTGAATCTAATCCTATACTCCTCAGTGGAGAATCCAAAGCCCTCAATCAGGGTACCCTTCATGAGGTCATAAGATTCTGCATCTTTTCCAGAGAGTGTGAGGAGTCTATCCCTACACTTTCCTGTGAACATTTCCCAAAGGAGAGCACCCCAGTGAGATTTGTTCACTTTTCTGGTTACACAAGCCCTCTCAAAAGCTGTGAACCATTTGGTGATGTCATCACCATCTTCATATTTAGTTACAATCCCTTTAGGGATTTTCAACATGTCAGGAGAATCTCTGACCCTATTTATGTTGCTGCCACCATTGATGGGTCCTAGGCCCATCTCATGTCTTTCCCTTTCTATGGCCAGGATCTGTCTTTCCAAAGCCAATCTTTTGGCCATCCTGGCTAACTGGATGTCCTCTTCACTGGAGTTATCCTCAGTGATTTCAGAGAGGTTGGTCCCTCCTGTGAGGGAACCAGCATCTCTGACTATTATTTGTGGAGTCAGGGCTTGAGAGGCCCTGTTCTCCCTAGATAGGACTGGTGGGGGGGAATCACCCTCCAAGTCACTATACTCATCCTCTGTGTTGCCATCCTCAGAGGGGTTGGCTCTTTCAAACTCTGCCAACAGCTCCTGGAGCTGTAGTTTGGAAGGTCTGGAGCCCATTGCTATTTTCTTTAGTTTACAGAGTGGCCTTAGCTCTCTCATCTGTAGATGGAGGTAAGGTGTGGTGTCGAGTTCCACCACATTCATATCTGCATTAGACATTATGCTTCTAAAAGTTGGAATACTTTTTAAGAAACTAAAACTGGTTCTAGAATCTAATTAAAACTTTTCACAAACTTTTAAACTCTAAAAGAAATGCTAACAGGGACTAACACAAGGCCCTAGCAGGACTTTAAAGAATTTAGAAAAATTTCAAATTGCAAAAATGAATTTCTAATGACAATTTTTGGAATTTGTCGTGTGATCAGGTATTGGCTGAGTAGTCCAGCAAATGCAAAGTCTTGTACCCCACCGCTGATCCACCAATGTAGGAAGTTGGCTCTGTATGTGCTATATCAAAGTAAGGAATAGCATGCACAGAGTCCAAGGGTTCCCCTTAGAGGTAAGATAGTGGCAAAAAGAGATAATACTAATGCTCTATTTTGTGGTAGTGTGGTCGAGCAGTAGGCTTATCAAAGGAGTAGTGTTAAGCATTTGTTGTACATACACACAGGCAATAAATGAGGAACACACACTCAGAGACAAATCCAGCCAATAGGTTTTGTTATAGAAAAATATATTTTCTTAGTTTATTTTAAGAACCACAGGTTCAAATTCTACATGTAATATCTCATTTGAAAGGTATTGCAGGTAAGTACTTTAGGAACTTTGAATCATTACATTAGCATGTATACTTTTTACATAAAACACAAATAGCTGTTTTAAAAGTGGACACTGTGCAATTTTCACAGTTCCTGGGGGAGGTAAGTTATTGTTAGTTTTAACAGGTAAGTAAGTCACTTACAGGTTTCAGTTTTTGGTCCAAGGTAGCCCACCGTTGGGGGTTCAGAGCAACCCCAAAGTTACCACACCAGCAGCTCAGGGCCGGTCAGGTGCAGAAGTCAAAGAGGTGCCCAAAACACATAGGCTTCAATGGAGAGAAGGGGGTGCCCCGGTTCCAGTCTGCCAGCAGGTAAGTACCTGCGTCTTCGGAGGGCAGACCAGGGGGTTTTTGTAGGGCACCGGGGAGGACACAAGTCGGCACAAAAAGTACACCCTCAGCAGCGCGGGGGCGGCCGGGTGCAGTGTGCAAACACGCGTCGGGTTTTCAATGATGTTCAATGAGAGACCAAGGGATCTCTTCAGCGGTGCAGGCAGGCAAGGGGGGGGGCTCCTCGGGGTAGCCACCACCTGGGCAAGGGAGAGGGCCTCCTGGGGGTCACTCCTGCACAGAAGTTCCGTTCCTTCAGGTGCTGGGGGCTGCGGGTGCAGGGTCTTTTCCAGCCGTCAGGACTTTAGGTTCAGGCAGTCGCAGTCAGGGGGAGCCTCGGGATTCCCTCTGCAGGCGTCACTGTGGGGGCTCAGGGAAGACAACTTTGGTTACTCACGGTCTCGGAGTCGCCGGAGGGTCCTCCCTGAGGTGTTGGTTCTCCACCAGTCGAGTCGGGGTCGCCGGGTGCAGTGTTGCAAGTCTCACGCTTCTTGCGGGGAGTTGCAGGGGTCTTTAAATCTGCTACTTGAAACAAAGTTGCAGTTCTTTTGGAGCAGGGCCGCTGTCCTCGGGAGTTTCTTGTCTTTCTCGAAGCAGGGCAGTCCTCAGAGGATTCAGAGGTCGCTGGTCCCTTGGAAAGCGTCGCTGGAGCAGGTTTCTTTGGAAGGCAGGAGACAGGCCGGTGAGTCTGGGGCCAAAGCAGTTGGTGTCTTCTGTTCTTCCTCTGCAGGGGTTTTTCAGCTCAGCAGTCCTCTTCTTCTTGTAGTTTCAGGAATCTAAATTCTTAGGTTCAGGGAAGCCCTTAAATACTAAATTTAAGGGCGTGTTTAGGTCTGGGGGGTTAGTAGCCAATGGCTACTAGCCCTGAGGGTGAGTACACCCTCTTTGTGCCTCCTCCCAAGGGGAGGGGGTCACATCTCTAATCCTATTGGGGGAATCGTCCATCTGCAAGATGGAGGATTTCTAAAAGTTAGAGTCACTTCAGCTCAGGACACCTTAGGGGCTGTCCTAACTGGCCAGTGACTCCTCCTTGTTTTTCTCATTATTTTCTCCGGCCTTGCCGCCAAAAGTGGGGGCCGTGGCCGGAGGGGGCGGGCAACTCCACTAGCTGGAGTGTCCTGCGGTGCTGGCACAAAGGGGTGAGCCTTTGAGGCTCACCACCAGGTGTGACAGCTCCTGCCTGGGGGAGGTGTTAGCATCTCCACCCGGTGCAGGCTTTGTTACTGGCCTCAGAGTGACAAAGGCACTCTCCCCATGGGGCCAGCAACATGTCTCGGTTGTGGCAGGCTGCTGGAACCAGTCAGCCTACACAGATAGTCGGTTAAGGTTTCAGGGGGCACCTCTAAGGTGCCCTCTGGGGTGTATTTTACAATATATTGTACACTGGCATCAGTGTGCATTTATTGTGCTGAGAAGTTTGATACCAAACTTCCCAGTTTTCAGTGTAGCCATTATGGTGCTGTGGAGTTCGTGTAAACAGACTCCCAGACCATATACTCTTATGGCTACCCTGCACTTACAATGTCTAAGGTATTGCTTAGACACTGTAGGGGCACAGTGCTCATGCACTGGTGCCCTCACCTATGGTATAGTGCACCCTGCCTTAGGGCTGTAAGGCCTACTAGAGGGGTGACTTATCTATACCTGCATAGGCAGTGAGAGGCTGGCATGGCACCCTGAGGGGAGTGCCATGTCGACTTACTCGTTTTGTTCTCACCAACACACACAAGCTGGCAAGCAGTGTGTCTGTGCTGAGTGAGGGGTCTCCAGGGTGGCATAAGACATGCTGCAGCCCTTAGAGACCTTCCTTGGCATCAGGGCCCTTGGTACCAGGGGTACCACTTACAAGGGACTTATCTGGATGCCAGGGTGTGCCAATTGTGGATACAAAAGTACAGGTTAGGGAAAGAACACTGGTGCTGGGGCCGGGTTAGCAGGCCTCAGCACACTTTCAATTCAAAACATAGCATCAGCAAAGGCAAAAAGTCAGGGGGTAACCATGCCAAGGAGGCATTTCCTTACACCATGGGAACCAAGATGCCCCTTCAAATCATCAAGTCCGACATAGAAGGCCTTCCACTTCACCTCTCCTCCACACCCACCTATCCATAACATTGAAGGTTTCAGGCACATTGTGTGCAAAGATAATAAATTAATTGTGAAGCTTCCACCTGTGTTTTTTTACTGCACAGAAAAATAAGTTTGCATATGATTTTTCAAATTGAGGTATTTGTTACATGGATTCAGAATGGAGATTCGTATCACATGACTGGCATCAAATGGCATTTGGGTGATTTCAATTTTTAAGAGATGGTTGTGGTCAGTACAGAGAGGAGACCAGAAGCACACTTTCCCAAATCTCTCATACAAGTGTCACATTGCAAAAAGTGACCAAACCTAGTGAGTGAGCCCTATTGGCTCCATGAAGTCTTGAGAATTTCTCTAAACAAGATAATTTTGAAAAAGTAAACCAGATAGTGCATCTTAGAGAACATTTTTCAACTATATTGGCTAAAAGTACAAATGTTTTACAAGTATTTATAAAAGGGAACATATGTATGTTGTGAGAAATTGGGTTGTTGGTTTTATAGGAGGAACCCCCTGTTAGTCGGTTTGCACCCTGTCCAAGTAAGGACCCTCACTCTAGTCAGGATAAGGGAGATACCCGCTCAGATAACCCCTGCTCACCCCCTTGGTAGCTTGGCACAAGCAGTCAGGCTCATCTCAGAACCAATGTGTAAAGCATTTGCACATAACACACAGTAATAAATGAAAACACTGCAAAAGGACACCACACCAGTTTTAGAAAAATAGCCAATATTTATCTATATAAAACAAGACCAAATACGATAAACATCCAACATACCATAGTAAAAATATGAATTCTGCAAGATTTACAAAAAAATACAGTTCCTTGAAGTCGATAGCTCCACCTGGGGCTATCACAGTGTCGTGATCAACAAAACAAACAGTTCAGGCCAGCCGCGGCGTCACGGGCCAGCTACGGTGTCGGGGATACCCGCAAACAGTACCTTTGGAATTAATTGCAGGGCGTTGTGATCCTCGCAGTGAACTCTGGAGAGCGGTGTCGCTGGCGTTGCGGTGTCGGTTCCAGGGTTGATACAGGGGTCGTCGGGGTCTTGAAGTTACACACACTGCGAATCGAACTCTGGGCTGATAAAGTCAGGACCACTGGCATGGATGGCGTCGGGCTGTGGTGCGAAGCGGGACGATGTGACGTGCTTTGCCCACAGGTCACGGTGCACGCAGTGGCTCGGTGACGGCGTCCAGTGGCATCGGTGAGACCAGGGCTGCGGTGTGAAGCGGCCCGGTGCAACATGCAGTGTCACCAGGTCAGGTGCAGGTAGCGTCATCGTCATTGCTGAAGCACCGTCGTTGGTAGGCCCAAGCCAGCGGGACGGGACGGTGCTTTGTGACCCTCAGGAGTGGTGTCCACAGGCCACGGTGCAGGCAGGGATGCCTGGTGACGACACTGGAGTCGATGGTGGTGGCATCGGTGGCCTGGAGCTGCAGTGCGGGACGGGGCGGTGCTCCATGTACCTCACGAGTGGTGTCCACAGGCCACGGTGCAGGCAGCGGCACCGGTGTCAGGGGGAGCGTCATTGTTGGGGATGTCCAGGATGTGGTGTGAGCAGGCGATGCCGGAGTGCGAGGCCCACAGGTCGCGGTGCGAGCAGCGGCTTGGTGAAGCCGTCCGGTGACGGCGTCGGTGAGACCAGGGTCGCGTTGCGAAGTGGGGCAGTGCGACTCCATGCGGCGTCAGCAGGTCATGGTGCAGGCCAGTGGTGTCGTTGGCAGCGTCGCAGTGGTTTCTCCTCTTGAACAGCACAAAACACAGTTCCCAGTGCTGTAGGTTGAGGAAACTGAAGTCTTTGGTGTCTCTGAGACTTCCAACAGGAGGCAAGCTCTACTCCAAGCCCTTGGAGAACTTTCTCAAGCAGGACACACAGCAAAGTTCACCATTTCCATCTTTTCGGGCAGAAGCAGCAACTGCAGGCCAGTCCAGCAAAGCAACACAGCAAAGAGACAGTACTCCTCCTCCAGCTCTTCTGCTCTTCTCCTGGGCAGAGATTTCTCTTGATTCCAGAAAGATTCTAAAAGTCTGGGGGTTTGGGTCCTCTTCTTATACCCCTTTCTTCCTTTAAAGTTGGCAAACTTCAAAACAAAGTCTCAAGTGTTTGCAAGATCATTTCTTGTTCAGGCCAGGCACCACACACACCAGGGAGATGGAGACTGCATTGTGTTAAGGCAGGCACAGTCATTTCAGGTGCAAGCGACCACTCCTCCCTCCAGTCTAGCTCAGATGGCTCATCAGGATATGCAGGCTACACCCCAGCTCCCTTTGTGTCAGTGTCTAGAGGGGATTCACAAACAGCCCAACTTTCAAACTTACCCAGACAGGGAATCCACAAACAGGCAGAGTCACAGAATGGTTTAAGCAAGAAATTGCCTACTTTCTAAAAGTGGCATTTTCAATCTCACAATCCAAAAACCAACTACACTAAAATATGTATTTTTAAATTGTGAGTTCAGAGACCCTAAACTCCACATTTCTATCTGCCCTCAAATGGAATCTGTGCTTTAAAGTAATTTATAGGGAGCCCCCATGTTAACCTATGAGGGAAATAGGCCCAGCAACAGGGAAAACCGAATTGGGCAGTATTTCACTGTTAGGACATGTAAAACACACCAGTACGTGTCTTACCTTTTAAATACACTGCACCCTGCCTATGGGGCTATCTAGGGCCGTACCAGGGAGGTGCTTAAACCTCAGTCAGGCTTAGCTTAGAGGCAACATGTAAAATATTTGTGCAGCACTTAAACAGTAATACAGTGAAAACACACAAAAATCCACGCCAATTTAGAAAAACAGAGTAAAATTTGATAAAATTATTTAACACCAAAAACGACAAAAATAAAATCAGTAGAACCGGAGAATGCAGTTTCAAAGATTTAGGCAAAAACGGTGCCTAGAAGAGCCAATTGTGGTTGTCTGGTCACGCTATGGTGGCGATGTGAGATGAGTGTGTGGAGATACGTCATGTAGCAGTGGTCCTGAGGAGCTGGAGGGGTGATCCACTGTCCTGCTGGGCGATGAGTTGACCTGCGATGGTTCTGCTGGGACCACAGATGGGCTGGTAGAGAACTTTCAGGCAAACTTCCAAAGGTCTAGGTCTGGGGTAGCATCACTTGGTGAGAACAGGACTCACAGCTAGTTGAGTCAAGGTGCTTGGTTCCAGGCTGTTAGAACCTATTCTGTCCCTGAGTCTGTGATCAGGAAGCCAGCCAACTAGCACTTGGAGTCAATTTGGTGACCGTGGGTCCAAGATGCAGGTCCAATCCTTCCCATTCAGGAAGGAGGGCAGCACAACAGGGCAGTAGAGTGGTAGTCCTTTTTTCTTGAGCAAAGCAGCACAGCAGTCCTTCTGGATCTTCCACAGGTCCAGAGGTGTACTGAAAAGTGGGTTTGAGGGCTCATATTTCAAGCCTGGTGTCTTCTTTGAAGTAAGGGAAGTTTCTAGAGAATCCCCTTTGAAGTTCTCAGCGTTTCCTACACCCCTGTCTTCAAGCTGGCTGCAGGAACAATGCAGTGGTGACAAGTCCTTTGTGTAACGTCATGGCAAAGCCTATTCAGTTGCAAGTGGGGCTGTGCCCAACTCAGCCACCCACTCCTGCCAGTTGATGGCCCAACTAAGCACACCTAACCCCTCTATTGTGTGGCTGTCCGGGAGGAATAATCAAAGTCCAACTGTCAACAACACCCAGTCATGTGACCCAGGGGCAGTATGCAGGCACCAAATGGTTAGGGCAGGAAAATGCCAACTTTCTAAAAGTGTCCTCTTCAAATTTGTAATTTAAAATCCAACTTTGCCATTAAAGAGTATTTTTAATTACAATGTCTCAGACACTAAACATGAAATGTTGACCCATTGCCAATCAAATGATAGCACTTAATAAATGTAATAAGTTAACCCAGTGTTATCCTTTGGGAGAAGTAAGCCGTGCAATAGAGAAAAACAAATTTAAGAGTTTTTTACTACCAGGACATGTAAAAGTTAAAGGCACATTACCAACTATTTAAATACATTACCCTGTGCTATGGGCTGTTTAGAACCTAACCTAGAGATTAAACATGTATTGAAAAGAGAGGTTTGGTTCTGGCAAAAGGTTTATCTTGGCAAGTCAAAATAGCAGTTTAAAATTGCACATACAGGCTGCAATGGCAGGTCTGAGTCATGTTTAAAGGGCTACTAAGGTTGGGTGGCACAATAAGTGCCACAGGCCCACTAGTAGCATTTAATTTACAGGCCTTAGGTACATGTAGTACCACTTTACCAGGAACCTAGAAGTAAATTAAATGTACCAATTGGGTGTGAGCCAATTCTACCATGTTTAAATGAAAGAGCGCAAGCACTTTAGCACTGGTTAGCAGTGGTAAAGCGCGCAGTGTCTTCCAAACCAACAAAAATGGGTTCTGAAAACAGGAGGGTGAAGGTAAAAAGTATGGGGATGACCCTGCAGAAAGGGGCAAGTCCAACACGTGCTTAAGGTAAAAAATATGGACCTGATACAAACACTGATAAACCGCTTGAAAATATTTATGTGTCACAGGAGAAAAATTACATATCTAATTGAACGTATCCCCCACATATTATAGACGAAAGTGCACATCTATCATAAAAATTCTAAATAGGTCTATAGAGTCAGGAGTCGTGCCCAACAAATGGAAACATGCTGTCATCAGACCACTGTTAAAAAAAACATTTTTCCAATTGATACGAATAATTCTCACCCTATATCACATCTTCCAGCTGTAGAAAAGATTCTAGAGAAACACGTCAATCAGACTTTGTCTAACCATCTGGTAGAGAATCAACTATTACATCCGTGGCAGATGGGCTTTAGTGCACAGCACAGTACAGAATCAGCATTACTAGCTGTCACAGAGGAACTTAAAGGTATTTTGGACCAGGGAGGAGAAGCCTTGATTATCTTGCTAGACCTACGCGCAGCTTTTGATACTGTTGATCATACGATTTTAATGCAGAGACTAATAGAAGTAGGCGTGCAGGATAAGGCCTTGACGTGGATGCAATCCTTTGTAGAAGGGTGACATTTTCAAGTAATGGAAAAACCTTGTTTGTCAGATATTATGTCCTTTAAATGTGGGGTGCCCCAGGGTTCAGCCCTCAGTCCCACATTTTTTGACATATATCTAAGACCTTTAGCTAACTTTGTGATGGAGCATGGGCTATCAATTGTATCAGATGCAGACGATACCCAACTTGTTGTATCCCTAGCAAAAGGTAAAGCCCTTGTAAACATGCAGTTGTCTTCATGCCTAGAGCATGTGGCAAAGGGGGTGGCAAACTGCTGCCTTAACCCCTTCCCCGCCACGGACGTAATGGTTACGTCCATGGCAGCGCCCGTGTGGCGCCATGGACGTAACCATTACGTCCTGGGACTGGCAGTCGGGGGAAGCGCTAGCGCTTCCCCCGAGGGCCGCCCCCCAACACCCCCAGGCCAGGGCTGAAAGGGGAATCCCTTCCCCTTTCACGCCCACCCCCCCGGCCCCCCCATGACGTCAGCGCGCGATCGCGCGCTGATTTCAGGGAAAGGGGGAAAGACGCGCTGGAAGCCATTTGCTTCCAGCGCGTCTAAGGGAGAAGGTGAGTTTTTCACCTTCGTGCGGGGTGGGGGTGCTCTCAGAGAGGCATCGAGGGAAAGGAAAGGGTTTTCCTTTCCCTCAATGTCTCTTTGAGCATTCCTGCTGCCCGATCGCGATGCGATCGGGCAGCAGGAATGCCCACTAGACACCAGGGATTTCAGTATGTGTGTGTGTGTGTGTGCTTATTAGTGTAGGGGAGCGACCCCTTGGGCAAGGGTCGCTCCCCTTTGGGGGCACATGCATTTTACGTCGTTTCTGCCCCCCCTGGGGGCAGATTGGCCCTATTTGTAGGCCGATCTGCCCCCAAGGGGGCAGAAAGCCACTAGACACCAGGGATTTTATTGTTGCTTTGTATTTTTTGTGTTGGGGGGCGGCCCCTTGGGCAAGGGTCGCTCCCCTTTGGGGGCACATGTATTTTACGTCGTTTCTGCCCCCCCTGGGGGCAGATTGGCCCTATTTTTAGGCCGATCTGCCCCCAAGGGGGGCAGAAAGCCACTAGACACCAGGGATTTTATTGTTGATTTGTATTTTTTGTGTTGGGGGGCGGCCCCTTGGGCAAGGGTCGCTCCCCTTTGGGGGCAAATGTATTTTACGTCGTTTCTGCCCCCCCTGGGGGCAGATTGGCCCTATTTTTAGGCCGATCTGCCCCCAAGGGGGGCAGAAAGCCACTAGACACCAGGGATTTTATTGTTGATGTGTATTTTTTGTGTTGGGGGGCGGCCCCTTGGGCAAGGGTCGCCCCCAGGGGCCCTCATGTATTTTTGGGCAGTTCTGCCCCCCTTGGGGGCAGAGAGGCCTATTTTTTTTAGGCCTTTCTGCCCCCAAGGGGGGCAGAATCCCAATAGCGCCAGAAATAGTATGTATGTATGTGTGCTTTGTGTTGGGGGGTGGCCCCTTGGGCAAGGGTCGCTCCCCCCAGGGGCGCAATGTATTTATTGTCGTTTCTGCCCCCCTTGGGGGCAGATTGGCCCTATTTTTAGGCCGATCTGCCCCCAAGGGGGGCAGAAAGCCACTAGACACCAGGGATTTTATTGTTGATTTTTATTTTTTGTGTTGGGGGGTGGCCCCTTGGGCAAGGGTCGCCCCCATGGGCCCACATGTATTTTTGGGCAGTTCTGCCCCCCTTGGGGGCAGAGAGGCCTATTTTTTTTAGGCCTTTCTGCCCCCAAGGGGGGCAGAATCCCAATAGCGCCAGAAAGATATGTTTGTATGTGTGCTTTGTGTTGGGGGGTGGCCCCTTGGGCAAGGGTCGCTCCCCCCGGGGGCGCAATGTATTTATCGTCGTTTCTGCCCCCCTTGGGGGCAGATTGGCCCTATTTTTACGCCGATCTGCCCCCAAGGGGGGCAGAAAGCCACTAGACACCAGGGATTTTATTGTTGGTTTTTATTTTTTGTGTTGGGGGGCGGCCCCTTGGGCAAGGGTCGCCCCCAGGGGCCCACATTTACTTTTGGGCAGTTCTGCCCCCGTAGGGGGCAGATATGCCTATTTTTTAGGCCTTTCTGTCCCCAAGGGGGGCAGAATCCCCATAGCGCCAGGGATACTATGTTTGTGTGTGTGTGCTTTGTGTGGGGGTGTGGCCCCTTGGGCAAGGGTCGCCCCCCCCCCAAAGGGTGCAATGTAATCTGGGCGATTTCTGCCCCCTCCCCTTGGGGGTAGATTGGCCTATTTTTTTTTAGGCCCATCTTCCCCCAAGCAGAGAAGACTAGACACAGGGGAAAATGAAAAAATGGTTAGTGGCGGAGTGTTTGTCAACTGGCGAAGTATTTGCTTTTATGATAATAACAGTTTTTCTCCTTTTTGTTTTAGTTCAAAGCTTTTGCTGACTTTGCTGTGGCTTGTTGCAGTTTTGGCAGTAGTTGTCCTGCGGTTTGCGTAGTTGCATGTTTTAGGTAAGTAAATAAATTTACTCCAAGTGAGTATTGTTGCAATGCATGAATGACATGTTTGTAGGTGGTGTACTGAATGCAGGATTGTGTGTGAAATTGTCCTTAGAGTTATGCACAATGATTATTGTGTTGTCTTATGTCTAATTTGCTTTTTTTTTTCTCTTTTTAGTGGGATATCGTTGGTGATTGCTGTGGCTGTGCAGAGTAGTTGCTGGTGAGTCAAGCTTTTTCAGGCAAGTGAGCAGTATAGTTTTTGAGTTTATAATTCTTAGTGATAAACCTATACTTTGTTACTTATCTTACACAGTGCTGGTTGTTGGTGGTGTATTTGTCCAGTTAATTTTAGTAGGAAGGATCATGGCCAGCCGTAGGATGACCGCTCAGCAGGTTGTTAGTGTGCTTTTTGAGTCATCTTCTGACCATGAATATGAGACTGACTCTGCATCTGAGGCAGAGGAGGAAGTGCAGGATTCTGGAAGTGAATTTTCTGTCAGAGATGAATCATCTGATGATGAAGCCACTCTCAGTGCTGATGAAGGGCCTGTTTTAGAGGAGGACAGTGATGTGCCAATGGTGCAGGAGCCAGCGGCTGAAAGGCTTCCCATTGGAAGACCTGACGCATGGGTTGCACCAAACATGGAGCAGCCACAGTTGCCTGCGTTTACTGGTTTTCCAGGGTGTCGAGTTAATACGGAAAACTTTTTGCCCGTCAACTTTTTTGAGTTGTTTATGGACGATATATTTTTGGAAGAGATTGTTGAGCAGACTAATTTGTATGCAGAGCAGTTTTTGAGGGACAACGCTGCCAGACTTAGGCCACACTCTAGAGCTAGCCGGTGGATTCCCACAAATCTGGAAGAGTTGAAAAAGTTCTTGGGTTTAACTTTTTTGATGGGGCTGATAAGGAAGCCGTCGCTGTCTTCATATTGGTCTACTAGTCCCTTGATGGCAACTGCTATATTTCCTGCCATCATGAGTCGTAACCGGTATGAGCTTCTTCTTCGGATGTTGCATTTTGTAGATAATGCTTTAGCCTTGCCACGAGATCATCCTGATTCTGACCGTCTTTTTAAGATTAGACCTGTCCTTGATCATTTGGTACATCGGTTTTCAGAGATCTATGTTCCAGGGAAAGAAATATCTGTGGATGAGTCTTTGGTCCTGTTCAAGGGTCGTTTGGTTTTTAGGCAGTACATTCCTAGCAAGAGGGCACGGTATGGAATTAAATTGTATATGCTGTCAGAAAGTAGTACAGGATATGTTTATAATTTCCGGGTCTACACTGGTAGGGATTCCAATATTGACCCCCCTGGTTGTCCTCCCACTTTTGGAGTTAGTGAGAAAATTGTGTGGGAACTTGGTAGACGACTGTTTAACAAAGGTCACCATTTATATGTAGATAACTTCTACACTGGAGTTCGGTTGTTCAAGGAGTTGTTCAGAGTGGACACTGTTGCTTGTGGCACAATCCGCTCTAATCGGAAAGGCTATCCAAAAGAGCTTGTCTGTAAAAAACTTGAGAAGGGACAGTGCAGTGCCTTGCGGAATGATGAGCTGCTAGCTCTGAAATTTGTAGACAAGAGGGATGTATACATGCTAAGCACCATCCATGATGAGAGTACTTCACCTGTGGCTGTTTGGGGTCAGGTTGCCGAAGTGCGCAAACCTGTGTGCATCTTAGACTATAATAAGCACATGGGTGGTGTTGATAGAGTAGATCAGAGGTTAGAACCTTACACTGCTGCTCGTAAGTCTTATGTGTGGTATAAGAAATTAGCGCTTCACTTGTTCCACTTGGCAACTTTTAATGCTTTTGTTGTGTTTAAGGATAGTTCTCCAGAGTCAAGGATGACATTTGTGAAATTTCAGGAGTCTATCATAGCTAGCCTTGTTGTGCTGGAACAGGCAAGAGTTCCTAGAGAAGCAGTGGTGGAGGATGTGGCTAGATTGAAAGATCGTCACTTTGCTGAGCACATTCCTCCCACGGCCAAAAAAAACTTTCCTGCTAAGAGATGTAGAGTCTGTGCTCGAAGAGGTATCAGGAAGGAGACTAGGATGTACTGCCCTGATTGTCCTTCAAAGCCTGGGCTGTGTGTGGGTGGCTGTTTCAGGAGCTACCACACACAGAAGAATTATTGGGAAATTCCGTGAGCGTAAACTGGTGTTTTATATTTTTATATGTTCGGTTTCACGGTTGGCATTAGTCATGTATTCAGTTAGAGCTTTTGTGTTTGTAGTTTTGTACTAATTTATGATTAGTGGTTTCTTTGTTGTTTAAAAACAAAAAAAAGGGGATGGCATGTGTAGAGTGGCGCTTGGCTGGCGGCGTGGGTGTGGTGGCGCTTGGCTGGCGGTGTGTGTGGGGTGGCGCTTGGCTGGCGGTGTGTGTGGGGTGGCGCTTGGCTGGCGGTGTGTGTGGGGTGGCGCTGGGCTGGCGGTGTGTGTGGGGTGGCGCTTGGCTGGTGGTGTGGGTGGGGTGGCGCTTGGCTGGTGGTGCGGCGCTTGGCTGGCAGTGCCGGCCAAACGCCAGTCCACACACTCATCAGCTGGTGTGATTGCTGTATCAGGCATGTGGGCGTATGAAAGTGATGGGCCCTTGACTGGCGCTGTCTGTGGATGCGAGTCTTGTAATGTGCTGGGCCCGTGGCTGGCGGCGTGAATGGTCTAGTGCATGTCATGTATGAAAGGTGTGTGAATGGACTGTAAAGCGGTTGGTGCCTTGTCGTGGCTTTACAGCTCACGAGCTGTGAGTCATTGGTTCAGTTTTTTGGCCTTTCAGTTATTACCAGTGCATTTCACTTTTGTGAAATCTCTTGTTAATAAAATTTGATCTACTGAACCATCACTCACCCTCGTGCCAAATCCAACCAGTATGTGTGGTACAAATGACAAAACCTGCTCCGCTGTAATCAGGCGTCGCAGCACACTTGAGACACGCTAGGTGCCTCAGGTGGGACCCCGATGATGAAGCATGCCACCAACTTGGTTGGTGGGTGAGGGGTCTTCTTCACATAACCTAAGTGTGTTTCTTTTCACAATTTTAGTGTTTGGCACATCACGGACGTATGTGCACACATCAAAGGGATATATTCCAAAAATACCTGTGTTTGGGGGGGAGGGCCCACCTATGTTTTTGGTCCTGGGTGCGGCCGTCATGTAGGGAAACCTACAAAACCCAGAAACTTTTTAAAACTAGGCACCCCAAGGAGTCTAGGGAGGTGTGGCTTGTGTGGCTCCCCCAACATTTTCTTACCCAGACTCCTCTGTAAACCTCACAATTTGCATAAAAAAGCATATTTTCCTGATTTTTCTTAGTAGGATCACCGCTCCAGCACAAAATTCCTACTCCCCAGTTTTCCCCTCAGTCTCCCAAGTAAAATGACACCTCACTTATGTGGGTCCCCAAAGCAGAGTCCGTCTAAAGATGTATAAAAGAATATGCCCTTATAAACTTGCTGTGCTATCCCTTCTATCCCTTCAGGTTTTGGGCCTTATTATGTTGCAGGCACCTGGGCCACCCACACAAGTGAGGTATCATTTTTATCGGGAGACTTGGGGGAACGCTGGGTGGAAGGAAATTTGTGCCTCCTATCAGATTCCAGAACTTTCTGCCACAGAAATGTGAGGAACATGTGTTTTTTTAGCCAAATTTTGAGGTTTGCAAAGGATTCTGGATAACAGAACCTGGTCCGAGCCCCGCAAGTCACCCCTCCTTGGATTCCCCTAGGTCTCTAGTTTTCAGAAATGCACTGGTTTGGTAGGTTTCCCTAGGCGCCGGGTGAGCTACAGGCCAAAATCCACAGGTAGGCACTGTTTTCTCCCAAAATTGTGGATGTGTCCACGTTGCGCTTTGGAGTGTTTCCTGTCGCAGGCGCTAGGCCTACCCACGCAAGTGAGGTATCATTTTTATCGGGAGACTTGGGGGAACGCTGGGTGGAAGGAAATTTGTAGCTCCTCTCAGATTCCAGAACTTTCTGCCACAGAAATGTGAGGAACATGTGTTTTTTTAGCCAAATTTTGAGGTTTGCAAAGGATTCTGGGTAACAGAACCTGGTCCGAGCCCCGCAAGTCACCCCTCCTTGGATTCCCCTAGGTCTCTAGTTTTCAGAAATGCACAGGTTTGGTAGGTTTCCCTAGGTGGCGGCTGAGCTAGAGGCCAAAATCTACAGGTAGGCACTTCGCAAAAAACACCTCTGTTTTTTTCCAAAATTTAGGATGTGTCCACGTTGCGCTTTGGGGTGTTTCCTGTCGCCGGCACTAGGCCTACCCACGCAAGTGAGGTATCATTTTTATCGGGAGACTTGGGGGAACGCTGGGTGGAAGGAAATTTGTAGCTCCTCTCAGATTCCAGAACTTTCTGCCACAGAAATGTGCGGAACATGTGTTTTTTTAGCCAAATTTTGAGGTTTGCAAAGGATTCTGGGTAACAGAACCTGGTCCGAGCCCCGCAAGTCACCCCTCCTTGGATTCCCCTAGGTCTCTAGTTTTCAGAAATGCACAGGTGTGGTAGGTTTCCCTAGGTGGCGGCTGAGCTAGAGGCCAAAATCTACAGGTAGGCACTTCGCAAAAAACACCTCTGTTTTTTTCCAAAATTTAGGATGTGTCCACGTTGCGCTTTGGGGTGTTTCCTGTCGCCGGCGCTAGGCCTACCCACGCAAGTGAGGTATCATTTTTATCGGGAGACTTGGGGGAACGCTGGGTGGAAGGAAATTTGTAGCTCCTCTCAGATTCCAGAACTTTCTGCCACAGAAATGTGAGGAACATGTGTTTTTTTAGCCAAATTTTGAGGTTTGCAAAGGATTCTGGGTAACAGAACCTGGTCCGAGCCACGCAAGTCACCCCTCCTTGGATTCCCCTAGGTCTCTAGTTTTCAGAAATGCACAGGTTTGGTAGGTTTCCCTAGGTGGCGGCTGAGCTAGAGGCCAAAATCTACAGGTAGGCACTTCGCAAAAAACACCTCTGTTTTTTCCAAAATTTAGGATGTGTCCACGTTGCGCTTTGGGGTGTTTCCTGTCGCCGGCGCTAGGCCTACCCACGCAAGTGAGGTATCATTTTTATCGGGAGACTTGGGGGAACGCTGGGTGGAAGGAAATTTGTAGCTCTTCTCAGATTCCAGAACTTTCTGCCACAGAAATGTGAGGAACATGTGTTTTTTTAGCCAAATTTTGAGGTTTGCAAAGGATTCTGGGTAACAGAACCTGGTCCGAGCCCCGCAAGTCACCCCTCCTTGGATTCCCCTAGGTCTCTAGTTTTCAGAAATGCACAGGTTTGGTAGGTTTCCCTAGGTGGCGGCTGAGCTAGAGGCCAAAATCTACAGGTAGGCACTTCGCAAAAAACACCTCTGTTTTTTTCCAAAATTTAGGATGTGTCCACGTTGCGCTTTGGGGTGTTTCCTGTCGCCGGCGCTAGGCCTACCCACGCAAGTGAGGTATCATTTTTATCGGGAGACTTGGGGGAATGCTGGGTGGAAGGAAATTTGTAGCTCCTCTCAGATTCCAGAACTTTCTGCCACAGAAATGTGAGGAACATGTGTTTTTTTAGCCAAATTTTTAGGTTTGCAAAGGATTCTGGGTAACAGAACCTGGTCCGAGCCCCGCAAGTCACCCCTCCTTGGATTCCCCTAGGTCTCTAGTTTTCAGAAATGCACAGGTTTGGTAGGTTTCCCTAGGTGCCGGCTGAGCTAGAGGCCAAAATCTACAGGTAGGCACTTCGCAAAAAACACCTCTGTTTTTTTCCAAAATTTAGGATGTGTCCACGTTGCGCTTTGGGGTGTTTCCTGTCGCCGGCGCTAGGCCTACCCACGCAAGTGAGGTATCATTTTTATCGGGAGACTTGGGGGAACGCTGGGTGGAAGGAAATTTGTAGCTCCTCTCAGATTCCAGAACTTTCTGCCACAGAAATGTGAGGGACATGTGTTTTTTTAGCCAAATTTTGAGGTTTGCAAAGGATTCTGGGTAACAGAACCTGGTCCGAGCCCCACAAGTCACCCCTCCTTGGATTCCCCTAGGTCTCTAGTTTTCAGAAATGCACAGGTTTGGTAGGTTTCCCTAGGTGCCGGCTGAGCTAGAGGCCAAAATCTACAGGTAGGCACTTCGCAAAAAACACCTCTGTTTTTTTCCAAAATTTAGGATGTGTCCACGTTGCGCTTTGGGGTGTTTCCTGTCGCCGGCGCTAGGCCTACCCACGCAAGTGAGGTATCATTTTTATCGGGAGACTTGGGGGAACGCTGGGTGGAAGGAAATTTGTAGCTCCTCTCAGATTCCAGAACTTTCTGCCACAGAAATGTGAGGGACATGTGTTTTTTTAGCCAAATTTTGAGGTTTGCAAAGGATTCTGGGTAACAGAACCTGGTCCGAGCCCCGCAAGTCACCCCTCCTTGGATTCCCCTAGGTCTCTAGTTTTCAGAAATGCACAGGTTTGGTAGGTTTCCCTAGGTGCCGGCTGAGCTAGAGGCCAAAATCTACAGGTAGGCACTTCGCAAAAAACACCTCTGTTTTTTTCCAAAATTTAGGATGTGTCCACGTTGCGCTTTGGGGTGTTTCCTGTCGCCGGCGCTAGGCCTACCCACGCAAGTGAGGTATCATTTTTATCGGGAGACTTGGGGGAACGCTGGGTGGAAGGAAATTTGTAGCTTCTCTCAGATTCCAGAACTTTCTGCCACAGAAATGTGAGGGACATGTGTTTTTTTAGCCAAATTTTGAGGTTTGCAAAGGATTCTGGGTAACACAACCTGGTCCGAGCCCCGCAAGTCACCCCTCCTTGGATTCCCCTAGGTCTCTAGTTTTCAGAAATGCACAGGTTTGGTAGGTTTCCCTAGGTGGCGGCTGAGCTAGAGGCCAAAATCTACAGGTAGTCACTTTGCTAAAAACAGCTCTGTTTTCTGTGATATGTCCACGTTGTGTTTTGGGGCATATCCTGTCGCGGGCGCTAGGCCTACCCACACAAGTGAGGTATCATTTTTATCGGGAGACGTGGGGGAACGCTGGGTGGAAGGAAATTTGTGGCTCCTCTCAGATTCCAGAACTTTCTGCCACAGAAATGTGAGGAACATGTGTTTTTTTAGCCAAATTTTGAGGTTTGCAAAGGATTCTGGGTAACAGAACCTGGTCCGAGCCACACAAGTCACCCCTCCTTGGATTCCCCTAGGTCTCTAGTTTTCAGAAATGCATAGGTTTGGTAGGTTTCCCTAGGTGGCGGCTGAGCTAGAGGCCAAAATCTACAGGTAGTCACTTTGCTAAAAACAGCTCTGTTTTCTGTGATATGTCCACGTTGTGTTTTGGGGCATATCCTGTCGCGGGCGCTAGGCCTACCCACACAAGTGAGGTATCATTTTTATCGGGAGACATGGGGGAACGCTGGGTGGAAGGAAATTTGTGGCTCCTCTCAGATTCCAGAACTTTCTGCCACAGAAATGTGAGGAACATGTGTTTTTTTAGCCAAATTTTGAGGTTTGCAAAGGATTCTGGGTAACAGAACCTGGTCCGAGCCCCGCAAGTCACCCCTCCTTGGATCCCCCTAGGTCTCTAGTTTTCAGAAATGCACAGGTTTGGTAGGTTTCCCTAGGTGGCGGCTGAGCTAGAGGCCAAAATCTACAGGTAGTCACTTTGCTAAAAACAGCTCTGTTTTCTGTGATATGTCCACGTTGTGTTTTGGGGCATATCCTGTCGCGGGCGCTAGGCCTACCCACACAAGTGAGGTATCATTTTTATCGGGAGACGTGGGGGAACGCTGGGTGGAAGGAAATTTGTGGCTCCTCTCAGATTCCAGAACTTTCTGCCACAGAAATGTGAGGAACATGTGTTTTTTTAGCCAAATTTTGAGGTTTGCAAAGGATTCTGGGTAACAGAACCTGGTCCGAGCCCCGCAAGTCACCCCTCCTTGGATCCCCCTAGGTCTCTAGTTTTCAGAAATGCACAGGTTTGGTAGGTTTCCCTAGGTGGCTGCTGAGCTAGAGGCCAAAATCTACAGGTAGTCACTTTGCTAAAAACAGCTCTGTTTTCTGTGATATGTCCACGTTGTGTTTTGGGGCATATCCTGTCGCGGGCGCTAGGCCTACCCACACAAGTGAGGTATCATTTTTATCGGGAGACGTGGGGGAACGCTAGGTGGAAGGAAATTTGTGGCTCCTCTCAGATTCCAGAACTTTCTGCCACAGAAATGTGAGGAACATGTGTTTTTTTAGCCAAATTTTGAGGTTTGCAAATGATTTTGGGTAACCGAACCTGGTCCGAGCCACACAAGTCACCCCTCCTTGGATTCCCCTAGGTCTCTAGTTTTCAGAAATGCACAGGTTTGGTAGGTTTCCCTAGGTGGCGGCTGAGCTAGAGGCCAAAATCTACAGGTAGTCACTTTGCTAAAAACAGCTCTGTTTTCTGTGATGTGTCCAGGTTGTGTTTTGGGGCATATCCTGTCGCGGGCGCTAGGCCTACCCACGCAAGTGAGGTATCATTTTTATCGGGAGACTTGGGGGAACGCTGGGTGGAAGGAAATTTGTAGCTCCTCTCAGATTCCAGAACTTTCTGCCACAGAAATGTGAGGAACATGTGTTTTTTTAGCCAAATTTTGAGGTTTGCAAAGGATTCTGGGTAACAGAACCTGGTCCGAGCCCCGCAAGTCACCCCTCCTTGGATCCCCCTAGGTCTCTAGTTTTCAGAAATGCACAGGTTTGGTAGGTTTCCCTAGGTGGCGGCTGAGCTAGAGGCCAAAATCTACAGGTAGTCACTTTGCTAAAAACAGCTCTGTTTTCTGTGATATGTCCACGTTGTGTTTTGGGGCATATCCTGTCGCGGGCGCTAGGCCTACCCACACAAGTGAGGTATCATTTTTATCGGGAGACGTGGGGGAACGCTGGGTGGAAGGAAATTTGTGGCTCCTCTCAGATTCCAGAACTTTCTGCCACAGAAATGTGAGGAACATGTGTTTTTTTAGCCAAATTTTGAGGTTTGCAAAGGATTCTGGGTAACAGAACCTGGTCCGAGCCCCGCAAGTCACCCCTCCTTGGATCCCCCTAGGTCTCTAGTTTTCAGAAATGCACAGGTTTGGTAGGTTTCCCTAGGTGGCTGCTGAGCTAGAGGCCAAAATCTACAGGTAGTCACTTTGCTAAAAACAGCTCTGTTTTCTGTGATATGTCCACGTTGTGTTTTGGGGCATATCCTGTCGCGGGCGCTAGGCCTACCCACACAAGTGAGGTATCATTTTTATCGGGAGACGTGGGGGAACGCTAGGTGGAAGGAAATTTGTGGCTCCTCTCAGATTCCAGAACTTTCTGCCACAGAAATGTGAGGAACATGTGTTTTTTTAGCCAAATTTTGAGGTTTGCAAAGGATTTTGGGTAACCGAACCTGGTCCGAGCCACACAAGTCACCCCTCCTTGGATTCCCCTAGGTCTCTAGTTTTCAGAAATGCACAGGTTTGGTAGGTTTCCCTAGGTGGCGGCTGAGCTAGAGGCCAAAATCTACAGGTAGTCACTTTGCTAAAAACAGCTCTGTTTTCTGTGATGTGTCCAGGTTGTGTTTTGGGGCATATCCTGTCGCGGGCGCTAGGCCTACCCACACAAGTGAGGTATCATTTTTATCGGGAGACGTGGGGGAATGCTGGGTGGAAGGAAATTTGTCGCTCCTCTCAGATTCCAGAACTTTCTGCCACAGAAATGTGAGGAACATGTGTTTTTTTAGCCAAATTTTGAGGTTTGCAAAGGATTCTGGGTAACAGAACCTGGTCCGAGCCACACAAGTCACCCCTCCTTGGATTCCCCTAGGTCTCTAGTTTTCAGAAATGCACAGGTTTGGTAGGTTTCCCTAGGTGCCGGCTGAGCTAGAGGCCAAAATCTACAGGTAGTCACTTTGCTAAAAACAGCTCTGTTTTCTGTGATGTGTCCACGTTGTGTTTTGGGGCATATCCTGTCGCGGGCGCTAGGCCTACCCAAACAAGTGAGGTATCATTTTTATCGGGAGACTTGGGGGAACATAGAATAGCAAAACAAGTGTTATTGCCCCTTGTCTTTCTCTACATTTATTCCTTCCAAATATAGGGGTGTGTGTAAAAAAGACATCTATTTGAGAAATTCCATGTAATTCACGTGCTACTATGGTCACCCCGGAATTCAGAGATGTGCAAATAACCACTGCTCCTCAACACCTTATGTTGTGCCCTTTTTGGAAATGCAAAGGTTTTCTTGATAGCTATTTTTTACTCCTTATATTTCAGCAAATGAATTACTGTATACCCGGTATAGAATGAAAACGCACTGCAGGGTGCAGCTCATTTATTGGCTCTGGGTTCCTCGGGTTCTTGATGAACCTACAAACCCTATATATCCCCGCAACCAGAGGAGTCCAGCAGACGTAACGGTATATTGCTTTCGATAATCTGACATTGCAGGGAAAAGTTACAGAGTAAAAAGTAGAGAAAAATTGATGTTTTTTTCACCTCAATTTCAATATTTTTCTTTTTCAGCTGTTATTTTCTGTAGGAAACCCTTGTAGGATCTACACAAATGACCCCTTGCTGAATTCAGAATTTTGTCTACTTTACAGAAATGTTTAGGTTTCTGGGATCCAGCATTGGTTTCATGACCATTCCGGTCACTAACTGGAAGGAGGCTGAAAGCACAAAAAATTGCACAAATGGGGTATGCCCCAGTAAAATGCCAAAATTGTGTTGAAAAATTGGGTTTTCGGATTCAAGTCTGCCTGTTCCTGAAAGCAAGGAAGCTGCTGAGTTTAGCACCGCAAACCCTTTGTTGATGCCTTTTTCAGGGGAAAAACCACAAGCCTTCTTCTGCAGCCCCTTTTTCCAATTTTTTTGAAAAAAACGAAATTTTCACTGTATTTTGGCCAATTTCTTGGCCTCCTTCAGGGGAACCCACAAAGTCTGGGTACCTTTAGAATCGCTAGGATGTTGGAAAAAAAGGACGCAAATTTGGCTTGGTTAGCTTATGTGGACAAAAAGTTATGAGGGCCTAAGCGCGAACTGCCCCAAATAGGCAAAAAAAGGCCTGGCACAGGAGGGGGAAAAGGCCTGGCAGCGAAGTGGTTAAACTAAATGGGGAGAAAACTGAAGTGATGTTCCTGGGAAACAATCCACATGCAAAAGTGGATCTAAGGTGGTCGGATTGGCTGGGTAGCTCTTCACCCCTCAACCGCTTATAAAAAACCTAGGCATGTGCATGGATAATGCACTTATTAAGGATTCTCAGGCAACGAAGGTTGCCTCTAGTTGTTTTTGGCATAGTACGTACAACCCGGAAAATCATTAAACTCCTCTCAGAACACTCTAGAACAGTGGTCTCCAAACCTTTTAAGGCTGCGCCCCCCCAGTTGAAAAATAAAGATCATTGGGCCCCCCTCAGAATTTTTCATAATTATTTCATAAAGATGGCAATGTTTAAAAATGTCTAGACCTATCTAAACATTGCAGTTAAGTACTGTTACCTTTTTAAATATGCAATAACATGCTTCTGCTTAAAACAAAGGCCTGTTATCTGTATAATGCTTATTTTAGCAAGAGTCTGGCGCCCCCCCCGGGATCACTTGAGTCCCCACTAGGTGGGCCCGCCCCCCAGTTTGAAGACCTCTGCTCTAGAAGGACAGTGGCCCAGGCCCTGGTAATCTCGTGCCTGGACTATGGAAACTCTCTATACCTAGGTTCTCCAAAATATGTTTAAAAAACTGCTGGTAGTACAGAATGCTGCAGCGAGAATGCTTTTGAAGAATCTGAGAACAGAATCAGCAACAGAGGCACTGAAAACCCTGCACTGGCTGCCCACTGAAGCCAGGTTCAAGTTTAAAGCCTTAAGCCTAGCACATAAACTGCTTCACGCCAAGGGCCTGCAGAAACTGAGAGGTCTACTATCGCTCTACTATCCGGTTACACCCCTTAGATCAGCACAGGAACATTTCCTGAAGATCCCAAGAGTTAGGAAATCCAGATGGGGAGGGAGATCATGCACTTACCTGGCCCTGAAGCTATGGAATTCCCTGCCAGTAGAGATAAGGTCGACAAAGCAGGAGCTAGGATTTCGGAAGATGCTGAAGATCTTGCTCTTCCTATAATTTTTCACCAAACCATCAGATGAGGTTATACGAGGTGGGAATACACTTAAGCTGTTCTTTCCTCACCCAGCGCTGGGAGTCCTTAAGGTAGCCATGCGCTCCACAAACCTCCAAACATAAACATAAACATTAAAAAAAATGAAAATGGAAAATCTGGAGTCAGGACAAATACAACCCCTTTTGAAATGGGCTCGGGATTATGCCATGGCTGTGAATTTCCACCACTAAGGACTGATTTTTAATGTTTTTAATCTACTTACATCCTATTTATTTATTTTACTTTATTCTTACTATGTGTTGTGTGGCAAACTTAGCTCTAAGGAGCAGCAGAGCCATTTGCACAGAACATTTTTATTGCAGCAGAAGCATCTGAAGCTTTCTTATAGTAATACAACGGTAGCCTTTGGTCTTAGAACATATGATTCAACTGCTGACAACAGTAGTCTACTGTTTAGAGCATATGCTTCAGCTGCTGACAATGGTAGTGATTTCGCCGGGATCGCAGGTTGCAGATGCTGATGACAGAAGTCTTTTCTCTTGGATCATCATCAGCAGTTGCTGACAAAAGTAGTCTTTTTTTATTGGAACATATGCTGCAACTGCTGACAATGATAGTATTTTTGTCTTAGATTTAGAACATAAGCTTCAACAGCTGATAATGATAGTCTTTTTTCTGGGATTTTCGGTAGCAAGTACTGACAACAGCAGTCTTTTGTCTTGAAACATATGCTTGAAGTGTTGACAATGGCAGTGTTTTCTCTGAGATCATGGGCTGCAACTTCTAACAAAAATAGTCTATTCTCTTGGATCACAACAGCAGCTGCTGACAACGGTAGTCTTTTCTCTGAGATCATGGGCTGCAGCTGCTGACATAAAAAGTATTTTAGATCGTCATCTGCTGCTGACAACAGTAGTCTTTTTTCTTGGATCATCAGCAGCTGCTGACAATGTTTTTTTTGTCTTAGGGCATCAGAAGCAACTGCTGACAACGCTAGTCTTTTCTCTGAGATCATGGGATGCAGGTGCTGACTGCCATAGTCTTTTCTCTTCAATTATTATCTGCAGTTGCTGTTCTGGTAGTTTTTGCCTTGGCTCATCAGCAGCAACTGCTGACAATGCTAGTCTTTTCTCTGAGATCATGGGATGCAACTTCTAACAAAAATAGTGTATTCTCTTGGATCACAACAGCAGCTGCTGACAACGGTAGTCTTTTTTCTGAGATCATGGGCTGCAGCTGCTGACATAAAAAGTATTTTAGATCATCATCTGCTGCTGACAACAGTAGTCTTTTTCTTGGATCATCAGCAGCCGCTGACAATGTTTTTTTTGTCTTGGGGCATCAGAAGCAACTGCTGACAATGCTAGTCTTTTCTCTGAGATCATGCGATGCAGCTGCTGACCGCAGTAGTCTTTTCTCTTCAGTCGTTATCCGCAGTTGCTGTTCTGGTAGTGTTTTGGCTTGGATAATCAGCAGCTGCTGACAATGGTTTTTTGCCTTGGCTCATCAGCAGCAACTGCTGACAATGCTAGTCTTTTCTCTGAGATCATGGGATGCAGCTGCTGACCGCAGTAGTCTTTTCTCTTCGGTCGCTATCCTCAGCTGCTGTTCTGGTAGTGTTTTGGCTTGGATAATCAGCAGCTGCTGACAATGGTTTTTTGCCTTGGCTCATCAGCAGCAACTTCTGACAATGCTAGTCTTTTCTCTGAGATCATGGGATGCAGCTGCTGGGTCATTATCTGCAGCTGCTGTTCTGCAGCTGGCATCCAAATCGTGCCCTGCTGCTGGGGGTAAGGTGATGTCTCAGTTAGTTCCCCACCTTTCTTCATGCTTTCCTTGCTTTTGGTGCTCCCCAAGAAAGATTTAGCCCCCTCTTCTTTCTACCATGATTATTACTGCTTGAAGCAGCCAGGTCAAAATTCTCCATCTTCTTTTGTACCTCCTAGTTCTTGTTCCTCTTTCTGATTTCTTTTACAGGCTCGTAACTTTGATTCTTGGTTGTTATTGTCATTTTACAGCCACTGGCCAGGGCTCTGTGCCTGGTGAGTGCTCCTTTGCAAACAGTGCCTTCTGCCACTGCTAATATCTGCCCTGGGGGAACTATTGCTACTGCTGTCAGCTGCTGGTGCTCTGAGTAACAGTGCCAGTTGCAAATCCAGCAACAAGAACCCCTTGCTCACCCCTCTCATTACACAGCCTTTGCAGAGCAGCAGCGAGTTTGAAATGCTGTATTAATTTAGAACACTTGGAGGGGGGAGGGGAATAAGTCTTGGTGATCTTGGGTCAACTTATATATGTTTTAATGTTTTTTTATGCATTTCAATCATTGTGTCCCTGCTCCAGGCATATAAATGAAAGTGGTGAAAGCTGACACATGTTCCGTTCAGGGTGATTTACAGGAAGAGTTTTAGCAAGGACGTTATCAGTTTTTAGGTCATGCCTACAAACAGTGCATGCGCTGTCTCTTGTGAGACTTATTGGCAGTTTACAGTGGGCTTGGAGCCCCCCTATTGCTTATCATTGGTTGCCTTTGTTGTCACTCTCATTTGCTTGCCTCTCATTGGTCAGCTTCTTTGAGGCTTACTACCTCTTCTTGTGCTTGCTGTCCGCTGGAGCATCACCAAAGTACATGCGTCCTTCCACTGCTCAGTTTTGGAGCACTACTTTATTTTATTTTGATTAAGCACTCCGCAAGAGTCTGTGTGTTTCCTACTTTCTCCCTCGTATTCTTTTCTGCTTCTGTCCTCCACTAGCACAGAACCCTGTGTGTTCGTATGGCCCCCGCAGTCCTCCATGCTGCTTTTTTTAATCAATGTGCTTCTGTGCCCCCACTGCTTTCTTGCATGTTGCACTCTCACCTGCGTTCTTCTGCGCTCCTCCACACCCGCATGTTGTTCTTGTTTGTTGGTGTGATTCTGCACCCCCTTAGCCCAGAGCTCCACATTGCTGTCTTGCACCCATGTGCTTCTCTGAACCCTACTTTCCTCAATTCTACCATGTAGAACTCTAAATGCATATGGCTCTTTTGAGTTTTGAAACCAGGGCTTCCTTGATATTATCTTAAGCTCTGCAGATGATTTTACAGTACGTTGGTGATAGGAGAGGGGGCTCTGTGCTGAGAAATAGGAGGCTTTTAAGGATGTAGCCTTGGTGCATTGGAAAAAACACAAGGGTAGTAAGGGTGAAAGGTGCCGCACATCTAGGCAGTAAAACAATGTTTTTTGACAAGTAAAGAGGTTAATGCAAAGTCTGGTGAACTTGGCCCAGTGCCTTACTACCCAGTAGGCACCAAAACGGGTACCAGAGTACCCAAGGAAAAATTGGACAAGATGGCCACAGCACACAGAATGTATAGTCCAACAGTGTGGCAGGGATAAGTATCCCTGATGGTACGTTGTAGGTCGGAGGAAGTGAGAGGTTGAATAAAGTCTCAAGTTTTGTTTGTAGATGGTGTCTTTATTTGTAGATGCTATAGATCATAATGCCATCATCGAGATACAGCCAACACGTGTTTCGTCACACAGGTGACTTCATCAAGGCTGGGCCGTCCGGCCAGAATGGTAGGTAACGAAGGTACATTTCGAAGGTGCCCTGTGATCAGCTGAGAGGGCCCTAGAAGGTGAATTTTATCTTCTTAGACTAGACCTGTGAGTTGTAGGGCTGCCCAAACAGCAGCAGGTGAGTAAGGTATTGAACACGTATGGTAGGAAAGGTATAGGAGGCCCTGATAAGCCTGGAGTCAAAACCTGGAGAGCCGAGTGGAGACGCGTGGCGTGCATCCTTCGGAGCGTTTAGTGGATTGGATTCAATCCCCCTTTCCTTTTGTTTTGCAGTCGCAACTCAAATGATAAGTGACTATTAGTGTCAAATGGTTGTGCTGTGAGTAAAGAGTTTTCTTTCTCGTCCTTTTTAACTATTTAATTTATTTTTTAACTTTGACCTCAGGCTCTGTAGATAGGGTTACAGGGGGTGCTTCAGTACCCCCAAAATAACCATGCTGGAGTTCAGATGGTGAAATAGCAATAAAGATGTCTTTAAATTTTCTTTTTATCTTGTCACGTTTCCTATGGGTTCAAAGACAGGAGTCAAATGTCAGGCTATTTCTTCTGACAACCTGCTGCTTATTTTAAATGGAGACTGGTGGTTGCTCTTCTTTCTCTGACTGCAAACTGAGAGAATTTTGTAGAGTAAAGTATGTAATGGCCTTGCTGGGGTACAGGACATGTGAAAGAAAAGGATGTCAATTTTTGTAAAAAGATGTAGGGTGTCAATTTAATCTGACAAACAACAAAATCTACCTGCCTGTAAAACATCTTTCAAAATAACATTTAAAAATATGTCAGCAGTTAGGAAACACAAATGAAGTACATTTTTCTTATAATTCTGAAATGTGATGGATACAAAGATTTTAACAGGATTATAACAAATCAAGGCACCTGAATTAATAATATGTAAATGATAAATCTTCATTGTAACCCAAATCCCACACATATTTGTTTGCACGCTATATAGTTTAATCAGTAAAACTACATGCCTGTGCAAACTTAGTGCCCATTCCAATGGAATATGTGCTGTGTGAAAATAACAGTGCAGACCCACACCATGCTTTAGTAATATATTTGCGACATTGTGCTCCTATATGCACCATAGTCTACAAAACACACCCTCACTACTCTCTAGCTGAATTTGCTCATTTACTGTACTTGTTCTTTGTTGAGGCTTGGATTTTTCACAATCCCTATGACATCAGTAATGTAACATTGATGGCAGCACGCCCGCTCTGTACATTGTTGCAGCTCCACTGAATCTGACTGCCTTGATCAGTAATGTGCTGCATTTCTCTTAATGGTGTGTTCTTTCAGTCCAAGACCAGCTGCTACGACGACCTTTTGTCACGCATAATTAAGTTGCTTACTTTGCTGCTTCTCAATGGTCATGCTGTTGTGTGTAATCTGATCCTGAGTCGAGAGTCTGAGGGGCAGATTTATCAACAAGATGCATCACCCTTGTGCCATGCAAGTGGGGCGCAAGGGCTACACAACTACTAAGTCAGATTTATCAAGCCAAGCCAGGCCACCTTGGAACCTGTCACTTCACCAGCGCACCAAAGACAGACCTGCCGACTCACACAATGCCACCATTGGTCACCCAATTACATCTCCCTTCACACAATCATGTGGTGAGGAGCCCAAATCACATAGTTGCAGGCAAAGCGAACTGGAAACCACTGCATATAGGGGGTCATTCCGGGGCCAGGGTCGGCGGGAGCACCGCCGACAGACCGGCGGTGCCCCGCAGGGCATTCTGACCGCGGCGGTTCGGCCGCGGTCAGATGCGGGAAACCGGTGGTCTCCCGCCGGTTTCCCGCTGCCCTGCAGAATCCCCCATGGCGGCGGAGCGCGCTCTGCCGCCATGGGGATTCTGACACCCCCTACCGCCATCCTGTTCGCCAGGAACAGGATGGCGGTAGGGGGTGCCGCGGGGCCCCCGTAAGAGGGCCCCACAAAGTATTTCAGTGTCTGCTATGCAGACACTGAAATACGCGACGGGTGCCACTGCACCCGTCGCACCTTCCCACTACGCCGGCTCAATTCTGAGCCGGCGTCCTCGTGGGAAGGTTGATTTGCCCTGGGCTGGCGGGCGGCCTTTTGGCGGCCGCCCGCCAGCCCAGGGCAAATCCCAAAATACCCTCAGCGGTCTTTCGACCGCGGAGCGGTATTTTGGTGGGGGGACTTTGGCGGGCGGCCTCCGCCGCCCGCCGAAGTTAGAATCAGGCCCATAGTGTGTTTCCAGCCAGCTCATCTTTTCTGGTTGTAAGCAGATGATGTCCATTAAGAGGTCTGAAAACACCCCAGGACATCTGTGACAGCCTCAGCGACCTTTTGTTTTGTGGAATGAGAGGGAGTGGTGGTCTTGGTTTCCCTACCTGAAAAGGTTTGTTTACCATTGATACCAGAGAGGATCCCTATAAATCGCCTAAGCTGATAGAGTACCATCTTTAATTGTTGCTTCCATGTGCTGTGTTTATGTGCTTCCACGTTTAATTTTTCATTTGCATTTTAATTCAGCTGCTCTCATTGCGGTTTTGATGCATCTTTATTTCAGTAAAGCCCTCACAGGGTTTATAGCATATTGTTAGTTTATCTTGTCTACAATTTAAAGATTGCCCTTACTCCGGAAGCTTGTAAATGGGAGTCTTTGAATATATTTGTGACACTTTTACAATTTTCCCAAAAGCATGCAGAGTTTAAAGCTGACCATTTATCTTTTATATGGGAGAGAATATTTAAGGATGGCACGCCATGCAGCAGCAGTGTCTTACCAGCATGCATAATTGTTCCAAATTTTACTATGGACACTGAACTTTTTCGAGGCCAGAAAGTATGTGCTTTCCTTTCATTGATGCTCTTCAATTTCTCATTACCTCCCGAAGCTCTCAGCTTACAGATCCTCCTAGCTTCAGGCCTCACCTACTAGACAGAGGATACGCTCTCTGTTGCAAGACGTATTGTCAGCTTCCAATGGGCTTGGGGCCCCCCTATTGCTTACCAGTGGTTGGCTTTATTTTCATTCATTTGCTTAGTTCTCATTTCTCAGCTTCTGTGGGCCCTGCTTCTTTCTCTTGTGTTTGGCCTTCCACTGAAGCATGGCCAAAGTATTTGTGTCTTTCCACAGCTCACTTTTGGAACACTACTTTTCTTTCTTTGATTAAGCACTCCACAAGAGTGCATGTGTTTCCTAATTGTCTACCTTGTGTTCTTTTCTGCTTCTCTTCACCATGCCCCATGTTGTCTCCCACACTCCTCCATTATGTGCTCTTCCTAATGTGCTTCCCACTGCCCCCCACGCATTGCTTTCTCGCTCGTGGGCTTCTCCCCCAAGCTCCACCATTCTCTCTCTCTCTCTCTCTCTCTCTCTATATATATATATTTGCTTCTCTTCCCCGCACACTGTGTTGCTCTCTCTCTCGCACGTTTTCCTTACTCCGCCACATGTCTTGCTTCCTGCACACGTGCCGGCTGCGTTGCATCCACCTCTCTCCTCACCTCTGTGTTGCTTCAGCCCGGCCTCCTCCCATGGTCTTCCCACTCCTGTACTGTTCCCCTGTCCCAGGTGGCTTCAGCCCACTTGCTTACAAAAAAAAAATCCTTTGGCACTTTTTTGTTTTTTTTATTTTATTTATTGATCCAACTTGGAATGTACCTTTCCAGTGGTCTGCTGAATGTGATCAAAGTTTTAAAAGACTAAAACTTGCAACTGAGAATGCAACCGAGATGACCTTTTGTGACCCCAAGTTACATACTAAGATCACAGTAGATGAGAGCCCAGTGGGCCTGGAGGCAGCCATTGTTCAACATAGTGGGCATCTGGCCTATGCCAGTCAAAGTCTGCCTGACACAGAATGCGCCTATTCTCAGCCAGAGAATTAGAGTTTGGCTGTGGTGTGGGCCTGTGAGCATTTTCATGTGTTTCGATATGGAAAACGTTTAAGTATTATTACAGATCACCAAGCACTGCTGTCTATTTTGGAAGCCCGAAAGCCAAGATGCCCTCTTGTATGGAGAGTTGGGGGTTGCGACTGCAAGAGTAGGACTATGCAACTGCACACAAGCTAGGTAAAGATCAGAACCCTGCTGAGTGCTTTTCACGAGTACTGCAACATCCTCACAGTGCGCCACCCAAAATGGCTGAGGAGTACATTTACTTCATTGTGAGGTCGCCAACGGTCCTATCCATTGAACAGATTATTGCTGCTACTAATGCTGATCAGAACATGCTTATCCTCAAAGACATCATTTCAACTCAATTGTGGAAGAAAAATGCTCAACTTTTTGCTGGCAATGTTGAATTTCAAAAATGTACAGGATGAACTGTCTGTGACTAAGGAAGGTGTTGTATTGAGCGGCTTAAGAATCGTCATACCTGAGAGCCTAAGACTAAAAGTCATTGATGTAGCCCATGAAGGACACCATGGCATTGTAGCCACCAAAAGAGCCCTCAGAGACCGAGTGTGGTTCCAGCACCTAGACGAGCGAGTTGAGGGGGACAACTACCTTTCCTCCAAAGTGGTGCAGCTTCCATTGATAATGTCTGCCCTTCCTGCACAGGCTTGGGAAAGAGGTGCAGTTGATTTCTTTGGGTCCCTAGGAAACGAACATCATCTCATGGTAATCATTGATGAGTATTTACGCTTTCCTTTAATATAGGATTTATCATCAACAACCCACGACAAGGTCATTGAGTGGTTGGATAACATTCTTTGCACTTTGGGGTATGCCCGGCATTCTCAAATCAGACAATGGTCCGACGATTCATAGCAAAGATTTCAAAGAGTTTCTAGTCAGGCTAAATGTGAAACAACAAAAGAGCACACCTTTGTGGCCCCAAGCCAGTGGTGTTGTTGAACGGTTCATGGGTATCCTCAAAAAGATGACTCAATGATTATCGATGGGGGGATTGAGTTAAACCGTGGCCTGTGTCAAGCCCTCAGTGCTTATCGTTCAAGTCCTCACTCCACAGCTGGTGAGAGTCCTGATACCCTGCTATTTGGGAGAGCCATCAGAACCAAACTGCCACAGTGGACAGTAGACCGATCCCTGAATACTGATATGGTTTGTGTCACAGACAGTTCTCGAAAGTGCAAAATGAAAACATATGCTGATCAGCATCCATGAGCTGAGGAAAGTCTTCGATGAAGGTGACTGGGTCCTGGTCAAACAGAAACGAAAGCGGAAAACAGACAATCCGTTTGCTGTCTATCCTCTGAGGGTGACGGCTGCACATTGTTCTGGAAAGTCCATCACACAGGACTCGTCACACTTTAAGCACCTACCTCGATGTTAGTCAGGGTGCTGCAGGTTTGCCTCCATAGACGGTCTCCATTATGCCCGGTCAGCCCCAATAGGAGTTGAGAGTTTTTACCACCCAGACCAGTACTTCCTGTATCGGAGCGTTGGGGGGGGGGGGGACTGTAGAGGGGGTAGAATCCAAAACTGTCGAGTAGCAGGTGAGTGATTAGCACTTTCAGTTCTGATTTGGGGCACTTGTAGTCCTGGTTCGCTGATGGCTTATAGAACACTTCAAGTACCAGAATGCAAAGGGGAAAAGGACTAATCTCAGGGGACGTTGGAAAACTTATATTCGCTGAGGCTATCGGAAGTGATTAACACTCTCATTAGAATAAGGTAAAGGCACTGTATGCATTATTCTTATTCAGCGCACTACCGCGAAATGTGACCTGGCTCAGTACAGGAAGTGACCATCCACAACCGTGTGATCTTGTGCACGCCACTTAGCTCACTCCATTTAATCTCAATTAACAAAAATCCGAACGGAGTTCACTCAGGCCGTAGCCTGGCTTTGGAAATGCATAAACTCTGCCTGCTGAATTCTCTTCTCTGTGGGCTGCGAGCCAACCTTACATCCCTGAGGTATGCCCGCCTCACCCTGCCATCCTCGCGAGACGCTGCCTCCCTCTCCTGCAGTCTGCACCCTCTTCTCACCCAAACAGAAGCATCTGTGTTCTGCCCCATGCCAGCTCGTGAAGGAAGGCACTCATGCTGTCAGCACAGCCGTGGGAAGGAGACAGCCTGTCTTGGCTGATCCGCAGCCCTGTCGGTACAGGCCTCTTCCCGCCCTCCGCCTCTCTCCCGCCCCCTTCTCCATTCCCCGGAACACTATGTTATGTAATAATAACTGCTTTCACGGTGTGCTCTGCGAACTAACTACCAGGTCTCATCGAGACTGATTTTATCATCCTCGGTATGATGAAAGGCTGGCACAACCCTGCTGAGATCTGAATGTGCTGCCTGCAGGTAACTTATTTTTGCAGCCGGCACCCTCTGCCATCTGAAATTAAATGAGGTATCAGTGGTTTATCAGCCCCGACCAGACAGGACCAGATTAATGTTATGGGATGCGAAAGCAGCTCCTAGAAGTGGACGCAAAGCGCCATGCAGAGGTGTAATAAAGCGCACAAATAGGTAACAAAATGCAGCTACTTTGATTCAAAAGTCTAAAGTATTCAGGCATATATAAACATATATAGACAGGAAAAATACAAACTTGCTTTGTTGTTGGTTTAAAGTGAACTATTTATTTTTGATTTGACACACAAAACAGTAAGTTTATTGTACGATTCTGTACTCACTATATTAATTGTACTGCAAAAAAAGTCTACAAAAGAAGAACTTTGATATTAAGGGTGGGATACAGGTCTTTACAACGGTACAATGATGTCATGGTTTACAAATTGCTAAAACTGCTGGGGTTTTCCATCAGCATTTGCAGTGACGGCAGTTGTGGTGCACTGTGTGTGCTCACCAGACTGCATGCTTCTCCATGTTTCAATGCTGCCTCACCCACCCAGCCATAGCCCCCTCCTCTTTCCAAGACGTGACTAGAAGTTAGTCCAACTCCCCAAGGGGCATATTTACAAGGAAGTTGCACGGTGCTGCAACAAAATGGCCACTTCAGAAATGCAGGGATCAGTGGCGTAGCGTGGGGGGTGCAGGGGGGGCCGGCCGCACCGGGCGCAACATCTCGGGGGGGGGCGCGCTCGCACTCGCGAGTGCTAAAATCCACGGGTTAGGGGGCGCAAATTACTTGCCTTGCCCCGGGTGCTGACAACCCACGCTACGCCACTGGCAGGGATGTGCCATATTTACAAAGATACAGCGCACCCCTGTGTTTCCTCTAACGCTGGCGCTCAATTTAGCTGCCTAGCGCCAACGCAGCCACCCTTGCACCACAGGGCAAAGGTGCCTGTGTTGCAGGGAATGATTGTCTATGTGCAGAAAGGTGTCCCTTCCTGCAGAATGCAGCACGCGCAGAAAAAGCAAAAAGAAGGAGAAATAAAAGTATTGCTCCTCGTTGCGCCAAGCTAATGCCATCCCCGGGGTGGCATTAGCTTTTGGGGCTGCCTCAGATTTATGTTTCCTTGTAAATCTGGGACAGTGTCAAAAAGCAATGGGTGTTGTGTGGGTACGCCCACGGCAACACTTATTGCGTGCCCCTCTGCTGCAGAAAAGTGCGTCGGAAAGGCCATATTTACAAGGCGGCGTAGCGCAGCATTGTAATTATGGTGCAAACACGACGCCACTGGAGCGTCACAAAAAGTGAAGCTGCAGTGGTGCTATGAGTTTGTAAATATGCTCCCAGGAGTGCTAGAAAACTATGGTTGTTTTTAATGTCACCAGGGCATCTTTCTAGGACGAGAGGCGAGATCAAGTCAAATAAAAATATACTGATAGGGCTCAATAAACGTTTGATACCCAGCTGTCAACTCATCTAGTTAAGAAAGTATCCACAAAAACAAGCACTGGCAAAGGCAACAGGATTTGAGATTAATGTTCACACACATGCAGCATAAGCATGGTAAAGCTAGCAGAAACAGACAGAGTAAATCATTCCTACATGCAATTCAATACAAGACCTGAGTGGGGGTGAAAGAATATGTCGAATAGCCAATAGGATAAGGTGAAGGGGAAATACTTCAGGTGCTTGGACGAAGAAGTGACTGATAAAGTCCGAAGCCAATGGCAAAAGAGGACTGGTCGAAGAACGTCAGTGGCAGAGCTCCTTATGACGTGATGTGCCTAGGGGGCTCTGCCATTCTTGACTAGGTGACACCATACTCAGAATGTAGTTCTGGACCTCCTGAGCAGAGGCTGTCTGTAGTTGGCTTCCTGAAGAATGCACAGGAGGCCGACCCACTCCAATCTCCATGAGGATAGCAAATACTCCCCTGGTGTAATTTCCATCTACTCTTGAATTGAAATCAAAGGTTGTTACTAGTTTTGTAGTGCTCTTATGGAAGATACTCATTGGCATTTTCACCATACTTATCAGCAGTAAAGCCTACATTTACAAAGGTTTTATGTCAAGTTTGCATTAGTTTTTAAACGCAGACCAGGTGCAATTCAAATTCATTTTTGCCAACCAACACAAATGGTGATTTGCTTTGGTTTGTAATCAAAAGTAATGCAATGATGAGCAATGACCTACCGTGCATCACTTTACACAGATGACACATTCCATGGGTAGTGTATGGACGTTCCCATACATCCACCTATGGATTCAGACACAAATCATATCTAGAAAGACTTGTAGGCCTGGATTTGCATCAAAATCCTGCACTTCCCTCTGGTTTATATAACACAGAGAAACTTTTTTTATTTATCCCGGTTTCCCTCTGCAGCTCACATACAAAGAGGCAACTGCCTTTCAGCATAGTTTTGTGCAGGAAGGTAAGCCTTCCTACACAAAAACAATGCTGACCACACCACAGAAACCCATGCAGCATGGTGCATGAATGTTGCAATACGTGTGCCAGCACCGGGAGAGGAGACCTGCACCACTTTGTAGTCTCTCCAGTGACTGGAACGCAGCGCACCAACTTTGTTTCCTGCTCTGCATTGTGTCAAAGCATTGTAAATCTGGGCCTAAATGTGAATAATAATTCTGTACTATCATGTCTAGGCTGTGCATCCTCCACCCATCAAATACAGAACCTTCTCTATGTGCCCCACCCAAAACCTGCTAACTGCTTGCATTCGGCGTAACTACTGCTGTCTGCAGCATTTTGGGTTGACATCCTTCCGATGTTACATATATCAATAAATGCATAAATAAAAATAACACAAAGGTTAGCATTTATTTTTATTGTTGGAATGAAAAGATTACAAGGTGTTTAAGGCAGAAGGCTGCAGAGGCATTCACCGCACTTGCTGCTACTGTGATGATCAGTCTTGACTGCATCATCAGGTGACTGGGACCCTTGCTTTACTACATCTGGGACTCAGGCCTTGAAGGACATGACATAAACATGACCCTCCTAATTTAGCAAAAATGAGAAACGATTTACTACCTCAGCTGAGTTTAAAAAAAATCTTATCTCTGGATGTACTGAAGAAGAGTTCTGAAAAGGTTGTGTTGAAAGCCACAGAGAGCACAGATAGAAAATTGATAGGTTGTACACTTTCTTATTGTTATATATTTTGTCAGATTTTCTCCTGCTTTTGAATATTGCACGTTATTAGATGTATATTTATTCAGCTCTGTGTTAGCAGTGGTGGCTGGCACATTAGGGCGTCTTGGCAGGAGCCCCACCAGCCAGCTGCTGCTGCAGGAACTTGGCGCATGCATGAAGAGATCAGACATTTAGAATAGCTTGAATGTGCACAGAGCATGTGTTGACTGAGCGGTGCACAACTTGCACTGGATGCATGCAAGCACAAGGGCCCAGAGGAAGTGGGAGGGGTTAGCTTTAAGACCCTACTATTGATGCAGGTGACATCACTGGAGATGGTATCGTAACAATGATACAGAAGGGAGTGACCTCACAGGAAGTGACATTAAATGACACATGGCACTATGAGGTAGGCACATGACAGATAGAAGTGGGAGGCATGCAGAAGGTTGAGAGGACAGGGAAGGACATGTTAGGATGCCTGGAATCTAGAAATGGGGGGTAGCCCTTGTGGAGTTCGTGGAGGCTGCTGTATGGTAAAGAAGAAAAATGTATGGGCTAGTATTGGGTGGGAGTTAGTTCCAGAAGGTGGCAGTGCCTGGAGGCTGAATCTGACAATGGGGGCCTTGTTGCAGGATGAGGTCAGAATGTGCAGAAGCTGCCATACAGCAAGTGGTTTTGTGGTACTGTCAATACTGGAGGCTGATAATATGGATCTGAACCCTAGCTTGAGGCTAATATTGGGGACAAGTATTTGCGATTTGAAAGATGGTAGATAGATAATTCCTGGTAATCCAATCGTGGTGGTGGTAGCAGGTTACCTGTCCAAAGAACAGCACTGGAAGATGGGTCTCCAGGTGCAGATGCAGTCAGGGATTAGCAGGCCAATTCTGTATGGGTTTAAGGAATCACCGTTTTTCCAGCCACATCTCTCCACTCCCTCCCTAATTCTTATCGTTTCTCTGTTCATTATCTTTCTTCTTTGCCCCAATTCTCTTCTTTTCCATTCCCCTACATAACCTTCGCCCACTGCCATATGATTTAACCATTTCATTTGCCTTTCTGTACCTGCTGTTCCTCCTCCCTACTTCATCCAACGATGCCTGGTTCACCACAACTGGTTGGAGGATAATTCTTCCACAGACTCAATTAGCGCTAAGCATCAGGCAACCTCTGTGTGGTCTTCCCTGCACTCCACATTACTGCTGAATAGGCTATCGGGAACTAAAAAGGTCCAATGGTCTCTGCAACTACCACTCTGGAAACAGAGGATAGACTCTGGGGCTGTCTTACATAGAGGCTAGTTGAGGTTCACAGTTTCCCACCAGGAGGGAGTAAAACCAACTCCAAACTAATCAACATCATATATTCTTTATGCGAGTCAGTAGTAGCCTCCAAATGCACAAACCCTACCCCAAGAAATGGCTACACCCAGAAATAACCGACCTTCTCTAATGAGGACCCACTTGTCTCTGCAGGGGATTCCACCCACTCCTGAAGAGGGGTGTGATTGTGCCATGTCACTTCTCTTTTGTATTGCCATCTCTACCACTAGTGTGGTCTTGCAGTCCTCTGATTGGTTGCAGGCCTGAGAGGGCATGCTTTATCATTGCATTTTATTTTGTACAGTCATTAATGCATAGCTGCCAAGTTTCCCAAGTCCATGTGTGATGTGCTGCTCCAGTCAAGATTATTTCCTTTAACCCCTTCTGTGCCGCGGACGTAGTGGTTACGTCCTGCGGCACAGTGCTGCTGTGCCGAGGACGTAACCACTACGTCCTCGGCACACAGCCCAGAGGGAGCGCTCTCGCTCCCTCTGTGGGGTTCCCCCCCACCCCCCCAAGTCAGGGATGGAAGGGGAAGCCCTTCCCCTCCCACCCCCGACCCCCCCCAACCCCCCTTGTGACGTCAGCGCGCGAGCGCGCGCTGATTAGTCACAGGGTCTCCCCCATCGCGCTGGAAGCAGAGCTTCCAGCGCGATTGAAAAAGAAATGCTTTTGCATTTCTTTTTCAATCCCATGGGGGAGGCCCCGAGAGGCTTCAAAGGGAAGGAAATGTATTTCCTTCCCTTTGAAGTCTCTCACAGGTTTCAAAAGCCGGATTGCTTGCAATCCGGCTTTTGAAACCCCACTAGACACCAGGGATTTTTTTTTTTTTCTTGAAATTGGCAAAAGGGAGCGACCCCTTGGGCAAGGGTCGCTCCCAGGGGGGCATTTTTTTAGGAAGGCCTTTTCTGCCCCCCCTGGGGGCAGATTGGCCTATTATTAGGCCGATCTGCCCCCAGGGGGGGCAGAAACCTCTAGGCACCAGGGACCATTTTTTTTTTTTTTTTTTTTTGTGATGAATTCTTTTTTTTTAGGTGGGGAGCGATCCCTTAGGCAAGGGTCGCTCCCCTACGGGGCAATATATATTTAGGCCATTTCTGCCCCCCTTGGGGGCAGATTGGCCTATTTTGATAAGGCCAATCTGCCCCCAAGGGGGGCAGAAACCATTAGACACCAGGGAGTTTGTTTTTGCGCGCGAATGTCACGCAACAAAGCGACCCCTTTGGCAAGGGTCGCTCCCAGGGGGGCAATTTTTTGGGAAGGCCTTTTCTGCCCCCCCTGGGGGCAGATCGGCCTATTATTAGGCCGATCTGCCCCCAGGGGGGGAAGAAACCTCTAGGCGCCAGGGCCAATTTTTTTTTTTTTTTTTTTTTTTGTTCTTTTTTTTTTTTTTTTAGAGATGGGGAGCGACCCATCAGGCAAGGGTCGCTCCCCTGGGGGGGCAAATTGTATTTAGACCATTTCTGCCCCCTGGGGGCAGATTGGCCAATTTTAGGTCGATCTGCCCCCAAGGGGGCAGAAACCACAAGGCACCGGGGATTTGTTTTTTGGCGCCAATGTCACGCAGGGGGAGCGACCCCGTAGGCAAGGGTCGCTCCCGGGGGGGGGCGTGGGGGTTGGGGGGGCAAATTTATTTTAGGCCATTTCTGCCCCCCTGGGGGACAGATCGGCCTATTTTTAGGCCGAACTGCCCCCGGGGGGGGGGGCAGAACACTCTAGGCGCCAGGGCAATTTTTTTTTTGTGGTTTTTTTTTTTGTTGTTTCTTTTTTTAGAGATGGGGAGCGACCCATCAGGCAAGGGTCGCTCCCCTGGGGGGGGCAAATTGTATTTAGACCATTTCTGCCCCCCTGGGGGCAGATTGGCCAATTTTAGGTCAATCTGCCCCCTAGGGGGCAGAAACCACTAGGCACCGGGGATTTGTTTTTTGGCGCCAATGTCACGCAGGGGGAGCGACCCCGTAGGCAAGGGTCGCTCCCGGGGGGGGTGGAGGTTGGGGGGGCAAATTTATTTTAGGCCATTTCTGCCCCCCCGGGGGACAGATTGGCCTATTTTTAGGCCGAACTGCCCCCGGGGGGGGGGCAGAACACTCTAGGCGCCAGGGCAAATTTTTTTTTGTGTTTTTTTTTTTTGTTGTTTCTTTTTTTAGAGATGGGGAGCGACCCATCAGGCAAGGGTCGCTCCCCTGGGGGGGCAAATTGTATTTAGACCATTTCTGCCCCCCTGGGGGCAGATTGGCCAATTTTAGGTCGATCTGCCCCCAAGGGGGCAGAAACCACAAGGCACCGGGGATTTGTTTTTTGGCGCCAATGTCACGCAGGGGGAGCGACCCCGTAGGCAAGGGTCGCTCCCGGGGGGGGGTGTGGGGGTTGGGGGGGAAAATTTATTTTAGGCCATTTCTGCCCCCCTGGGGGACAGATCGGCCTATTTTTAGGCCGAACTGCCCCCGGGGGGGGGGCAGAACACTCTAGGCGCCAGGGCAATTTTTTTTTTGTGGTTTTTTTTTTTGTTGTTTCTTTTTTTAGAGATGGGGAGCGACCCATCAGGCAAGGGTCGCTCCCCTGGGGGGGCAAATTGTATTTAGACCATTTCTGCCCCCCTGGGGGCAGATTGGCCAATTTTAGGTCAATCTGCCCCCTAGGGGGCAGAAACCACTAGGCACCGGGGATTTGTTTTTCGGCGCCAATGTCACGCAGGGGGAGCGACCCCGTAGGCAAGGGTCGCTCCCGGGGGGGGGTGGAGGTTGGGGGGGCAAATTTATTTTAGGCCATTTCTGCCCCCCCGGGGGACAGATCGGCCTATTATTAGGCCGAACTGCCCCCCGGGGGGGGCAGAACACTCTAGGCACCAGGGCAATTTTTTTTTTGTGTGTTTTTTTTTTGTTGTTTCTTTTTTTAGAGATGGGGAGCGACCCATCAGGCAAGGGTCGCTCCCCTGGGGGGGCAAATTGTATTTAGACCATTTCTGCCCCCCTGGGGGCAGATTGGCCAATTTTAGGTCAATCTGCCCCCAAGGGGGCAGAAACCACTAGGCACCGGGGATTTGTTTTTTGGCGCCAATGTCACGCAGGGGAGCGACCCCGTAGGCAAGGGTCGCTCCCGGGGGGGGGGGGGGGGTGGGGGTTGGGGGGGCCAATTTATTTTAGGCCATTTCTGCCCCCCCGGGGGACAGATCGGCCTATTATTAGGCCGAACTGCCCCCCGGGGGGGGCAGAACACTCTAGGCACCAGGGCAATTTTTTTTTTGTGTGTTTTTTTTTTGTTGTTTCTTTTTTTAGAGATGGGGAGCGACCCATCAGGCAAGGGTCGCTCCCCTGGGGGGGCAAATTGTATTTAGACCATTTCTGCCCCCCTGGGGGCAGATTGGCCAATTTTAGGTCAATCTGCCCCCAAGGGGGCAGAAACCACAAGGCACCGGGGATTTGTTTTTTGGCGCCAATGTCACGCAGGGGGAGCGACCCCGTAGGCAAGGGTCGCTCCCGGGGGGGGGTGTGGGGGTTGGGGGGGCAAATTTATTTTAGGCCATTTCTGCCCCCCCGGGGGACAGATCGGCCTATTTTTAGGCCGAACTGCCCCCGGGGGGGGGGGGCAGAACACTCTAGGCGCCAGGGCAATTTTTTTTTTGTGTTTTTTTTTTTTTGTTGTTTCTTTTTTTAGAGATGGGGAGCGACCCATCAGGCAAGGGTCGCTCCCCTGGGGGGGCAAATTGTATTTAGACCATTTCTGCCCCCCTGGGGGCAGATTGGCCAATTTTAGGTCAATCTGCCCCCTAGGGGGCAGAAACCACTAGGCACCGGGGATTTGTTTTTTGGCGCCAATGTCACGCAGGGGGAGCGACCCCGTAGGCAAGGGTCGCTCCCGGGGGGGGGTGGAGGTTGGGGGGGCAAATTTATTTTAGGCCATTTCTGCCCCCCCGGGGGACAGATCGGCCTATTATTAGGCCGAACTGCCCCCGGGGGGGGGGGGGCAGGAAAACTCTAGGCGCCAGGGCAATTTTTTTTTTGTGTTTTTTTTTTTTGTTGTTTCTTTTTTTAGAGATGGGGAGCGACCCATCAGGCAAGGGTCGCTCCCCTGGGGGGGCAAATTGTATTTAGACCATTTCTGCCCCCCTGGGGGCAGATTGGCCAATTTTAGGTCAATCTGCCCCCAAGGGGGCAGAAACCACTAGGCACCGGGGATTTGTTTTTTGGCGCCAATGTCACGCAGGGGGAGCGACCCCGTAGGCAAGGGTCGCTCCCGGGGGGGGGGTGTGGGGGTTGGGGGGGCAAATTTATTTTAGGCCATTTCTGCCCCCCCGGGGGACAGATCGGCCTATTATTAGGCCGAACTGCCCCCGGGGGGGGGGGGGGCAGAAACCTCTAGGCGCCAGGGGAATTTTTCTTTTTTTTCTTTGTTTTTTTTTTTTTAGAGATGGTGAGCGACCCATCAGGCAAAAGTCGCTCCCCTGGGGGACAAATTGTATTCAGGCCATTTCTGCCCCCCTTGGGGGCAGATTGGCTGAGTTTAGGTCAACCTGCCCCCAAGGGGGCAGAAACCACTAGGCACCGGGGATTTGATTTTTGGTGCCAATGTCACGCAGGGGGAGCGACCCCGTAGGCAAGGGTCGCTCCCGGCGGGGGAGGGTGGGGGTTGGGGGGGCAAATTTATTTTAGGGCATTTCTGCCCCCCCCCCCCCTGGGGCCGGCTGAGCTACAGGCCAAACACCACAGGTAGGCACCTTGCAAAAAACACCTCTGTTATCTGTGAAAAAATATGTTGTGTCCACGTTGTGTTTTGGGCCATTTCCTTTTGTGGGCGCTAGGCCTACCCACAGAAGTGATGTACCATTTTTATCGAGAGACTTAGGGGAACGCTGGGTGGAAGGAAATTTGTGGCTCCTCTCAGATTCCAGAACTTTCTGTCACCGAAATGAGAGGAAAAAGTGGTTTTTGGGCCAAATTTTGATGTTTGCAAAGGATTCTGGGTAACATAACCTGGTCAGAGCCCCGCAAGTCACCCCATCTTGGATTCCCCTGGGTTTCTAGTTTTCAAAAATGCACTGGTTTGCTAGGTTTCCTCAGGTGTCGGCTGAGCTACAGGCCAAAATCCACAGGTAGGCACTGCTTTTTATAAAAAAATGTGATGTGTCCACGTTGTGTTTTGGGCCCTTTCCTTTCGTGGGCGCTAGTCCTACCCACACAAGTGAGGTATCATTTTTATCGGGAGACTTGGGGGAACGCTGGGTAGAAGGAAATTTGTGGCTCCTCTCAGATTCCAGAACTTTCTGCCACAGAAATGTGAGTAATATGTGTATTTTTAGCCAAATTTTGAGGTTTGCAAAGGATTCTGGGTAACAGAACCTGGTCCGAGCCCCGCAAGTCACCCCTCCTTGGATTCCCCTAGGTCTCTAGTTTTCAGAAATGCACAGGTTTGGTAGGTTTCCCTAGGTGCCGGCTGAGCTAGAGGCCAAAATCTACAGGTAGGCACTTCGCAAAAAACACCTCTGTTTTTTTCCAAAATTTAGGATGTGTCCACGTTGCGCTTTGGGGTGTTTCCTGTCGCCGGCGCTAGGCCTACCCACGCAAGTGAGGTATCATTTTTATCGGGAGACTTGGGGGAACGCTGGGTGGAAGGAAATTTGTAGCTCCTCTCAGATTCCAGAACTTTCTGCCACAGAAATGTGAGGGACATGTGTTTTTTTAGCCAGATTTTGAGGTTTGCAAAGGATTCTGGGTAACAGAACCTGGTCCGAGCCCCGCAAGTCACCCCTCCTTGGATTCCCCTAGGTCTCTAGTTTTCAGAAATGCACAGGTTTGGTAGGTTTCCCTAGGTGCCGGCTGAGCTAGAGGCCAAAATCTACAGGTAGGCACTTCGCAAAAAACACCTCTGTTTTTTTCCAAAATTTAGGATGTGTCCACGTTGCCCTTTGGGGTGTTTCCTGTCGCCGGCGATAGGCCTACCCACGCAAGTGAGGTATCATTTTTATCGGGAGACTTGGGGGAACGCTGGGTAGAAGGAAATTTGTGGCTCCTCTCAGATTCCAGAACTTTCTGCCACAGAAATGTGAGTAACATGTGTATTTTTAGCCAAATTTTGAGGTTTGCAAAGGATTCTGGGTAACAGAACCTGGTCCGAGCCCCGCAAGTCACCCCTCCTTGGATTCCCCTAGGTCTCTAGTTTTCAGAAATGCACAGGTTTGGTAGGTTTCCCTAGGTGCCGGCTGAGCTAGAGGCCAAAATCTACAGGTAGGCACTTTGCAAAAAACACCTCTGTTTTTTTCCAAAATTTAGGATGTGTCCACGTTGCGCTTTGGGGTGTTTCCTGTCGCCGGCGCTAGGCCTACCCACGCAAGTGAGGTATCATTTTTATCGGGAGACTTGGAGGAACGCTGGGTGGAAGGAAATTTGTAGCTCCTCTCAGATTCCAGAACTTTCTGCCACAGAAATGTGAGGGACATGTGTTTTTTTAGCCAAATTTTGAGGTTTGCAAAGGATTCTGGGTAACAGAACCTGGTCCGAGCCACATAAGTCACCCCTCCTTGGATTCCCCTAGGTCTCTAGTTTTCAGAAATGTACAGGTTTGGTAGGTTTCCCTAGGTGGCGGCTGAGCTAGAGGCCAAAATCTCCAGGTAGTCACTTTGCTAAAAACAGCTCTGTTTTCTGTGATGTGTCCACGTTGTGTTTTGGGGCATATCCTGTCGCGGGCGCTAGGCCTACCCACACAAGTGAGGTATCATTTTTATCGGGAGACGTGGGGGAACGCTGGGTGGAAGGAAATTTGTGGCTCCTCTCAGATTCCAGAACTTTCTGCCACAGAAATGTGAGGAACATGTGTTTTTTTAGCCAAATTTTGAGGTTTGCAAAGGATTCTGGGTAACAGAACCTGGTCCGAGCCACACAAGTCACCCCTCCTTGGATTCCCCTAGGTCTCTAGTTTTCAGAAATGTACAGGTTTGGTAGGTTTCCCTAGGTGCCGGCTGAGCTAGAGGCCAAAATCTACAGGTAGTCACTTTGCTAAAAACAGCTCTGTTTTCTGTGATATGTCCACGTTGTGTTTTGGGGCATATCCTGTCGCGGGCGCTAGGCCTACCCACACAAGTGAGGTATCATTTTTATCGGGAGACGTGGGGGAACGCTGGGTGGAAGGAAATTTGTGGCTCCTCTCAGATTCCAGAACTTTCTGCCACAGAAATGTGAGGAACATGTGTTTTTTTAGCCAAATTTTGAGGTTTGCAAAGGATTCTGGGTAACAGAACCTGGTCCGAGCCCCGCAAGTCACCCCTCCTTGGATTCCCCTAGGTCTCTAGTTTTCAGAAATGCACAGGTTTGGTAGGTTTCCCTAGGTGGCGGCTGAGCTAGAGGCCAAAATCTACAGGTAGTCACTTTGCTAAAAACAGCTCTGTTTTCTGTGATATGTCCACGTTGTGTTTTGGGGCATATCCTGTCGCGGACGCTAGGCCTACCCACACAAGTGAGGTATCATTTTTATCGGGAGACGTGGGGGAACGCTGGGTGGAAGGAAATTTGTGGCTCCTCTCAGATTCCAGAACTTTCTGCCACAGAAATGTGAGGAACATGTGTTTTTTTAGCCAAATTTTGAGGTTTGCAAAGGATTCTGGGTAACAGAACCTGGTCCGAGCCCCGCAAGTCACCCCTCCTTGGATTCCCCTAGGTCTCTAGTTTTCAGAAATGCACAGGTTTGGTAGGTTTCCCTAGGTGGCGGCTGAGCTAGAGGCCAAAATCTACAGGTAGTCACTTTGCTAAAAACAGCTCTGTTTTCTGTGATATGTCCACGTTGTGTTTTGGGGCATATCCTGTCGCGGGCGCTAGGCCTACCCACACAAGTGAGGTATCATTTTTATCGGGAGACGTGGGGGAACGCTGGGTGGAAGGAAATTTGTGGCTCCTCTCAGATTCCAGAACTTTCTGCCACAGAAATGTGAGGAACATGTGTTTTTTTAGCCAAATTTTGAGGTTTGCAAAGGATTCTGGGTAACAGAACCTGGTCCGAGCCCCGCAAGTCACCCCTCCTTGGATTCCCCTAGGTCTCTAGTTTTCAGAAATGCACAGGTTTGGTAGGTTTCCCTAGGTGGCGGCTGAGCTAGAGGCCAAAATCTACAGGTAGTCACTTTGCTAAAAACAGCTCTGTTTTCTGTGATATGTCCACGTTGTGTTTTGGGGCATATCCTGTCGCGGGCGCTAGGCCTACCCACACAAGTGAGGTATCATTTTTATCGGGAGACGTGGGGGAACGCTGGGTGGAAGGAAATTTGTGGCTCCTCTCAGATTCCAGAACTTTCTGCCACAGAAATGTGAGGAACATGTGTTTTTTTAGCCAAATTTTGAGGTTTGCAAAGGATTCTGGGTAACAGAACCTGGTCCGAGCCCCGCAAATCACCCCTCCTTGGATTCCCCTAGGTCTCTAGTTTTCAGAAATGCACAGGTTTGGTAGGTTTCCCTAGGTGGCGGCTGAGCTAGAGGCCAAAATCTACAGGTAGTCACTTTGCTAAAAACAGCTCTGTTTTCTGTGATATGTCCACGTTGTGTTTTGGGGCATATCCTGTCGCGGGCGCTAGGCCTACCCACACAAGTGAGGTATCATTTGTATCGGGAGACGTGGGGGAACGCTGGGTGGAAGGAAATTTGTGGCTCCTCTCAGATTCCAGAACTTTCTGCCACAGAAATGTGAGGAACATGTGTTTTTTTAGCCAAATTTTGAGGTTTGCAAAGGATTCTGGGTAACAGAACCTGGTCCGAGCCCCGCAAGTCACCCCTCCTTGGATTCCCCTAGGTCTCTAGTTTTCAGAAATGCACAGGTTTGGTAGGTTTCCCTAGGTGGCGGCTGAGCTAGAGGCCAAAATCTACAGGTAGTCACTTTGCTAAAAACAGCTCTGTTTTCTGTGATATGTCCACGTTGTGTTTTGGGGCATATCCTGTCGCGGGCGCTAGGCCTACCCACACAAGTGAGGTATCATTTTTATCGGGAGACATGGGGGAACGCTGGGTGGAAGGAAATTTGTGGCTCCTCTCAGATTCCAGAACTTTCTGCCACAGAAATGTGAGGAACATGTGTTTTTTTAGCCAAATTTTGAGGTTTGCAAAGGATTCTGGGTAACAGAACCTGGTCCGAGCCCCGCAAGTCACCCCTCCTTGGATTCCCCTAGGTCTCTAGTTTTCAGAAATGCACAGGTTTGGTAGGTTTCCCTAGGTGGCGGCTGAGCTAGAGGCCAAAATCTACAGGTAGTCACTTTGCTAAAAACAGCTCTGTTTTCTGTGATATGTCCACGTTGTGTTTTGGGGCATATCCTGTCGCGGGCGCTAGGCCTACCCACACAAGTGAGGTATCATTTTTATCGGGAGACGTGGGGGAACGCTGGGTGGAAGGAAATTTGGGGCTCCTCTCAGATTCCAGAACTTTCTGCCACAGAAATGTGAGGAACATGTGTTTTTTTAGCCAAATTTTGAGGTTTGCAAAGGATTCTGGGTAACAGAACCTGGTCCGAGCCCCGCAAGTCACCCCTCCTTGGATTCCCCTAGGTCTCTAGTTTTCAGAAATGCACAGGTTTGGTAGGTTTCCCTAGGTGGCGGCTGAGCTAGAGGCCAAAATCTACAGGTAGTCACTTTGCTAAAAACAGCTCTGTTTTCTGTGATGTGTCCACGTTGTGTTTTGGGGCATATCCTGTCGCGGGTGCTAGGCCTACCCACACAAGTGAGGTACCATTTTTATCGGGAGACTTGGGGGAACATAGATTAGCAAAACAAGTACTATTGCCCCTTGTCTTTCTCTACATTTTTTCCTTCCAAATATAGGAGTGTGTGTAAAAAAGACATCTATTTGAGAAATTCCCTGTAATTCACGTGCTACTATGGTCACCCCGGAATTCAGAGATGTGCAAATAACCACTGCTCCTCAACACCTTATCTTGTGCCCTTTTTGGAAATGCAAAGGTTTTCTTGATAGCAATTTTTTACTCCTTATATTTCAGCAAATGAATTGCTGTATTCCCGGTATAGAATGAAAACGCACTGCAGGGTGCAGCTCATTTATTGGCTCTGGGTTCCTCGGGTTCTTGATGAACCTACAAGCCCTATATATCCCCGCAACCAGAGGAGTCCAGCAGACGTAACGGTATATTGCTTTCGATAATCTGACATTGCAGGGAAAAGTTACAGAGTAAAACGTAGAGAAAAATTGATGGTTTTTTCAGAAATGTTTAGGTTTCTGGGATCCAGCATTGGTTTCATGACCATTCCTGTCACTGACTGGAAGGAGGCTGAAAGCACAAAAAATTGCACAAATGGGGTATGCCCCAGTAAAATGCCAAAATTGTGTTGAAAAATTGGGTTTTCTGATTCAAGTCTGCCTGTTCCTGAAAGCTGGGAAGCTGCTGAGTTTAGCACCGCAAACCCTTTGTTGTTGCCATTTTCAGGGGAAAAACCACAAGCCTTCTTCTGCAGCCACTTTTTCCAATTTTTTTAAAAAAAACGAAATTTTCACTGTATTTTGGCCAATTTCTTGGCCTCCTTCAAGGGAACCCACAAAGTCTGGGTACCTCTAGAATCCCTAGGATGTTGGAAAAAAAGGACGCAAATTTGGCTTGGTTAGCTTATGTGGACAAAAAGTTATGAGGGCCTAAGCGCGAACTGCCCCAAATAGGCAAAAAAAGGCCCGGCACAGGAGGGGGAAAAGGCCTGGCAGCGAAGGGGTTAACTTCTGGGATCTGTAGTCCTGTTATATTATGGCACAAACAAAACTACGAGTCCCAGAAATCAAAGAAAAAAACCTAGACTGGAGCAACATATCACACATGGACCTGGGAAACGTAGCAGGGTTTCCAATGACCACTTAGTAAGACCATGTGAGAGACAGATGGGGTGAACACCTCACTCCAGGCCACCATGGAAACTGCCTCATGTCCTGAAATTGTCACCTACTGGTGGGTCAGTCTAATTAGTTCAATTGAAGCAAAGCAAGATTACAACACCCAGGATGCCTTAGGCAGGTAGATGGAAGCAGATGACTGAAAGCTGTGTCTGTAATACCTTGTAATGTCTTGAAGTGAGCTCTCTGCTTAGCTTCAGCGTGTCCTCTAATCCTTGTAGGGGCCCATAAACTGCAGGTGACATGTTACACCACTAAACTGACTATGATTAATGTGCACGTGCGCCATACATTGCCACCTCTCCCTTTACCTGAATTTCTGGGATGCGCCTCATTTCATCTGTTTCCGCTCCCCTTTTGCATTATCCACGTCACAATTTTATGGAAATGATACAGCTATAGTATTACACCTCTTGAGGTGTCTTGGATCATGGTACATTTTTTAGCACAGAAGTCTTTAGTTGTACATTTCTAAAAAAAAATGGTAGAAATGTTCAAGTATTAAAAAAAGAGAAGAGAAAATACGTTTATTAACTAAAAACACCCCACTAACCCAGACAAGGCACTGCATGAAAGCACCAATTAAACAAATCATTGGACGATGCAGCGTGAAGCGTTCAAATGCAATTACAATTGTGGCATCAGCCTGCAAACCCGCAGGAGGCCGCAGCGTGATAATGAAGAGATGATTCCAGAAGGCGGTGGTGAGGCACGCGCACAGATCTACGCATCCACAAACTGGAGCACGCCACCCTCACGTGCCTGACCTCAGGGTCACGCTTGGACTTCCGCCTTAGGTCAGTGCCGGAGTCTGAGCAGTGAGGGAATGTAGCCCGCAATCCGTTAGTTATAAACCTGTAACGTGATTAATGGCCCGCTGTTAACTTGTGCATGCCGCAAACCGAATTGCCTTGTGCTGCTTATATCGCTGACATCATTTGGTACCTGGTGAAAGCCCAGGCATGGACGTTCTTTCAGGAAAATGCCAGGGATACCCAAAGTGATATCACACACCTTTTAGCCCTCTGATGACATCAGAGGAAGTGAGGTCACAGGAAGTGAGGTGACCAATGGAAACGCATCTTGTGAGGTATCTTTAGTACAGGCATTAACCCTGCAAATTACTAAAGGATCACATCGAGAGGGATATGGTCGGGACTACTATGATAGGGCAGGTTCACCACTCACTGCCAGTGTGGCTAGTCCAGGAGTCTCTGACCTTTTCTGTGATAAGAGCTACTTCTGTTCAATGAAAATCATCCAAGTCTACTAGTATAAGTGTTATAATGGTGATCACAGCAGAGCACATTACGCTGGTGGCTGCCACATGCAAAATTACCAGCAGTGCAAAAAGAACAAGTGATGGACGGAATGCTGAACAGTGTCAAACATTCACCCCCATAACAGAGATCTGGGCCTAAATCCATCATTTTTTTACCACCCATGCCGTTCCAGTTTGGACCCAGCCATATGCAAATCAGTCTTGACCCTGTTCCCAATGGGAACAGTCCAGCCCGAACTACCAAGCCAGGTCCTCCCTGGGCTGGAAACAAGCATCCTAGAACCTGTTTCAGGGTATCACCTTTCATCAGCCAGGCTAGCTTGATTCCAGTGGCATGGGGAGCACGGGACCCACGATTCAAGCTAGCCCAGCTGATGAAGGGTGATACCCTGAAACCGGTCCTAGGATGCTTGTTTCTGGTCCCGGAAGGGCCTGCCTTGGCAGTTCGGGCTGGACTGTTCCATGAGGAACAGGGTCAAGACTGATTTGCATATGACTGGGTCCAAACTGGGGTGTCGTGGTGAGCAATAAAACGATGGATTAAACCCAGATCTTTGTGACTGAGGGTGAATGTTTGATTTGCTCTGCATTCCGTCCATCATCTGCTCTTTTTGCATTTGTCGCCCCAAGTAGGAAGGGCATGCCCAGACATTGGTCCCGTGCTCACTGCCCCACTGGATTCAAGCTAGCCTAGCTGATGAAGGGTGATACCCTGAAACCGGTCCTAGGATGCTTGTTTCTGGTCCAGGGAGGACCTGGCTTGGCAGTTCGTACTGGACTGTTCCCATGAGGAACGGGGTAAAGACTGATTTGCATATGGCTGGGTCCAAACTGTGGTGGCGTGGAGAGCAAAAAAAAAACGATGGATTAAACCCAGATCTTTGTGACTGGGGGTAAATGGTGGATTTGCTCTGCATTCTGTCCATCATCTGTTCTTTTTGCATTTGTCGCCCCAAGTGGGAAGGGTCTGCTCAGACGTGGGTCCCGTGCTCACTGCGCCACTGGATTCAAGCTAGCCTAGCTGATGAAGGGTGATACCCTGAAACCGGTCCTAGGTTACTTGTTTCTTGTTCAGGGAGGACCTGGCTTGGCAGTTTGGGCTGGACTGTTCCCATGAGGAACAGGGTCAAGACTGATTTGCATATGGCTGGGTCCAAACTGGGGTGGCGTTGTGAGCAAAAAAATGATGAATTAAACACAGATCTTTGTGACTGCAGACTTGGGTCCCGTGCTCACAGCGCCACTGAATTCAAACTTGCCTAGCTGATGAAGGGTGATACCCTGAAACCAGTCCTAGGATGCTTGTTTCTGGTCCAGGGAGGACCTGGCTTGGCAGTTCGGGCTGGACTGTTCCCATGAGGAACAGGGTCAAGACTGATTTGCATATGGCTGGGTCCAAACTGGGGTGGCGTGGTGAGCAAAAAAACGATGGATTAAACCCAGATCTTTGTACTGGGGGTGAATGTTTGATTTGCTCTGCATTCTGTCCATCATCTGTTCTTTTTGCAGATTACAAGCAGTGATCATTTCTGTGCATCAGGCACAGTTTCCAAAAGTAACATAAAAAAAGCCATTTCCAATTTGGAAATGCTGCCACGTGAGCAATATATAACAGCCATAGCTGCAATGCCATTGGCACCAAGATTATAGTATTGGTGATCAGTATTGCAGAAACTGTTTGATTTTTATCTCTCAAATATCAGCTATAATCTTATTTTGGAAATTCATCCATTTTTCTATAAACAGTTTATGAGTAATGAAAATACACACACTTTCAGTTCAAATACATACTCTCAATTTTGGTTTACATATATTAATCAACCAAGTAAAATATTTTATTTTTTATTAGGCTATTTACAGATAGGTAGAGAGGTACCAGTAGCTCACGGGCTATTTGGAGAAACTCCACTGGTCAATATGTTCTTGTGGCTCTATTGAAAGAGAGGAATGATAAGTTAGCCTAGCTTATCAACCCCCATCCTGAATGCTTTGGTGCACAAGTGAAGCGAGCCAGTGTTGTCCTTAAAAAGCCTACCCTTGCCTGGATCAGAATTGTGCGAGCATGTGCCGTATTTTATTACGAAATTAGAACGTTGATAATAATTAAAATCAAAGCCACAGATGGAGCTCACCCTTTCTTGCCTGCAGCTGAATATTCATTATGTACCATGAAATTGTCATTTTAATACACCCAAAGTAAAATGAGACCTTCAAAAAACAAATGTTAGTAGCTGGTCAAAATATAGGGCCTGTTATAGAGTTTGCAGGGTGGATTTCTCCATCACTGAGTTGCCAGTTTTCCCCTCTGCCTTATCACAAGTGCATTATAGCATATGGAACTCGCAATTAGTTGGGTTGTGCATCTGCCACGTATGTAACAGAGAGACTCGTCTACCAAACTCTAAATCAGGCCCATAGTTCCAGATTGCCCATGTCTTCCAAGTCCCCCTTTGCACTTTTGAAGTGCTTAATTTAAATGTAAGCTGAATAGCAGAACTGCACTGTCGCCAACATAAAACTGCAATTTGAAAAAGACATCCTTTTCTCAAGATGTGTAAGATCTGCTTCGCTCAAACAAAAGGCTGAATTTTATACTCACTTAAGCAAACTAAAATACAGCACAGCTCGGTATTTCAAGCTGAATGGTATTTGATGGTTCCTTTCAACGCTGCAAAGAAAAACAGCTTTTTCAAAGACATGTTTTCTTGTATAATTTGGATTTTGTACACCACAGAGTCTTATTTGAAATATTCTGAGGAATGCATCAAAAGACTTGCCAGGGGTTGCAAAACCAGCGCCAGCAGACGCAAGATCAGTGCCAGGGGTCCCAAGAGAAGTGCCAAGGGTTGCAAGATTAGTGCCAGGGGTCGCACGACCAGTGCCAAGGGTTGCAAGACCAGTGCCAGAGGCTGCAAGACCGGTGCCAGGGATCCTAAGACCAGTGCCAAGGGTACTAAAGGGTAAGCCAAGAGTAGCAGCTGCTAACTGTGGTGATCTTTTATTCGTCGTCCTTGTGCATAAGCGGGACCCTTCCCCGAAGTATAGACGGATATTAATCTGTGTGTCCATGCTATTTCTTAAAGTTTAAAATGAAATGGGGCACAAAACGGAGGAACCAGACAGTGGAGTGGCTAGAGTGCATTGATCTCAGTGCAAGCCATGAAACCGCCCCCCTAACTGTTGGTTATGAAGTAAAACACAATATTAATCAGAGCTCAATGGCCCCATAATGCCTCTAGTCTATGGTGCCACTGCACCTGCTGCACCAGTGGTAGCTACGTTCCTGGCACCAAGTGGCAGTGGGAATGCACCCACTTTCACTCATGGCCAAGAGTGTATGGTAATCACTTACCTGTCACTCCCAATGCCCTGAGCTGTCTCTGCTCCATTCCCTCCTGTTAGAAGGCCCACCCTGAGCCCTCTGGCAAAGAGGAATGTAGTGTAGGCTGTGGTGTTTCCTTGCTGTCACCCTTGGAAGCTCAACTCATGGAAACCCTTGAAGTCTGAAGTCCAGCATATCTTTGATGGAGCATGATGATGCTGCAAGGACTGGGTGGGGGGAAGCTAAACATTGCCTTGGGCGAAGCTGGGCAGAGTTGGGAAACTCCACCAGACTTGGCTAGACCTAATGAGTGAAAAGTTATTTTTTACCTGGTCCTATTTATAACATCATTGCTACACTGGATGAATGGGAGTAGATTATTATTATGTGTCATGACGATTCTTTGCTTCTAAAGCAACATGATGGCACTTGATGAGTGGCACTAGGCTTTCCCCATGTGGCATACATCAACAGCAGCACTCACCCTCCCAGCATGCCACTGACATGCTGCACACCTCAGACACAAAACATCTCAGTGTTCCACCAACACGCTGCACACCTCAGGTGCACATAAGTCAGTCCTCTTTACAGCTAAGGTTGTTCTCCCACAGGTTGTTCCTACTGGGTTACAGAACAATGCCCAACCCAGAGGTTGGCACTGCCATCCATTCACCATGGACATTACTTCCTTTCTGCCTTGAGCAATAGTCACTCCAAATATTGTTTAGATGCCTACATGGGACAACCAGTCTACTGTTAGGAAACGCCAAAGCGCCAAAGTCATGAACTTGTAACAAGCCACTGCCGTGGAAACGGTATTCTCTACTGGTTCTCAAGGATCTTCTGCTCTGATTCACAGTGCAATTGCAGCCAAATTCATATTAGAAATGCTGAAGCAGGCCGTATGGACTGAGGTTCCATGTCTATGCGTCTATAATATACATGTGTATGAATCCTGATAGTTTGATGTCTTAATAAAGTAAAGTTTCAAACTGGCACCTGTGCATGTCCTACTAGCCACAAGTTCAAATCCAAACAAGATCAAGCCTTCCAGTCATCTGATGTTGTTAATAAATTGAGTGCCATTAAACTGCATAATGACCTCATCTGTTATTAACATTACCAAACTAAAGAATTACACGCTGCATAAACAAATATTAATGTTTCAATATTATATAAGCCAATTGTATCATTGTAGTTCCTCTGGGCCATAACATTACCAAACTGAAGTCCTATTTCTACGTCTATTTTGCATGTGGTCCTACTTTTATGTCTGTTGTTTGTCCCATTTCTTGGTTCGGAAAATCTGATCATCCTACCACTATCTATGGTTGTCAAAGAAGACATTTGGGCCCTCATTATGACAATGGCGATAAAAACCGCCTACCGCCACGGCGACGGCCGTCAAAGGACCGTCGCCGCGGCTACTAGCCGTCTGCCGTATTATGACCACAGCCGGATTTCCGTCAGAGGAATGGTGGAAATCCAGCTGTGGCCATGCCGGCGGATGGCGGTAAGGTGGCGCTGCTGCCACCAGCAGTGCCACGCCAGTAGACCCCCGCCAGCCTTATTATGACCCATAATACGGCCTGGTGGTGTTCTGTTCTGCTGGTGGGCGCTGCTGATGGCAGCAGTGCCCCGTCCCATCTCCTGCTGGAGGACCCCGTGAACACAGATGAGTCGGGTCTCCGACAGGGGAGGGGGGTGTTGTGTGTATGTGTGGGGTGTGTGTGAATGTTTGTGTGTGCATGTATGCAGGTGTGTGTTGCGTGTTGAATGTGTGTGTGCATGTATGGAGGTGTGAGTGTGTGTATGTTGTGTTATGTCAATGCGTGTCTCCGTGTATATATGAAAGTGTGTACGGATGTGTGTGTGAATGGATGTGTGGATGCATGTGGGAAGGGGTGTGTTTATGCGTGTGTGTGTGTGCGTGAAGGGGCGTGAATGTGGTGGTGTGGGGGGGCTTTGGAGAGGTAGGGGGGTGGGGGGACCAAATGGAGGGGGGGAGACCCCTATCAGTGACAGGGAAGGAATTCCTTGTCACTGACAGTGCCTACCACCATGGTTTTCGTGGCGTTAAGAAAGCCACAAAAACCATGGCGGTAGGCGGGGTCATAATCCCGCAGGCAGAACAGTGATGGCCGCCGGGCTGGAGATGGATATCTCCAGTCCGGCGGCTGTTAGCAACCCGCCAATGTCATAATATGGCGGTAAGTACAGCCAGCCTGTTGGCAGTACTTACTGCCATATTATCGCTGACCGCCGGGGTCGTAATGACCCCCTTAGTGTCATTGTTTGCACGGATTCTTGAGGCAGGTCTCGTACACTCCTCTGTTTTTAGCCATGCTAGTAATTTAGGTATTAGAGTAGAGTGTCCTTCTGCTGTGTGAGCGTGTGGCGTGGGGAGGAGATGGGAGAAGTGGAGGTCACATACAGTGAGGCAGCCCTACTTCAAAGGACCAACCATTGAGTAGTTGATGCAGTTGGCCATTGGGATAACTTGCCAGTTCATCCTTGAGTTCTGGAAAATGCAGGTTTAGGGGACATTCAAACCAGATCCTATGGTCTAATTAAATGGTCAGAGGAATGTTGATTTCAAGCACACCTTTGTGATATGCTGCAAGGATAACATAATGAGATGAACGTATACAACAAACAAACTGGTGATCAGAAGTGCACAAGTTTGAATCCCAGAACGGCCACGTCAGCCTTCTATCCTCCCCAGGGTAGGTAAATTGAGAGCCATGAGTGGGTAATGGTAACTTATTTACAGCATTTAGAAATGCCCAAAGTATGGAATAAAGCACTATAAAAATATATTATAAATATCCAAAGGCATGAGGGTCCTCTCCTTCCTACTCCACTGCTGTATAGGGTGAAACTTCATTCAGGACTCTGCTTTGCTCCACTCTCTTCCTGTATACTGCAGAAGATGGTGAGAGATGTCCTGGTCCTTCATAATGTGGAAGTGGTGCTATGGTTTATATCGTGATGAAGCTCGTTTCTCCATCCAGGGGTAGCCTGAAGGGGTACGAGTTGCACATTTTGTTGTGTAAGTATAGTGCCTGGTCTAGGGTGGTACTGTCTAAGCTTCTGTTTGAGTAGCAAAACAGAACTGCATGCCTACCATGAGGACTTATCAGTGTGCATTCAAGCCTGACTTAGCTTTCCAAGTGTTTGGTGTTTCTGGATTTAGTGTAGGAGATGTGCCACATGGTGGGTGCTCACTCATAAGGCCATACGTTTCAGTGCAGTGGCTGCCATGAGAAGCTAACAGTCAGAGCCTCAGCAGATACGCTGGCACCTATAAACCGTAAGAAATCTGCCAGATCCCTACCCCTGGCACCATGGTTCACAGATTCCTTATATAAGGAGAAGAAAGATTGTAAGCAGCTAGAGGGACTATGGTGTAAAGCATATCTGCAAGATGATAAGGTAATGTATAAAAATGCCTTAAGAATATATCAGAAAAATTGCAGACTAGCTAAGGCCGCTCACTTTACCGAGAAAATTACTGAAACTAAAAACTGTCCCAAAACTCTCTATAAGAGAGTGAAGTCGCTTGCAGATTCATCCAAACGCATCCCCAATATTTCCCTCTCGCAACTGCAATGTGATGAGATATCTGACTTTTTCATAAACAAAATCGAGGCCATTAGAAAGACTTTCCTATCCTCAGATAAGGCCTACAATTTTACGGACACTCAGAGTACGAGAACCCTAATTACCCACTTTGAACATATGGATCTATCTTTGGCACAGCTCACATTATCGACCTTAAAACCTGGCTCCCATTTAGATCTGTGCCCCCCTGATATTCTAGGCAAGCTCTCTCAACAAAGCTTAGAGCTAATTGTCCATCTTTTAAATCTATCTTTATTGAATGGAGTGGTCCCTAGTTGCTGGAAAACAATCTTAGTTACCCCTTTGTTGTAAGAGCCTAATGCCGATTGGCAATTATGGTCCAATTATGGCACATATCTCTTTTATCCATATTTTTTAAGCTGCTAGGAAAACATGTAAATCAGCAACGAACACAATTTATAGAACAGAATGACCGGCTTCATCCATCTCAGTCGGGCTTTCGTGCAGATTATAGCACTGAATCTGCACTGCTCGGGGTCATCAAATTCCTCAGACACAAACTGGATGAGGGAGGAGCAGCTGCGCTCCGGCTTTTAGACCTGAGCACAGCCTTTGATACTGTCAGTCATGAAATACTCCTTACAAGACTGGATGGGCTGGGTATATGAGGCAAAGCGCTCGCTTGGATAGAATCATTTTTGATTGGTCGCTTCTTTCAGGTTCACTCACATCAATGCAGAGCTCAGCCATGTGCTCTTATGTCTGGAGTGCCTAAGGGCTCTATTTTGAGCCCGTTATTATTTAATCTCTATGTAAGGCCATTAGCGAATATTGTTTGAAGTTTTGGCCTCACTCTTTTCTCTCATGAAGACGATATCCAAACCATGGTCTCTTTCTCCTCGAAGCACCAGTCTACCGTCGATGCGCTTCTCCTCTGCCTTCAGCAAGTGGCAGACTGGATGTCCGCAAACTTTTTGAAGCTGAGTGGGGAAAAAAACTGAAGTACTCCTGTTTGGTAAATCCCCTACATCCTGTGGCCCTCACCTCTGGCTGATATCCTTAGGGCTCCTCCACTCCCTGCTGCGTTGGTTAAAAGTCTGGGAGTTTGGCTGCTTCAGGAGCTGCCAGTGAGGATACAGATAACTAAGGTGGCTGCTACCTGTTTTGGCATTCCAAAATGGCTGAAAAGAATACTATACTTAAAGCGCAGCTGACCGTAATCCAAGAATTAGCTATATCAAGGCTGGACTACGGTAATATTCTCTATCTTGGAGTGAAAAGAACCTTGTTAAAATGCCTGCAAATAGCACTACCCTTGCTTCGCCCGGCGCAATTCACTGGTTCTGCCACCTTACTTAATTCTCTCCATTGGCTGCCATTGACAAACTGGTGCTTTAAAGCACTCTGCTTTATGTATAAATGTCTCCACAACACTGCGCCCCTTGCCTGAGCTCCACAGTCACCTACTATGTTCCGCAGCGTATGCTGAAGTTGAGTCATCAGACCCTTGCTGTTGTCCCTACAGGCAGACGGGCCCGGCAAGGTGGTGGTTCTTTCCGCGTTCTCGGTCCTAAACTGTCGAACAACCTCCCGCCACATCTGAAAGAATGTAAATCCCATCTAGAATTCTGGAAGCTGTTGAAAACGTGGCTATTCCCATCGGTTTAGTCATGAGAGAGCGGATCATTGGTTACCGTGGCTTGGCGAGCGCTAGGAACCGAGCGCTAGGAAACTAGTTGGGTAGCCATGCGCTTTATAAATTACGTAATCAATCTATCAGTCAGAAATATGCTGCAAACCAGGTTCTAGAACTTTTAGGTAGTAGTTAAAAAATAATATTAGAACTTTCTATGTTTTAAATGATTACTTTGAATGTTTACCTTTTGAAATGAACTGAGACAGTCAACAATTTGACTCAATATTTTTTTTATATTTAATATTCATATTTAATATTAGGAAAGGAAAGAGTAAGGAAGTATCAGGGGAAAGGGAAGGAAGAAGTAAAAAAGAGGGGAGAGGCTTTTCCCCATTAGGAATAACAAAAAAATAGAGAGAAAAGAAAAAAATACAAAACAATTCCATAAGAGAAATGAGACAGGGAGAAAAAAATAAAGAGGGAAGGAGGGAAATAAAAAAAAGTGTAATGGATGAGTGGGCTGAAAGAAAAAAACAAGCCTTGGAAATGTCAAAAGGTCAGGCCTTCACTGGAGCAATAGTTATAGTATAAAAACAAAATGAAAAACGCAGTCACTGCTGCCATATGATTGATTTTTTTATTTTATTAAAAAATCCACTTAGGTGGTCCCTTTACTAGTGATGTTTATTTTAATTAGAAGTCTTCCAGTTGTGCCATGCGTGTCATTCTTATTCTTATTATTTGTGTAAGATTAAACACCAAAAAGACTAAACACTAAGAATGAGAAGTAAAATAAATTACCCTCTAACCGGGCACTCAATGTGCAGGCAAAGAAAATAGCCAATATTTAAACTTATTGTACAAAATAAATGTGATGAAGAAGACTTTGAACCTGGTTTGTCACTGGGGATAAAGTAACTATATTTAGGTGGGTGTGCACAATGTGAACAGGTTCTGTCCTGTCATTCAAAGTGAACAGAGCCAATGGGTAAAGTGGACTGGTCCACTGCCCCATGCTGTACGCTGCAAGTGGTTGGAACCAAAATGTGAATGAAAGTATAACAGGGCAGTGGCTGAATCCCTCTAACCAAAAGACCATGTGGTGTGTATGTGTGTGTATGTGTGTGTATTATGTATGACATTTCAAGAAAAACAATAGTCGGGCGAAAAAAGCTACAGCTGTCTTAAAGACCAGACCTTATTAGGAAAAGTTAAAAAGTAAAGAATACAGAAGATAGAAACAAGGGAACAAAAACAAAAAATGTAAAGATATAAAAACAATCTAAAGTGTAAAAGAAGTAAAAACATGGGAAATAAAAATCCCAGTGATACTATTAAGTAAAGATTTTGAAAATACAAGGTACAGCCGCATAGACTATGCAAGTGACCTTCCACAGTGTGTTTACCATGTGCATGCCTGTGATTCTATCCTTTCTTTCTCACCACCATGTACCATTTTTTATCTCTTTTCCTCTGTGGCTTTCTGATACTCCTAACATGACCTTTCCTGGATCTGTGACAGACAGGCTCCTGCAAGGGAAGCACGAGTAGACTGCGCAGCCTGACAGACAGGACTGTGATCAGGAAACAAAGACATGTTTGCTCTCCGCCCCATCTCTATGGTGCAGCCCGCCTCTGCTCCCCTGTGCCCCACTTCACCCTAAGGTTTTATTACTTCACCTGTCTTATAGTTTTTGATTTTTATTTACACCCACCATACCCTATTTTTTTTATAGGTTAAGGGCATGGTTCTCTCTGCCAGGGGTATTGCTTAAATTGGTACAACAGGCGTACTGGTGCCAGGGTCCAGAGACCTGAGGGGCCACTGAACCCTGATTATTGGTGTATTTAATCATTCAGACAACAGTCTGGGCCCATTTTCTTCTTTGCACTAAAGCCTATGACACACTGGCTATGCCACTGCTCTCTGCCACCATTTGTATTTTTCCTCCAGCACCTGCATAGTGTGGTGCCAGTGAGGAATTGTCCATGGAGGCAGGTGGTGCAACAGTCCTCTTACATGTACACCAGAGAGCAGTGACATTTTATTGGGTGCTGCTGGTCCCTGATAGGGCGCTGTGCATAGTGCATTGTCCATATTAACCAGAGTAAGGACAAGAGAATGCAGAACGGAAAGATCAGGGTCAGGGCTTCTCCTGGTATGCCTATTGTGTGGCAGCCATTCCCAGTCAACAATCTGCCAAGCATTATCCCCTGTCCACTTCAGAAAAGGGCTCTATGGCCAGGGACTCTGGAATTATGCATAGGAGGGCCAAATTATGCAGCAGCATGGAGTAAATCATGATTCAAAGAAGAGCGAATTATACAGCCTAATGCAACACATTTTTTAATACTATTACTTTATTATTTCATCATTTTTAAACTTTGGTAACACTTGGTGTTGGTTGCACTTCAACACCGGTTTAACACCCAAATATAGCAATAAGAGATAGAAATGTGACTGTCCAGCTTTGCAAAGGGCCTTCCACTGCACTGCAACAAGTGTCACTGCATTTTAGTAACTTTCGCACCTTCTGAGATAGAAACATGTGTTGATAAAATCAGCAGATAATGCAGCAGATGATGGATTATGTGGCAAAAGAAAATCTATGATTATGCAAAAATCATTGCAGCTGCACAAACACATAATTCCAATGGTCCTGTCTATGGCTTTCTCTTTAAGCAACACCTTCTCAGTACATAAACTGAGGAGGGTGCTGGGTCTACCCTGACATTCTTACCCCCTAACTATACTGCCTGCCAGAGCCCCATTCATGCCTCAGGCAATACATTCCGCTGCTCTCTCACTATGCCTTACCTGTAAAGCCTTCTGCTTCCCACCTTCCTCAACTTTTCTTTGTACCATTACGGCAGAGGAGCATCGCCCCACTGCTGAAAGGCAGCCGAAAGCAGAAAAATAAAAGTATAATAAAAGCATTTTATTATCATTTTATTTATCCACTTGGCCAGTCAGCCGAGTCTAGGGCGGGCCCATCCTCTGCGTCACCAGGGGGAGGAGGAGTAGTCGGTGCACTGTAAGTGTGCATGTTGGTTTGGCCAGCCATCTTAGGCCAGCGAAACCGACATGCGCACTTAAAACTGAGAACCAGCGCAGGCTCCCAGTCCCTAACTGAGCGGCATTTCAGCCCACTCAGGCCAATCCCAGCGCTTCTCTTATGCTGAGTAACGGAGGGCCGGCAGCGGCAGGTAAGTCTTTTTTTTTTTTTTCCCGCCACTGCTCCTCCCCGCAAGCGCCCCCACCAAGCCTTACTGGCAGCAGTCGCTACTGCCTTGTATCAGTCCCAGTGCTTCATTTGAGCCGGCGGTTGCCGGTAGGGGACACTGGCACTTTTTCCTCATCAGACATTTCCACAGGAGAAGAGAGGTAAAAATACCCAAACGCCAAAGGAGGAGGAAGACAGAAAACCCGTCACCAAGGGAGAAAGCAGGAACCTGCAGGAGTGAGAAAAAGGGAAAGGAGTGTCTGACAGCGGATTTAAGAGGCCTGATGTGGATTCGGGAATTCGCAGCCTTGGTATTAGGTGCATTGACATTTAATAGCGCCGACTGCAGGCGTCTGAGCAGCGCTTTGGGCACCTGCGCTCACTAGTTTACAAATTAAGCACCGTGACCTGCCAACCTCTGCCCGTGTATACCCCCTACTCTACAGAACTCTGCTGCTGTTGCCAACTTGGCGCTATACAAGTCTACATGAATACGTGTACCTGCATGCAAGGGCACTGAGAGCAACTCGAGAACTGGGAACAGCCCTGCTGCCCACGACCCTTCACTCCCAAGGCAGAAGCCTGTAATTGCCGAACAACCTGGCCCCGCGTGTGTGGGCGGTGACATAATTACCATGAGCACATTTAGCTCAGCATTACAGGCAGGCAGAAATAACCGACGTTTCAAAAGCCAAGCGTACCAAAAGGAGGAGCTGGATTCTTTTCAGCACAGAAGCGGGGCCACCTCTAAACTAAAAGCAGACTGCGAAAAAATATATAATCACTTCGTGTACTGCAGGAGTTTTTCAGCAGGCAGCAATGATATTGTCAATCTGAGTCCACCACCTCTCACTGCAGAGAGACGGACACACAGTTCACAGGGCAGGTAATGTTGTGCGCTACATGGCCACTAGGTGGCAATGATGCAACGCCACGCAGGCCGCCCTCCTTGGCAGGGACTATTTCAGGGAATCTACGTTAGTGCCGCTGAGCCTGTTCAGGTTTTCTTGCCGGACAAACTTCCACCGTCGCTCAAAACATTGCAGTTACTGTCATTTGAGCCTCTGAAGCACAAATCTTGTATAATTCACGTTTGATGATGAAGAGGTTGCCTGTTGGCATGGCCTATCTTACCAGTCCTCTGAACTTCCCATCCTGGTGTCATCCGTGTCAAAAGGACTACCAGTTCCCGTTCCTCGGTTTTGTTTTTGCAGATGATTGTTTTTGGGTGTATTAGTGCAATTGGTTTAAGAGGGTGATACTTTCTACTTTATCTGTTATTTTTTTATAGCGCTTGCAGAGTTAAGTGACCGTGTCGGGACCAGTGCTTAATTTGAGCATGTGCTTTCCGGTGCGGGGCACTTATTTATGAGGGCCGGCACTTATTTTTCTGCCTCAATCATTTACTGCAAACAAAAGACACACGGGAAAAACGGAGGAAGAGAAAAACGAAAAAGCGTCACAAAGGAAGAAAGCAAAAAGCTGCAATAGTGAGTTGAAGGGGCAGGGAGTGGCTGTAAATGGATTAAAGAGGCCCGAGATGTCTCCAGGATTACGCTGCCTCAGTATTCTGTGCTCGCACGTTTAATTGCAGCAGCCGCATGTTCTAAAAGAGAGCTTTGGCGCGGGCACGTTTTTATTTACAAATTAAGCACTGGTCAGAACCCTTGTTACAATGAGGACAAAGTTCAGAAATCCCAAGGCTACAACAGTTTTCTCTAGCATTTGACCAATATTGAAAAACTAGGAAGGAAGGGGCTTAGAATTTGGCAACAGTGCTAAGTCCAGAAGTAGGTTGTTTTTCTAGATGGATAGCATTTTGAAGTAAGCGAGGGTAAAACGTAAACGTAGTAAACTTAGTAGAAATGTATTCGGAAATAAATGTGCGCCCGGTCTCCAAACGCATCCGAGGCGGCACTCAGCCAGGAACCGTTTCATTTGAACAACGCTCGCTCTGCGCGTTGCGCGAGGCAAAACGCAGAACGCTGCTCGCGACTAGCGAGTACAACATTGAGTATATATATATATATATATTTTTTACATTACACTACCATCACAACCCCCATCCCAACAGAAAGAATACCACAATATCTACAAATACTACAAACCACAAAGATGAACAAATAATAATTAACGTTGTCAGCGAATACATAGAAATTACACATTGTCTCATAGATACAGTTTTCAAGACAAATCTCGTACGTTGACTCACTGATGCAGTTTCCAAGGCAGTTTTCTTACTCTGTTGCTCCTGCGCACGACCAAACCTTCACCACCACTGTCATGCAAATCTAACTGTTTCACTAAACCAGCCCCACTTACATTCGAGTCAGACTGCCTTACTAAATCACCCTTGCTCACAACCTGAGGATCCGATCTCCCTTTCAGTTTAACAACCTTGGATTTGTTCCACCACTTATTGCCCTGAACCCTTACAGCATTACCCAAGACCAGTTCAACCCTAACCGGTTCAGAAAATTTGGGATTGCCTTTCTTAACAAAAGTAGGCAGTTTTACTGCAACCCAATCGCCTACAGCAATAAACGACTCTTTAGCCCCTTTCTTGCTGTCAAAGTATCTCTTTTGTGCACACTGCTTGTTCTCCACATTAGTCTTGATGAGGTCAGTACGGTCTTCAACCTGCATATTTTCGAAAAACTTGGACATCCACCCAGGTTTGATTTGCATATTGGGCTTTCTACCTTTCAAAGCTTCAAAAGGAAATACCCCCGTGGTGGAATGAGGAGTTGTTCTGTAAAACCACAGCATTGCTTGGACCGACGCCTGCACATCACACCCATTCTTCAACGCCCACCTGACACAGTCCCCCAACACACGGTTGAATCTCTCAACCAAACCATTCGTTTGGGGTTGATAAAGAGAACATCTCAGATGTTTAACCTCACCTTGCTCCAAAAATGTTTTAAACTCTTCAGACATAAATTGAACTCCATTGTCCGAAATGACTTCTTCTGGAAACCCTTCACTCATAAATACTTCCCTCAAGAAGATCAAAAGAGCCTTTGCATTCGGGTCCTGAACAAATTTGACATAAGGCCACTTGGAAAAATAGTCAACAACAACATATGCATACCGCAACTTACAATTAAGCGAGTGAAAGGGTCCAACCATATCAACCCCTAATTTACGCCAAGGACCACCAGGACACGTTATAGGCATAAGGAGTGGTGTCACAGGTTTCAAACTCTTGTCAGAGTTGGAACACACAACACAATTCCTTACTAATTGTTCGATTTCATTGTCCATGCGAGGCCACCAAAAGCTGTCTCTCACTCGTCTTTTGGTCATTGTGGCCCCCAAATGACCTTCATGGGCTTTCTTCAATAGAGAACACCTCAACCCCTATGGGGGAATTAATTTGTCGTTCCTCAAAAGAATACCATCCTCAATTGTTAACTCAGCAGAAACTTTCCAAAATGGCTGAATGGCCGTCGTCAAGTCCCTCTCATATGGCCAGCCCTCAACTATACACCTCATAACTGTGCACAAGTCAATATCAGCTGCCAACTTCTCCTTCCACTCTGATTCAGAACATACACACACTTGTTCAACCTCAACAGCTGCAATCATACAACATTCGTCGTCCACAATATCATCAAACGTCGGACTACACTGATTAGGAAATCTTGACAGATAATCTGCTCTTACATTACGCCCCACAGGTATATGCATGACTTCGAAATCATACTGCATCAACCTCGCTACAAATCTAGCAACTCTGGGTGTACCTGTTTTGTCGTTAGTCCCTTTCAAAATTGAGACTAACGGCTTATGATCTGTTTTCAACAGAAAGTGTCTCCCACACACATAACACCTGAATTTTTCAATGGTCCAAACACAAGCCTACAGCTCCTTTTCGATGACAGAATAATGCACTTCCGGTGTTCTTAATACTCTAGATGCAAAACCAATGGTGTTTTCAACACCATCAATCATTTGGGTCAACACTGCACCCAGACCACATTGGAAACATTGATCATACGGTTTCAGCATTTTGGCCTGCGTCAACTGGATTTTGATGTCCTCAAATGCTTTTTCACATTCTGAACTCCACACAAAACTGGTCTTGTCTTTCAATAAATTGGATAAAACTCTCACTCGCCTCGCATACTCCGGTATAAATCGAGAGTAAAACTCACACATACCCAAAAACGCTTTAACCCCAGCCTTGTCTGTAGGCTGAGGAGCAGCTGTGATCGCATCAATCAAACCAGGTTTGGGACTAACACCCTCCTGACTTATTACATGACCCAAATATTCAACCTACGACTTCATGAAATTACATTTCTCTCTCCTAAGAACAATGCCATGAGTCATACATTTCTGTAGCACCTGTCTTAGAATCACCATTCCAAACAGGCCCTGATGGAACCAGCCTAAAATGTTCAAGCCTCTAGCCGCTACATAGACCTTACCAAATATGCATCTCCCCTTAAACTCGAGAATGTCCTCAAAGAAACCTTGGAGTTCAATCTTCCTCCCTTCGTAGGAGACTGGACCCCTATCTGGCGGTTCAAGGACACGCTCTCCCCAATTCAGCTTAAATAAGTCCAGAGTAATCATGGTGATCCTAGCCCCTGAGTCTGCTAGCAAACGCAACGACTTGTCTCCCACTCTTATGCAAACATAGGGATCCACACAATTATCCGGATCACCAGACTTAACCGCTCCCTCAACAACACTCAAAACCATGTCCTGAACCTCTCCCATAAGGTGCTCCACCGCTTCTTCATTCTCTTCCATCACCGTCATGACAGATTCTCGTTTACCACCTTGACAAACTTTTGCAAAATGCCCCAACTTGCCACAACTCCTACATTGGACACTCAACGCTGGGCAACTCCTAAAACCTTTTTGATGCATGGAATTACCTCATCTAAAACAAACATTTTTTTGTTTAAAAAACACATTGGAATTGGCAAACTTATTGTTTTTCTGTCCACTAGATTTGATCCCAGTCTTTTTGTCATCCTTGTTGACAACAGCATTGACTCTGCTAGAAGTTGCCAATTCTATTTCTTTAGAAGACTTGATAGAAGATTCTATGCTCTTTGCAATTCTTATCGTCTCCACCAATGTTGGATTGTAAAGCGATAACAACTTCTGTCTGATAGACTTGTCTGTCCCTTGGCAAATAAACTGGTCTCTAATAAGTTGATCACCCAGCACTCCAAACTGGCATTCTGCAGCTAGAAGGCGCAACGCCGAAATATATGTGTCCACATCTTCACTTGAGCGTTGTTCTCTTTTAAAATTTTGTGTCTAGCCACCACCAAGCTGGGAGGAGCATCAAATCTGTTGCTCATTTTCTTCACCGCAGACTCATACTCATCCATTTCATCATCCTCCATTTGTACTTCAGGTAGGTGCTTGAAAATCGCTCTACCCTCAAAGCCAGTAGAATGGAGAAGAAGAAATTTTTTCCGTTCTGGCCTGTATCGTGATGCTCCAATCGCCCCTAAATATGTTTCAAAGGCATCCAACCATTGTTTCCAACATATTGCTGGTTCACCTGGGCTGTCTAAAAATGGTGGTGGGGGCAGAACCGATTGCATGGTGAAGCTACGCGAAAATAATAAAAAAAAATACAAAGAAAAATAATGTTGATGAATTATCCACCACACACCAGAATTAAAATTTGAGTTTTTTTCCTTTTACCACAATTGTTTGATTTCCAAATGCATCTGTTCACAACAAAGTCTAAAAAGCTTCTGAGAATATTGTCTTAAGTCTGTTACACGTTGTCTGAACACATAAACTGTGACAACGTAAAGTGGCAAAGCTCATAACATCTGTAGACCAGATCCATACCTCTGTTTATATTTTGTAGTAAACAAACTCCTTAGTTTGCGTTGGGCTGATTTTTGCAGCCAGTTGGAGTACCTCCAGGAAACAAAGCCACTCCCTCGAGGTGCTGAAATCACTTTTTTTTTTAAATAAATGACTTCCTGGTGTATTTAGCGTCACCACTGCCTCCAACGGTGAAGAATCACAGAGGAAAAAACAGCCACACCTGAACTTGCCGCGCAGGTCCGCTGCGTTTGGAGATGACCCTCGTCGCCAAATGAAGTAAGCGAGGGTAAAACGTAAACGTAGTAAACTTAGTAGAAATGTATTCGGAAATAAATGGGCCCCCGGTCTCCAAACGCGTCCGAGGCAGCACTCAGCCAGGAACCGTTTCATTTGAACAGCGCTCGCTCTGCGCGTCGCGCGAGGCAACATGCAGAACGCTGCTCGCGACTAGCGAGTACAACACATTTTATTTCCTAAATCGAGTAATGTGACTTTCCTAAGTGGCCAAATTGATAAGCTGGCGAACAAATGGAGGTGCAAAATCAGAGAGCAGCTATGCTGAGTAGAGTCTTGTGAGAAATCAGTAGGTTTAAATGGCAGTCATGTCAACTACTACCTTAAAAGGCCCATTTGATAGATTCTCAGCTTTTGTCATAAACTCCACCCAGTGGCCTTTTCGTTTTTTCTGATCGCAGGTTCGTGATCTTTGTGTAACTGAGTCTAGAGATGCTTGTCAGTTTGGCACTGATGTGCCCCCACCTGCTTTTATCATTATGGTCATTCTTAATCAATCAAACAGGATTTATAAAGCATGGCTACTCACCCGTGAGGGTCACCTGCCGCTGTGATTTCTGCAGAGGAGGGTGGTTAAGCTGAACAGCCATGTCTTGAGTACCTTCCTGAATTCCAGCAGTGAGTATGAGGCTCGGAAGTGAGGGGGGAGGTCCTTCCAGGACCTGACCACAAGGTAGGAGATAGAGCGACCTCCGCTGTTGCTTCAGCAGATGCGGGGGTGTGGACTTATACATTTTGAGTTTAAAACTTTATGAAGGAACCTGGTGGGATTTGACTCGATGTTTTTGCATTGAGAGAGATGGGCATTTCATTCATGGTGGAGGCAAAGAGATCAATTATTCCACTGCACCAAACTTCATGGTTGGCAAGAAAAGGGTCCAGTGGTGGAAGCTGCTGTGGTAAACCGGGTGCGTTGATGGTATGAGTCCTTTCCTGGACTGGCACCTTGCTGGTTACTCGACCTTGATAAATTGGGTGGTGACAAAGTTAGAACCCAATCGTGAAGCAGTCAGACCAGATGGTGGGGATGACATGGATAAAAATAAGTTCACTTATGGAAACAACTGGATCCTTACTATGACCCATACTGAAAGTAAAGACCTGAATTAATGGTCATAGACCCATTTCAGGTAGGAATGTTAGTAAGGCTTTATTACAGATCTGCCACGGGTCCACCCAGACATATAAGTCACCTAAATCTAACAGCAAAGAGGAACTTTGAGGCGGTCAACCAGGTCTATGAAGTTTTCTAGGAGGCCTCAGGTTCTCCTGGTTGGGCGGCATCAAAGGAGCAGATGTATGTTCAAGAGGAAGCCTGATGTTAAGGGTGAGGTACTCAGCCAGTGTGAAAAGGAGAGAAACATAGAGGTTCTTTTTTACCTTATTGCAACCCTCTCCTACCACTCTGTGACCTCTCAGGTGGTAAAATGAGGTACCCAAGGTGAGAGGCATCAGTTCCTTTACTGGTGTTGGCAGGATTCCAGCAGGCAGTAGACACCTGGTCGGTTGTTAATGGTGCCATATCCCTTGACAAACCTCCTGTAATAGCCAGTGAGGCCTGAAAAGGCTCTCACCGCAGTCTGGGTCTCGGGGGGCTCCCAAGCCAGAATGGTGTACATTTTTGGCTGTAGTGGTGCCACCTGGCCACTCCGTACATGGGGTCCCAAATACACCACTGAACCCTGCCCTATTTGGCACCTGCTTGCCTTAATAGTGAGGCCTGCCTTTTGCAGGGCTTCCAACACTCTGCAGAGGTGCTGCAAGTGTTCCTCCCAATTGGAACTTAACACTGCAATGTCATCCAGGTATGCTGCGCTGAAGTCATCCAGCCCAGTCAACACCTGATTGACCAATCTCTGGAATGTGGCAGGGACATTTTCATCCCAAATGGCATCACTTTAAACTGTAAGTGTCCATCTGGGGTAGAAAATGCTGACCTCTTCTTGGGTCTTGGCCCCCTCAGTTAAGGCAATCTGCCAATAACCAGATGTCAAATTAAATGTACTGAGGTATTTGGCAGCTCCCGACTGATCTATGAGTTCATCAGCTCGGGGATGGGGGGTGTGTCATTTTTAGTGACCACATTGTGACTCCGGTAGACCACACAAGACTGGAGTTCTGGGATAGCACCAGGAGCAGCAGCCTTTGGGACCAAGACCACAGGTCTGGCCCAAGGACTGCTAGAAAACTCAATTGTCCCTAGGGATAACATCTTAGACAGCTCATTTTTGATGCTAGCCCTGACCTTATCAGTCACCCTGTAAACCTCCTGTTTAATGGGTGGACTGTCCCCAGTGTCCACATCATGTGTACACAAGTGTGTGACCCCTGGGATCAAGGAGAACAGTGAGGCAAACTGGCCCAATACCTGGCGACAGTCCCTCTGCTGTTCTGCAGTCAGGGAGGAGGAGAGGTTTACTCACTCCACAGACCCATCTTTTTCTTCAGCAGACAGGAGGCTGGGAAAAGGCTTATTCTCTTTCTCCACCCCATCATCTGGCGCCAAGAGCATGGACAATTCAGTCTGCTCAAAGTGTGGCTTGAGGCGGTTGACATGTAGGACCCTCAAGCGGTTCCTGGGAGGGCGCAAGTTCACCAGGTAGGTGACTTCACTCTTATGCTCCACTACCTCAATGGCCTAGGCCACTTGTCCTGCAGTGCCCTAGGCTCCACCATGACCCACACTTTTTGTCCAGACTGGTACTCAACCAGAGTGGCATTCTGGTCCTACCAGCGCTTCATATTCTCTTGGGTGAGCTTCCTGAAGCGAGCTGTCTGTTTTCTGAAAGCCAGCATGTAACTGAATACACCTTGGGGGGGTTTACTGGGGGCTTTCTGTAAGCCCTCCTTCACCAGACTCAAGGGCCCCCTAACAGGGTGGCCGTACAGTAACTCAAAAGGACTACATCCATGCCCTTTTTGAGGCACCTTCCTGTAGGCGAACAGAAGACATGGCAAGAGGATGTCCCACTTCCACCTCAAGGGCTCTGACAGGCCTGTGATCATGCCTTTCATGGTGTTGTTGAATCTTTCAACCAGACCATTGCTTTGGGGGTGGTAAGGAGTGGTGAACTTTTACATTACCCCACACTCCTGCCACAGAGACTCCATATAAGTAGATGTGAAGTTGGTACCCCTATCAGATACCACTTCCTTGGGGAACCCCATGCATGTAAAGACCCCCATCAATGTGCGACCCACCACAGGGGAAGTAATTGACCTTAGAGGCTTCTGGGTACCAGGTGGCATGGTCCACCAAGACCAGGATGAACGTGTGGCCTGTGGCTGCTTGGGATCCAGAGGCCCCACTATGTGAATACTGACCCTTTCAAAAGGGGTACTGACCACTGGAAAAGGTTGGAGGGGAGCCTTACATTCCCCCCCCCACTCTTGCCACTTGCCTGAGAAGTCTGGCAATGCCTGCAATGAGCACCTGAGTGCCTGCGCATTAGGGGCCAGTAAAAGTGGGTTACAAGTTGCTCAAAGGTCTTGTCCTGCCCCAAATGTCCAGCTAAAGGCACATCATGAGCAAGGCCCAGTAGGAAGGCTCTGAAGCATTGGGGTACCACCAGCACGCGGGCTGACCCAGACTCAGCAATCTTAGGCTCACTATACAGGAGGTCGTCCTCCCAATAAATCAGGTGAGATCCTGGCTCCTTGCCAGCCACCTGGTCTGCAGCCTGCTGCTGTAACCCACTAGAGTAGGGCATGTCTTCTGTGCCTCACAGAATGCCTTCCTGGTGGGTCCCCCTTTCTCCTGCCACTGTGACAGACCAGGGACCTCCCCAGCTCAGCCACCTGTTCCCCTGTAGGCTCTGGGGCATCACCCTCAGGCTCTACCTCCTCCCGGACTGTGGGAACTTCTGGGGCCGGTTTCCCACACCCCCACACTTCCTCTTTTTGGCTGTCCCCTGGGCCACTGTTTCAGGCTCCAGGGGCTCCTGACCATCCTGATGGGCTTCCATTGACCTGGTGGAAACGCATACCCACCCAGGCAGACCCAACATCTCCAAGTGTGACCTGTGTTCCACCTCCACCCAAGGGGAATCCTCCGGGTCATTGCCAAGAAAACAATCCACTGGCATGGTTGGACTCACAGCTACCTTTAAGGAACCTGAGATCTCCCTCATCCAAAGGGAACCTGCGCCACTCTGCACAGGTGCTCTGAGTTGTCCACTGCAACTACTTGGTGAACTACACGGGGATCTTCAGACACCAGGTGACTCCTCACTGTAGTCACACTGGCTCCTGTGTCTCTCAGAGCCTCCACCCTCTGTCCATTAATGGTCACCCAGTGCCTGTACTTCTTAGTGTTTTCAGGCACTAGGGTTCTCTGGACCATCTCACTGTTCCCTAGTGAGACAAGGGTGATCTCCGCTGTCTTCCACCCACCTGGAACCAACTCCTCCCCAAGCTCTACACTAGCCAAACCCTGGACTGCGCACTAGTGGGTGCCGGTGTACTCTTGGGGCATTTGGAGTCCCCCCTCACATGACCCAACTGGTCACATGCACACACTTACGTGGGGGACCCCCTTTCCACAGGTTTTCCTTTGTAGAACCATGGCTTCTTTTCACTGGAGGGCTGGGAATCCTTGCCCTGGGTGTTGGTTGGGACCCTTTAGAGAACTCCCCCCGTTTACCCTTACCCCCCCTTTCTTCTGAAAGGGACCTTGCCCACCCCTGGTGGGGTCTCCCCCATACCTTATCTGGACCCTGGTGCTCTCCCAGCAGTCCGCATCCTGCTCAGGCTTCCTGGGTTCAATCAGCTTGCTGTCAATTAGGTTCTGGTGCAACTCTGGAAAACATAAACTGTACAACTGGTCCCAAGCAGTCAAATTGGAAAGCCCCTCATATGTTGTCACCTTACTGCCCTTCACCCAACCATCGAGTGACCTGCAAAAAGAAGCAACATATTCCAGCCATGTTTGGGATTCCTTCTTCTTAAATAGGACCTAAACTTATTCTTATACTGCTCAGGGGTGAGACCATACCTCGTAAGTAGGGCATCCTTCATGATAGAGTAGATGAGCCCCTGATGATCCCCTAAGGATGTCAGAGTATCCCTCCCCTCTACCTCAAAGTGCTTCCACAGACCCACCCCCAATGAGCTTCAGGGACCAGATTAATATGGAGAGCAGACTCCTACCCCTTGAACCACAATAATGTGTCATCTTCCCTTTTGTAATCCTTCACTAGGTCTTTGGGAATGTGCACCCTCCTCTCAGGCTGTACTGTCATATTGCTGCCACCATCTCTACTGGACTGGCTCCTCTGATCCAGCTCCCTCAAGCTGAGCTCATGAGCCAGCAGTATCTTCTTCTCCTCTATGGCCATCCTCCTTTCTTCTATCTCCCTTTGCATCCTAAACTTTCCCAACTCCAGCTGGTGAGCCCTCTCTGCCTGTCTGCCCTGTAACTCTTCAGGAGTCAGACCCTTGGATGACACACTGCTACCTGCCCTGGAGACCCTCTCCCTGGACATAACAGGCCCACCCACTATACCATTGTGAATGGATTGCACATCCTCCTCCTCCCCCTCTGTGTGCTCTTCAGCTTCCTTGGCTGTGATCCAGGCCCTCAGTGCCTTCTGCAGATCCTCCTTCCTGGTAGAGCCCTTTTTGGGACAAGCAAGGTTTTTGCAAAACTGCCTCAACTGGGCAACTGTATAGCTCTCTAGTTTCCCTAAATCACAAGCAGCTCCTGCTGATGCATCTTCAGATTGAGACTTGATGAAGAGTTAAAAGTGCAAAGTTCCAAAGGCAGAAAAACAAAATTAAGTTTCAAAAGTCAATCAGGGGATCAGCAAAATATGTAAGTAGAACAAAAGAAAAGTCCAAAAAGAGGAAAAGCAAAAATCACAAGACAAGTAGTATGTGGTCACGTAGTGGTCTGTGCTGAAAACAGTAGTGTACACTTAATCACTGTATGTCAGGTACAAATTCAAGTCCAATCCTAACCGCTGATCACCAGTGCTAGAAATGGGGTCTTTGGTTGGCAGTCAGGTTATCACCTGTCCAAGCAAGGACCCTCACTCTAGTCAGGATAAAGGAGAATCACCCTCCGTTAACCCCCGCTCACTCCTGTGGGAGCTTGGCACAAGCAGGCAGGCTTAACTTCAGAAGCAATGTGTTAAGTATTTGTACCAACACACACAGTAACTCATTGAAAACACTACAAAATGACACAACACAGGTTTAGAAAAATAAGTAATTTATCAAAACAAAACAAGACCAAAATGACAAAAAAACACCATACACAAGTCAAGTTATGAATTTAAAAAGCAAAAGAGTCTTAGTTCTTTTAGAAAACAGTGAGAATGCTGTTAGCATGCAAAAGTACCTGGGTAGCATCAAAATAACATCACACGGGTGAGTGTACGTCGAAAAAGGCCAGTGATGTGTGGATTTCTCACTTGCTACGGAGACCGTGTGTTCTTCCTCCTTCGGTCAGCGTGCGTAGTTTCTTCTCTCCTGCCGGAGAGCGATGCATCGATTCAGATGGGCACTTTGCGTTCGGGCAGGCTTTGTGCTGTTTTTCTGTGCCCAGCGATGTTGCGTTGAAAATCCGGTCGCACGGTATTCCAAAACTGTACTGCGTGGGGTTTGCGTCGTTAGCGAGTGTTGAGCGTAGTTTCTCCAGCCGCATTGCATCGATCTTCCAGCCACGATGCAGTTAGAGCGTTGATTTCAGCAGCAAAGCCAGCAGCGCATTGTTTATCAGCTGCGTCACAGAAGGTGCATCGAAAATTTCCCAGCACGGAGGTCTGTGCGTGGATTTTGAGCCTTTGCCTGCCAGCTTCACCATTCAAGGTCCCAGGAACTGAATAGGGCACCACTTGGTAGTGTAGGAGTCTCAGCAGAGAGTCCAGATGCTGGCAGGGGAAGTCTTTGATGACCCTGAGACTTCAACAACAGGAGGCAAGCTCAGTTAAAGCTCTTGAATGCACAACAAAGTCCAGTCTTTGTCCCCTTTCACAGGCAGAAGCAGCAACTACAGGATAGCCCAACAAAGCACAGTCACAAGCAGGGGCAGCACTTCTCCTCAGCTCTTCAGCTCTTCTCCTTGGCAGAGTTTCTTCTTGATTCCAGAAGTGATCTAACTTTCAGGGGTTTGGGTGCTCTTCTTATGCCCCTTTCTGCCTTTGAAGTAGGCCTACTTCAAAGAGAAGTCTCTGTTGTTTTCAAAATCCTGCCTTGCCCAGGCCAGGCCCCAGACACACACTGGGGGTTGGAGACTGCATTGTGTGAGGGCAGGCACAGCCCTTTCAGGTGCAAGTAACCACTCCTCCCCTCCCTCCCAGCACAGATGGCTCATCAGGATATGCAGGCTACACCCCAGCTCCCTTTGTGTCACTGTCTAGAGAGAGGTGCAAACAGCCCAACTGTCAATCTGGCCCAGACAGGGAATCCACAAACAAGCAGAGTCACAGAATGGTTTAGGCAAGAAAATGCCTACTTTCTTAAAAGTGGCATTTTCAAACACACAATCTAAAAACTAACTTCACTGAAAGGTATATTTTTAAATTGTGAGTTCAGAGACCCCAAACTCCACATATCTATCTGCTCCCAAAATGAATCTGTGCTTAAATAATATTTAATGGCATCCCCCATGTTAACCTATGAGAGTTAGGCCTTGCAACAGTGAAAAACGAATTTGGCAGTATTTCACTGTTAGGACATGTTCAACACATAAGTGCATGTCTCACCTTCTACCTACACTTCATCCTGCCCATGGAGTTACCTAGGGCCTACTTTAGGGGTGCCTTACATGTAAAAAAGGGACGGTTTAGGCCTGGCAAGTGGGTACACTTGCTAAGTCAAATTGGCAGTTTGAAACTGCACTCACAGACACTGCACTGGCAGGTCTGAGCCATGTTTACAGGGCTACTAATGTGGGTGGCACAACCAGTGCTGCAGGCCCACTAGTAGCATTTGATTTACAGGCCCGGGCACCTCTAGTGCACTGTCCCAGGGACTTACTAGTAAATCAAATATGCCAATCATGGAAAGCCAATCACACATACATTTTACATAGTAGCACTTCCACTTTAGCACTGGATAGCAGTAGTAAAGTGCCCAGAGTAACAAAAACAGCAAAGAGTCCAGCACACATCAACAACCTGGGGGCAAAACGTTAGGGGAGACCATGCCAAGTCTAACAATAACTAAACTATGAATCTCCTGTTGGTGTTTTATTGTAGATCTTATGTCAAGGAGTAGACATCCTAAATAATTATGAGAGGCAATCTTTATGTCTAAGGGAGACAATTAGCAATGAAGAGGAAGGATCTTTTTATATCTGTTGATGTTCAGAGATCTCAGATCAGAAGAGACTCACAAGAAACACTATCTGCAGTTGGGTGAGTGTCATGTAGCACAATGACTTGTTGAGCACAACGCATGCCTGGTGAGTAGAAAAAGGGGTGTGGTGCACACAGAGCCGCAACCCACAGTAAACTGGAACCAGCAGCACAAAGCTCTTAGCTGCCATCTTTTGCCGCATGGCTGACATTTTCTGTACACCTTAAGCAAGCTGATGATGCCGGCATGTGGAATGTGCACTGGGGTCGGGGTGTGGGCCTTGGCCCAGCAGCGGGGTCTGCCGGGAAGTGCAATCCGAATAAAGCCTGTAAATAGGCTAATGTTTTGTTAATTTATTGGAATTTATAAAGTGCTCATATACCAGAGCTTCATGGTGCTATAAGGGACCAAGTGCCACATGTACTAACGTTTTTGCACGTCTCAAACAGCGAATTTGGCTGTTTGCAACGTGCAAAAAGCACATTGCGATGCACATTCCCCATTTTGCGATTCGGTAACCTGGTTACCGAATCACAAAACGGGTGTGCGACTCGCAATTAGGAAGGGGTGCTCCCTTCCTAATTGCGACTCACAGTGCAATGTAGGATTGTTTTGTGACTGTGAACACGGTCACAAATCAATCACAGTTAGCACACATTTCAAATGGGTGTTAACCCATTTGCAAAAGTGAAGGGGGCCCCATGGGACCCCTTCCCCGTTGTGAATGTCACTGAAAACATTTTTTCAGAGCAGTCCTATGGACCACTGCCTGCTCTGAAAAAATGAAACGAAAACGTTTCATTTATTGTTTTTGTAATGCATCTCGTTTTCCTTTAAGGAAAACGGGCTGCATTACAAAAAAAACCTGCTTTATTGAAAAGCAGTCACAGACATGGTGGTCTGCTGTCCGCAGCAGGCCACCATCCCTGTGAGGGCCGCCACTCGCAAGGGGGTCGCAAATTGCGACCCATCTCATGAATATTTATGAGGTGGGCATTTTGCGACCCCTTGCGAATTGCTAACAGTGTCATGGACACTGTTGTGCATAAGGTTTTGCGACTCGCAATTTGCGAGTCGCAAAACCAAACGTACGTACATGTGGCCCTAAATCACAACCTGAGTTCAAGCTACCTTCTAAAGGCCTCATTTTCATGACACAATTGGTGTTGAGGCTGATGACACTGGCAGGTGTAGGCATCAGCCCAACTTTCATCTTGGGTAGAGTGCTAGCTCCAAGGTCAGGGAGATGATGATGCATCAGTGCACCTCTGACGTAGGTGTGGACATGCCACAGCATGTGCTCGGAGTTAGAGATGTCTCTCTGCATCCCAGTCTTTCCTAGGAAGGATGGTGCTCAATTTGAGCAGGTGGTTGCATGAGGAGCCCAGAAGAACTCATGTTTGGGGACTGGTACATATTTTTCACCTTCAGACTTTGATCCAGAACAAAAGAGAGAGAAAGGCAGAAAGGAGGGAATGAAGGATGAAGAGAAAGATGGACAACGATTGCAAACACCTGTGCGCAGTGCTTTAAATGGGCCGGTACTGTCCGGTACTGAGTACCGGCACTTTTCTATTTTGAGCGGGAGAGTACCGGCACATCTCAAGAAAAACGTAATACTTTTAATTGGAGAGTACCGGCACTTCTCAGAAACAAGCAGGTACTCTAGCACAGAGTACCTGCACTTTATTTTTTCCATTTCAAGCACTGCCTGTGCGTAACCTTCATGCCCCAAGTTCAGTCTTCATGAGATAGCTCCTCCCAGCAACCCACTATACTGCGGAAGATCCTTTCACCAGTAAGTTGCTTTTGTTTTTCTTCTGTCTTTAAATGTCAACAATCAATGCTATAAGAATCAAAAAGGTGTTCAATTACACTCAGTATACAGGTAGACCAAATATGTTATGTGCATTTACAGTCAGTGAAAGGTCAAAAACACAATCACAGGATATGTTTCACTGTTTAGCCATGCCTCTGACCTTTCCAGACACTCACTGAGCTCACCCACAGACTCCTGTGTACTTAGGATCACAGGACCAGATGTACTAAACTTTTGTTCATAGTTTTAAATTGTCTGAAACAGTGTTGTGATCACAAAATCATTGTTTGCCATATATCAATGGCATTTTTTTTACAGTCACCTACAAGTGGTTTGTGACTCCATACCAAATTACTGTTTGGAAAGGGTGTGTTGTAAATGATTCAGTATGAGATTTATCAATGTTTTGTGACTAAAATTATGGTTGCAATACTCACTCTCTTGCTGGGTGGTAAACCATTCCCAAAAGGTAAAGTGTCTGATTAAGAGCCCTTCTCTTTTGTGAATGTTAAAAAAGTTTATTGAGGGATAGGCAGTGGTCCGTTGGGCCACTGAAAACTCCCAAACAAAATTTTCAGAAAAAGTTTGTTTTATTATATGACGATCACAGATTTGGTGGTCTGTTGACTCTTGGAGGTCACCATCCCTGTGATATCCACCAATCGAAGTGAGCTGCAATTTGCAACCTGCCTCATTAATATTCATGATATAGGTCGAATTACTATACATTTCAAATTGGAAGATTACAGGTTACAAAAATACTGATCATAAATCGTGAACAGCTTTTTGCAACCATTTTTTGGTACATCGGCTGCAAAATTCCTAAACTTTCATTGATCTCTTTAGGCAACTGCCAAGACTACGGCTCCCAGAATGCTTTAGGTTGTTTATGGAAACTTCATTACTAAAAAAACGGTGTCCATGATGACTTGGGGTTATGTGGTAAAGTTACCTGATTAGCAGTGCAAAAATTATGAGAAAGAAAATTAGATGCTGTTTATGTTTAAGGGACAATCCTTTCCGCCCGCCACTGACTAACCTATTTACAGATTGATGTAACTGGTAGAGTTGAAAGCAGCTCTGCTTTCGCCCTATTCTGGAACAGTCACTGAAACAAACTGCCTTTCACAGCTTGGTTTCTTTGTAGGCCGGGGCAAAGATCACCAGCTTCATTTTGGAAATAACTTTCCTACCCTAAAACGTCCCCAAAAGCTTGAGCTGTGAAAGAAAATGTCTATCACGGGTTACTCAGTGTGTTGGGGATTTCACAGAACGCTGCCCAGCAGCTCTTGCAGTGAATTCCTTAATCCTCAATTGTTCAAACTTTTCCAAACCCAGTTGATCTCTCCTGGAGGAGGAGAGTGCATGTGTAATTAGGTCTGGCTCCACAAGCTTTCAGAAGTACTACTTACAGAGGGGCTTACGTTCTATTCACATCAGTGGCCTAACCAGTTCTTAATTTGAGGAAGTGGTTTCCGATGGGGGGCACCAGCACTTATTTTTGAAGGCCGGCCCTTATTTTTCTGCATCAGACATTTGCTGCGTGCAAAAGAGATGAGAGAAATACAGAGGAAGAGAAAAACGAAAAAGCGTCACAAAGGGAGAAAGCAGAAAGCCCCAAGAGTGAGCTGAAGGGACAGGGAGAGGCTGTAAATGGATTAAGAGGCCTGAGATGGCTTTAGGATTACGCTACTTCAAGTTCTGTGCTTGCACATTTAATTGCAGCAGGGGTATGTTTCAAAGGAGAGCTTTGGCCATCGGCACTTTTTTATTTACAAATTAAGCACTAGGTGTAACAAAGGCCCCCGCAGCCCCCATGGTGCCGGGTGACCCCAAGCTCCAGCGGGCTCCCTCAGCACAGTACCCTTGCCTGAGAGGCCCGAAGTGGGTACAGAGGGGTGCCCCTCTATGTACAGTGCAGGTGGATCCCCTCAAGTTTTGTTTTGCCACTGATTCACATGTTGATTCCCTTAAGCAAAGCATTTCAAGAGGCAGTACTTACTTGCTCCCACTAAAGAATAATGTTTGTTGGGCTATTTTTGCTTTTTTGGAAACATCTGCTTAACACAGCAGGACCACATCATCCCACAGCCACGGGACAGAAACATGAAAGATGATCGCACCTTCATGTACAATCTAGAGTTTACAGCCCACAGATGTGAAACAACCCACCCAGCACACTCCTTTCTGTAAACAGGTAAGTTAAGAAGGGTTAGCCTTGATATCATATAGTAATGTCAATTCCTTTATAACTCTTCTGGCCAACATTAATACTAATACCATAAAAGTACGTGGACAACAGCAAACTATAGTGTGAGCCTTTTACAGTCACATAAGACATATATGTACCTGGCCTTGTCCATAACCCCATACTGTACCAGCCAATAACACACCATCACCAGGGATGTAGCCTGATCAGTAAGATTCAGGGGTGTGACCTTCAGATTTCCCAACAATCATGCTGGCATTTAATAACAATAAAAGACATCATACAACAAGCAGGGCACATGAAAGGGGATAAATGGGCAGTACAAAGTAAAACAAATGTGGATTCGTAGGAGTACTAAGTGAGAGAAAGCCCATTATTTTGTTAAACATCCAACATTTTTGAAGACTTTCAAAGCAGAGAGGGAGAGAGTGTGTGTGCATTTTTGTCTGTGTGTGTGTAAACATTCCTGATGAAATCTGGCAGACACCTCAACATTCCTGATTGAAAAGTACGTGTACCCAACTATTTTTCAGAAAATACATTTATTAGTGGGATGTAACTCCCCAAAACCCCCACTGAAGCTACACCCCTGGCCATCATGTGCTTATCATGCATATCATCCATGGAATAACTGCAGAGAATCTGTCACATACTGCTAGCCAAAGGAGGACTCTAATCTAAGCAGCCATGATAGGTGCGAACTATCTGCACACTATGGCTGCTTCTTTCCATTTCACAATGGTATTCAGCCATGGGATGATAGTAACAAAGTCCATCTCAGTAGATCACTCAACCACTTTTCTCTCCTATCCCGCCGGCTCAGGACCAAAGACGGAACAAAATATCTGTTTGGACAACCCAGTACAGTAACCAGCTAAGTAGACTACGGTCATAAGATATACCATAAAGGGACTTGTAGAGTTGCTTACAGCTGCCAGTGTACTGATAACCCATATACTATGGGGCATATTTACAAGAAGTGCCACAGCATGACCGCAGCGGCAAAAGTTGCAGCGCCACTCTGCATCACTTCTAAAATGCAGGAATACGCCCTATTCACTAGAATACAATGCATCCCTGTGTTTCCCCAGCGCCGGTGCTAAATTAGCTGCTGAGCACCAATGAAGCCACTCTTGCACCATGGTGCAAGAATGGCTGCGTTGTGGGTGAGATTTCTTTGGTGCAGGAAGGGATATCTTCCTGCACAAAAACAATCTTCAATGGCAATTTGCTCTTTCTATGTGTGCTGCACATTGCAGCACAACAGAGCAAAAAATGAGAAGAAAGGAAAGCATTTCTCCTTGTTGCGCCATGCTAACGCTTCCCAATGGGTGGCGTTAGATTTTGACGCTGCCTCAGGTTTATGAAATCTCATAAATCTGGGGCAGCGTCAAAATGCAATGGAACACACACAGCAACACCCACTGCACACCCCTTCCACGCAAAGTGTGGCATGGGAAGGGGCCGTAAATACAAGGTGGCTGTAAGCCACAAAAAGTGGCTTAATGCTGCCTTGTAAATATGGCGCAGTGCACAGCACCACCAAGGCATCACAAAAAGTGATGCTCAGGTGGCACTTGTAAATATGCCCCTATGTGTCTGTCTCTTAGACTGTTCATCCACCACACTGCTAAGCTCTGCGTCCCATATCATGAGAACCACACCTCAGCGGTGATCATGCACTACATAAAACCTCTTCTGACATACGATCAAACAGCAAAGACATCACCCTTAGAACCATACACAGCGTACCTTCCTGCCGAGGTAGGAAAGCGCTTCACTGCCCCACAGGGGCGCTATATAAATGGTGCAGTGCAATATAATGCAATGGTGGCAATTCAATGATCAGGGTGATAGGACAGGCCTATCTTCACATGCAGAATTCTCGACCCGACTGCGCAATGTCCGTAGTCGTAAACTTACAGTTTGTGAACAATGGAAAAATAGTAAGCTTACAGTTTTTGTGTTACTTTACCTTAGCAATCAGGCCCTCTGAGTGTAGATTACTACTGAAAAAACACAGTAGTAAGACCAGCATTACACATGGCGAACGACTGGTATGGCAACACCCACCATAGAAAATAATTTAGGTAGAGACATAAAACTCCATAGGAAACAATGTTAAATTAAATGAAATGACTTAACATAGTTAAAAATAAATATAAATTAATGTTAAAATGTATAAAATAGCAAATATTTGTTATTTAATTAGAAAATATTTTAATAGTCTGTTTTGGATAACAAATAATGTGACAATAAATTTTAGTACAAATGATACATTACTTTAAATTAATTCTATACATCACTTTTAATCATTATGGGTGCGCATTAAAATATTGTTTTATTTAGAGAAAATATATTTTTAATTAAAAAAATTCAGAAAATGAATTTGAATGTATTTCCATCAATTAAAGTTTTAATTCAAAATTAATTTAGCAGTACTGTAGCATTGTGTTATTTTGTTCGACATATAAAGTAAATACATAGAAAGGGAATTTATATTAATATTAAAAATTAAATATTTCTAATATTTATTTTTTAGTTAAATACATTTTTTGAAATTTTCCCTATACTTTACCATAGGCAGATTCCAAAGACCGGGCAGAGATCACCACTTGGTAAAGTATGGGTAAAAATAAAAAAGTTTTCCAGTGGTTGGCCATTTGCTGTGCTGGACTTAAAACTGCTTTTTTAGTAGAAACTCACACTTGGAGATTGTGAATAGCGAAAAGTAGTAAACTTTGTATGTGTGTGAATATAATGTGATTGTGTGTTCTGTGCCCTATGCATGTGGTGGCGCTGTCCCATCGTTTAATCCATAAATGCCTCCATTGCATAATTTGGGAGCAGACGCAGGCTGTGAGCCCATCTGAGAATTTACCTTGTGTGTGTGAAAACAGACTCCTGGCAGACATCACTGGAGCACCCCCAGGTTCACTTCCCTGATCTGTAAAAAGGAAGTGGGTGGACAGAGGTCCACAGCTGTGCAGCAGATGTGTGACTGTGGCCAACACCCTCTTACATGTGGCACTTCTGGGCACGCAGACTGTTGCTGGCAGGTCATTGGCTGGCGACAGAGCTGTTTATTCACGTGGCCCACCAGCCTGTCTCAGAGTTGTCATAACTTCAGCCCCATGTTTCATGACAGCATCAACAGATATAAAATGTAAACTGTGTCTGCACATGCGGGTCCCAGACCACCATAGGAGCAACATCTGCGGGGAGGTACAAAGCTTGCGGGGCCTCGTGTTTTGTAGTGTCCCAGTACAGATGGGGCAGCAGACTGGAGGGGGCATCGTGTACAAGGATACCATTTCTCCCAAAAGCAACTAGAACACAATTTCAAACTATATAGTTCTAACCACAAGGAACTTAAGGGAACAGCAAAGAACTGCAAAAATAACCATATGAGCGCACAAACCACAGCTGAACTAGGAGTCAACTAACAGCCGCACTATAAATCCACGGAAAGATCAAACAGGAGGAAGTGTGGTTGATAGAGCTGATGGAGATATTGGCCTAGATATACTATGTCACCTGGCTCTGCATGGCATAGTAAATCCGGAGTAATGCAAGGCGGTGCAGGTCGTTGCCTTGTGTTCACGTGTGCTAGGAAGGTCTTCCATCCGTGGAGCGTGGGTGTTCCCACGCATCCACTCATGGTTTTTGGTGCATTCCCAGATTTACTAGAAAAGCTGGTGGTGGGCCACAAAAGCTACTCCTTCCCAGGCGAGGCATAAAGAGGTAACATGTTTGTTTCTCCTAGTTGTTTTCTCTTTCAAAGTGAGCCCCATTCTGCCTCACACATAGAAAATGGAATACGCCCCAGAGGACTGTTCTTGTGCAGAAAGGGATCCCTTTATTAACAAAAATATTCCTGGCTGCACCGCACGCACCGTTGCACCATGGCTCAAGGGTGCCTGCATTAGCACCAGGCAGGACTCAGCGGCCAGCGCACAGAGAGAGAGCAGTAATGCATCATATCTTAGTAGATGTTGTGCGTCCCAGCTCTCCCACTTTCACACAGCACAGCAAGGTACCTTGCTGCATTGCATTGCCATAGTTTTCCGTAAATCTGGCCTGTTGCACTTTATGGTGAAGAGATCGCAAGGTCCTTCGTGCTGCACGAAAAAAGACCTGGCTGTCAATTGTTGATGATGTCACAGCCTATCCACATTAAACCTGACGTACCAGCCAGGTCTACAGATATCCAGCTTTGCGGAACTGGTGACCATATTGTGCTTGTCTGTATTTATCAAACATGACCTAGCTAGGAAGCAACCAAATTCTGCATCTCATTGGGGGATGTACAACAATTCAAGATTGTGTGTGTTAGGTGGGTTTTTCCATAAATTGAAATTATTTGTATAGAATGCACTGAGTGCTTTACTAGGGACTGATGCCATATCCACTCAAAAGCTGATGTGCCAGCCAGGATGTTCACACATTGCATTACATCTGAAATAATTTTGGATTGGATTGATATCCACAAAACCACATCAATCGTAGTTGAGTGCCAAAGCCAGTATTAGAACCCAGGTCTGTAGGTTCTATATTCAGCATTTTAGCTACTGTAGATTAGTATCACCAAACCATGCCAATGTTATGACATGACCCAGGCCTGTCCGAATGGAGATATTCACCAATAAGTGGACTCAAGTGGAAAGAAGGGCTTCCGTGGAATAAACCAACCTTTACCGTAGCCCCAATTGGAGAGCTCGTAGGGCCTGATTTAGAGCTGGCAAATGGGTTACTCTGTCACAAGCATGATGGATATCCCATCCATGAGGACTGGTTTTAGCACTGGTGGCAACTGGTGCCACAAACTTTTTAGGTGCCTCCTCAATGACCCCCCTCGCCACGGATTTCCTCACTACCCTCCTCTAACAGTGCCCCTCATCTCTTCATAGCCCTACTCTCACATGCATTTCATTTGTTTTATAGCACTACTCATATCAGTTTAGGGTGTCACAGCAATTTACATCACACACAATATAAATTAGACAATTAGGATTACAAGGTGTAGGAATCACATGTCATCCATTCTAGTGGGCTGCATATTATGAGGGTGTTTGGTCTGAAGAAGCCAAAACGTAGAATTTATAACGTACCATAGTGGTTGGGGTTGGATTTACTAATAAAAATGTATTTCTACCCAAACAAACCTTTTTTTAGCAACATCAGGGTGTAGTATACATGCGGCTCTTTGATGACAATTTATAGGTCACTGTGCTCTATTAGGGTTTGCACTCATGAACTGCAAGTATCAAAAGGAGCTCAGCGACAAAAGCAGCAACCCACGGAGCTAGCCAAATCTGCATAGTACACATTCCATGCAGCAGGCACATCAACCCTCTGCGCTACTTGATGATGAAACTGCCTCTAGACAAAACTTCAATTTCTCACCAGCAGGAACATTAATCACCAGAGTTATATTGACATTTTTATTGGTGCCTGAAAACTGGACGCACAAGGAACTGTGGAGCAGGTGATTTTAAAACCAGCTGCTATTCCTAAACACAGCGCCACCACCCGCTTAGCTCAGCACCAGGTGTGGTTGCACAGGTGGCACTGAATTACAGCTGACTCTGCCGTTCACCAAATTACAGGTGCATTATATCCTATGGCACCTATAGTAAGTTAGATCGGATATCGGTAACATTTGTGATGGAATAACACTGCCACCAAACCCTATACCATGGAGTGTTGGCCCACACTGGTTGCTTGCATGTACTGTGGCTTGAAGTAGGCGTTTGGAATATTTATTTATCAAACTTGTTACACTTTTATTGAAACTAGAACTTTATTTTAGGTCAAGGTTGTGAGAGAGATCCAGTCGGAAGGCAAAGGATGACGAGCTGATGTTTGCCTCGACCATCAAGGTTGTCCACTAGGCAAGCTTGGATGTTAGGAAGTGGCCAGGATTGGTCACAATGACCTGCTCCCTGTGTCAGTCAAAATGACGGGACCCCCCCCTGCAGAATGTGATGAGGGGCCCCTGAGTCTCCCTTATCTCTCAGATATTGATTGGCTGTGGGCTGAATGGGGACCCTCTGAATGGGTTAGGAGCCACAGGGGGTGCAGGGGCCTACGTTACACTCTGTGTTTAATCTCAGATTGTGGAGTTTTCAGCAGTGAATTTAGAAGGGCCTACAACTTGTATTCTACTTTCCAACCTCAGATACATAACTCAAAATGAATGAATCTGTATTTGATCCCTTTGGTCACACCCTAGAATCATGGTGGGTATGGTCAAACTTTTATCCTCCCATGGCCGATAAAATGAGTGCCATTGAGATGGGTAATAATAAAGACCTATTATGTAGCGTCAAGACACCCTTCTGGTGAACATGCTACTTTACAATTAATTGTGTGCTTTCTATTACAGTTGTTAGGTACATACAAATGCACCTACATCCTTTTAAATGACCCTTGGTTAGTCCTATAATCATGCACTTTATCTGTGGTAAAATCTATTGAATGGTCACATATGCTTCAATTAAAAACATGTCTCTGTTCCTCAGGGCCTAATTTGTGCCGGTGTTTGCCAGTGCTCAGCACCTGCACTTATTTTTAAACAGTGGCAGTTGTTTATCAGAGTACGCTACATGGCGGTGCCTTCAGCCTGGGTAAGTCAGTACAATGTTTAGCAATTCAATTTACTAAAAGAAAGAACTAGCTCTTACACGCCATCCCTACAGCTGGCGTGATCTGCACTACTCAAATGTCACACTGGACAGCAGTGGCAGGAGCCCTGATGGTGCCAGCTGCCACAGAATACAATGGACCCTGGCAGTTAGATTTTTACAAATGAAACACCGTTCTCCCTTATTGCATAAGCAGCAGAGATAGTACAAAATCCAATTGCTCTATTTCTACTGCTGGGCAGCCTTTGCTTGATATTCCTCTTCAGCAGAACGGCTCCGTACCCAATTACGCAAGCAGCAAAGATGGGTGCAAAATTGGGGCGCTTCAGTTGTGGTCCTGCGCAAAATATTGCAGAGTGGACTTCATGCCGCCCTTGCCAGTTTCATCATTTCTATGATGCGAACAGGCCGAGTGATGGAATGACGGCCAATATACCACTCTCTGTGATACCCTTGTACTCATTAGAACATTGCGTTGTTGAGCGCTCCATTGAGGATTGCCGTTAAGGCTGCGGACGCTTAGTACATCTTAGACCAATGGAACGGTTATCTAGTATGAAGTGGCACATCCCGTGGCCGTAAGGGTCTTTAGTAAGAAGCTCTTTGTAATCAACTGGATGAGGAAGCCCTGTTAGATACATATTGTATTTCCTTGGTGCTCTAAATGTATCTGCCCTGAGGAAGGTGGTCTGAAATATCCTATGTTGATTGGAGGATTGGATCCACCGAAACGCGCGTCGGCGATGGAGCACTGAATGTTGTTTTTCTTACAAGAAGATAAAGGACAAGAAAGATGTGTTAACTCTGACACATACCTTTGGAGACTCATAACGAGTGGCAGAATATAAACATATAGCAATGTAGGTGGACAATACATGCAATACTGCCATTATTGTGAAAGGAGGAGTATCTCCTTTTGTGAAACTAAAGGACAATGCATTTGTGAAGTTCTGGACATATATCTCACACATTTATAGAAAGTGGCAGAAGATAAATGCATAGTATCTTGGGTGAATTATAAGTCTTATACTGCCACTTATTGAAAGAAGATTTATCTTCCTCTGAGATACACATCGGAGTTTCGGTTATCCATTTGTCACTCTGTCAGTGAAAGATTTGTTGTTAAGATTGATGTTTTAAAAGAATCTTTTTAGATATGTATTAGATCCTTTGATAATTGTTGGGTGCGTGTTTGTCTTTATATGGCTGTCTTATTGTTTCGTTAATCGTGGTGTGTTGGGTCTATGTTGTTTGTTGTTCGAAGGTTTCATTGATGGATGGTCGTTTGTTGTTGATTATTAGGTTCAATACTTATTTTTTTCTTTTTTGTTTAAAATAAAAAGATTTTTTTTCATGCTTTAAATATATATTAGGATGATTGATGTCTTTGTTTGTTTATAAGATAGGAGAGTCTTACTTTTTGTAAAGAGCGCTCCATTGAAGACAATGCTTATTCATAATGGCTGGTAAAAGCCCAGAGCTCCAACATTCCAATGTTTGTCTTCCTGTTTCTCCCTTTTCAATGTAGAACATCCTACCCCCAAGAGGGTGGAGTGGTCTAATAGTCTTATAGCCCTTCTGCCTCGAACTATACTGGTTGTTAAAGGCCCTCACCCTCGTTATAGGCCCTCACCTGCAGCTCGGGCCTATAACTCAGTTTTAGGGCCTTTAACAACCAGTAAAGCCCTCGCAATGGACTATAAGGTTATATTATAACAACATCTTCCCATACAGAACATGCTCTTCTGATGAATTGCCACGACTAAGGTACATACTGGCACTTACTGAGGTATCCCATGCTGAAGCCTGCACATGAACATATGTCACTTCCGGTGACCATGGGTGTGGTGTGGTGCTTTTGAGGAAACAGAAGTGGATAGTAGAGTTTAGAGATGAGCACCTTGACATTTTTTATTCTTTGTCTTCTGTTCTTTTTACTCGCAGTAGGGCAGGGCTTTGGAAATCATTTTCCTCTGCTCGATGTGTTAATAGTGGTTAATGAAAATGCTCTCTGCAAAGGGCATTAACTGCTGATAATTGCGTGCCCAGCAATTAAGGCCTTAAGTCAAAGAGAGAAATCATAAGGGTGGAAAGAGTAATTAGAAGCGTGTAATGCCCAACAGTATGCTGCCAATGTGACTATTAGCCCCTGATCTCTGATCTCACCCAACCTCACCCATCAGGGGCAGACAAGACAGGCCCCTTCGGCTTCACTCTCCCAATGAACATCAGGTTGCGTCAGTGTTTTCAACATTCTGATTGGCTGAGCCAACAATATCAGCCAGTGGCGTAACGAAACTTGAGGGCCGCCCCCTGCAAAGTATCTCGAGGGAGCCACCTCCCCCCTTGACCCAGTAAGGGGCCTGCCGCCTGTGCTCAATGTACTCTGGTGAGGGGCCCCATGGAGCTCGTGGGCCACCCGCACCGTGGGGGGCTTTGTTTCGCCAGTGATGTCAGCATTCCATACAGTGCTCTAATGTAATCCATCTTTCCATAATAGCAGTGCATTTAAATGTGTTAATTGATTATGTAACCATAACCTTCACGAAGCTCAGTTCAGCAACACTTAAGTGAAGCGTGATTTACATAATGAAATGTTGAGTTTCAAAACTTCTAAAGTGTCGCCCCTTCTGATTTTTATTTACATACTTTGACTCTTCAGTTGTGCTTTGTTGGGCACCAGTGTATTATGCCAAATTCAGCATATCAACAATTTCAGGAGCATCCCACGCACAAACATAAATCTCATTCTGATATAAGAAGCTACTGTGTACATTTTACATGGAAGCTCTCAGAAGGGGCAGTGAAAGGGAGTTTCTGGACCATATAAAATTATTTTAAAAAGTCAGAACTCTAAAGCACTTCCAAACTAACTTCAAACAGGACCTCCTTAAAATCTGCCTGATTGGCTCCCAGTGTAGGCAAGGATCGGATTACAACTCGTGTGTACCATGTTGAAAGACTTGTGGTACCTGCAAAAACTAGCACCCCACTCCACACCAGCTTAGTCCTGCGAGCACCGGGCTCTAGCAAGATAATCCAGTCAAGATTGAATGCACAGAAGCATGGAGGAAGGGTCTTCAAAGTTCGAGGCCTGGAACTCTGGATTTCCCATAGCCCATCACCAAGAGTTGCGCATAGACTCGTATGAGACTTGGGTTGCTCCTGCAGGACTTAAAATCTTCCAGTGCAATAATGGAAAACTTCTGTTTCACCATACAATAAGTTAACCATCAAGGACACCTTCTCACATCACCATCTTACAACAAACTGAGATGATCACCAAACTTGCAGAAATCCAAAGAGGAAAACTGAAAACATTGCCAGAAGGATGCTAACCCTTACCTGGTGAAATGATGGTAGGGTGGAATACAGTGAGATAGGGCAGTGCCGAACTGTAGGCCCCTCAATGACCAAAGAAGTCAGAGAGTGGCCCATCTCACCCGTAGACACCAACTTATGTGCTTGCTTCCTCCCTCCTCGGTGGAAGAACCTATCCCTCCCCATATTAAGATCTCATTACACGTACCATTTGTATTTGAACTGTGAGCAAACTAAATTAGGGAATCCCATTTTTAGCCAAAACTATTGTTTCACCTAAATTGTATTTAGTGTATGAAATGCTTCTCGAATTTGTATTCACTAATATGTTTTTTCCTTATGGTTCCCTAGTCTTACACTACCAGGGCTTTCTGCCTTCCACATTTCCTCCTGTGTTCCACCATACTACCAGGGGGACATCCCATAGAGGTCCCTTCTCTACTCTTTACCTTCTTTTTATTTGAAGAACAAAAATACAAAGTACATGGCATATCACATAACCCAGTGCGCAAGCAGGTTTCATCCCTGAACAATTCCCGAGTTCATAGATATCACTTATTCGAATACCAGAAAATATTTCACCTACAATGACAGTTACAAGAGTTTTTTTCTAAATGTTGCCCAGCCCCAAAGATGAACACACAGGTAACTAAATTCACATAAGCTCCCCTTAACTCCTCCACTGGCCCCACACTTACTCAAATTTGCGTGAGCATCCTCTTCTCTCATACACAAACGCTCAGCCCCCCCGCACTCCTACACCAGTTAATATCTCCATCCCTTTTCTCTAGTACTTCTCTGGTCTACTGATCCTTTTCAGATTGAGCGCGCAGGCGCTCTGACGTGTTGTAATCTATCTGTGGGCTCTTAACCACGCCCATCACTATCACTCGTTCATGTGCTTCCCTTTCAAAAATCCTTTGTTATCATTGGTAAATGCTTTATGTTTGTCCCTCCTTGGGGCAGTTTTGTTACCACCTTGGACAGTGGCCCTGTTACATGGGTAATTGCACGTTTCCCAATACGTTTGACTGCGAGCGAACTTCTTTTTCCTTTTGTGTCTCTCCTTCACGCTCATGGCGGCCTTGGCACTTTGAATCGTCTCGCTTAAGTCAACTGTTTTACTTTCATTTTCAATTTCTATGGCAAGAAAAGTCCAGTTAGGCATTTACAACACCAAAAGCTCTAACTCGAGCAAACGCGAGACCCATTGCATTGCAAATGGTTGTTCAATTACTGCCTCTGTTTCATTTTCCTTATTTCCACCACTTTGTTAGATAAAAAAACAGTCCTTCCCGGGCTCTTTTTCTAACTTTTTGGACTACAAGTACTTTTTTTCATAGCATTATTCCCATGAAACATATTTATATTAGATGAGTATTCATAATTTGTATTTGCAAAACCTACTTTTTATCAATTAAAATTCAACATATACACTTGATCCCCACATCAAGCCCTAAGTAATACTAGCTGATACCAGTATTGTACTGTGGTTTTTCTACAGGCGGGGATACTGCCAGATAGTTCCAATGTGCACATCCTCACAAACACTCCATCCAGACGGGTCCTGTCCCCCTGCCTCTTAGATTCTTTTTACCCCCGGCCCTCAGATATAAATCTGTTCTGTGGTTAACAATCTGTAACAATCAAAGGTTATTTTAAGCCAGTCCTGGCTGGAAGCAGAGCTATCAATTTCCAAGCAAAGGAATGAGGCTGCGACCTTTCACACTAGACAACCTCTTCTCTATTCCTTCATCAAATGTTCGCATCAAAGCAGATGCAGCCAGAGGGCTGGAAAGACTCAATTTCATTCTCTATTGCACAAAACGTGTACGACTTTACACCTTGGCTGCAGCCCTTTCTAGGTCTTGGCCACAGACAGGTTTGGCTTGCTGTGGGCAAGACCTATTGTTTACAGACCCTATGTTTTGCATAGAGTCGATGATGGTTTTGTTGTCTGTCTTTCTGCCCTGCTCCTGATTCAATTGCTATCAACCCTATTCGTGTGTTTGTCCCACTCAAAAGTATTTCGGTCATACAGTGTCTTAATCAGAAGATAATATACTTTTTCACTCCTGATATCAGATCCTGCTTCTTTGAAGTGCTTGGAAGGGACTATTTCCACACCTCCCCTCCTCCCTCTCTCTCTCTCTCTCTCTAGGTCCCTTCCTGTGTGCGCCCTCACCCTGCACTGCCAATTACCCCACAAATTACGACAGTCATGTCAGCTTTCATAACATCATTGATAATATCAATATAATATTTGCTGTAAAACTTTTGACGAAAAAACTGTGCATGGCGGGGGTGCGAGTCATAGTTACCCTAGGGCACGAGTTATAGTTACATGAGGTACCTCTAACTATAACTGGTGAATTTCTATGGTTTGGTCAGTTTAAAATGTGAGCCAAACTACAATGTCCCTGTAGCCTTTGTTATTTTAAGTGAATTTCTATGTCTTTTTAATTCTATTTCCTAACTATTGCGTCTCTGTAAACCTTGCTTTTTTCAGTAAATTTCTATGTTTTTTAACCATACAGTAATTTTAATTACTATACGTTAATCCAGCCATCCCACGCACAGCTTTTGGTCATGCGTGAGGGCGGTTGGCCACAGTGCGAGGCCTCCGTCCAGGCCCTGAGTCCAACCCCTTATAAACACCCAACCGTGCACATCCTTCAACCATGCACAGGCGAGGTTGTCCGCAAGACCTGGCCTGCAGCCAGCCCCCCCCCAACCACCCAAACCTGTGCTGTACACAGCTCTTTTGACATGCATGGCGGAAGATAGCCGCAGCATCTCTGGGTGAGAGAATAGGTGGGAGAGAGTGTATCTGTTGGTGAGAGTGGTTGTCATATTGTCTGTCTGGATGTGAGAGTGCGTACATCAATGTTTTAGTGGGTGCATCAATGTCTGAGGGGGTCCGTGAGTGGGTGCGTGAGTGTCTGAGTGGGTCTGTGAGTAGGCGTGTGTCTACGTGGGTGTGTGAGTCGGAGAAATTGATTCAAAGAGAGACAGAAAGAGAGAAAGAAAGTGAGAGAGAAAGAGAGTTTTTTTAGGTTTTAATATCTCATATACTTAGAATGAGATATTTGTGTTGGATTTAACAAAAAAAAGTTTTTTTTTTTTTTTTTTAAGTATAATAGTTTTTTTTAATTGGGAGTGCGTTCAGCTGGACTCGAATCCTCATAGCTCAGTGTGAATGTCTGCAACCTTTTTTTTTTTTTTTTTTTTTTTTTAGGCATTTATGGGCTATGTAGGACTGCGAGGTAGCCGTCAATGGCTCCCCTGTGGTCCCTGATTTTTTATTTATTCAAAAGCCCTTTACGAGCTCTGTGGGACTGGAGGAAGCCCTCAAGGGCTCCCCGGGGTCCCTACCTTACGGGCTACCTGGCACTAGAGGGGAAGCATTAGGACTTCCCCTGCAGTGCCATTGCTTCAGAAAGCACTTTCTGCTTTCTGAAGCATTTCACCTCAAACTTTGGATTTTGACAGCAGGATCTGCTTTGAAGGTTCCGCTGTCAAAACCCGAAGTGTTTGCTGTGGCTTGGCTCTAGTGTTGCAGCCAAGTCACAGCAAACAGCTGTGTACTGGGGGTTGGCACCCCCAGGACATGGCAGGAGCTGGTCCTGGGGGTCCTCAGGTCCATCAGTGTCTCCACGAGGGGGGAGGCGCGGCCCGCCTCCAATAAAAACTTAGCCCCTTTCTATTTGTAAACATTTGCCCCGGGGGTCTGATTTTGCGAGCGGATTCGCAGATCAACTGTGGCATCATTCGTAAAAAACAAAACTAAATGCTTTTTAGCCCTGGAGGGTTCCCTTTGGTACCCCACCACCAAAGCTAAGGGGTCAGGGTTTTCGTACCCTGGCCCCATTTCTTTTTTTTTTTTACTTTTATTTTGGGACTCAGCTGAAGCAGAGTCCCAAGATGTCTAACAACAATTCAACATCTTCTGTTGTTGAAGTGTTATCAACCAATCAGATCTCTGCACGAGATCAGAAGGGGGCACGAATCCTTCACGTCCCTAGATATTCAAATTTGCTTTCCCCTTATTTTCTCAAAAACTACTGAACGGAATTACAACAAAACAAAACAAACACTCTTTCTGGACCAGGACCTAGCTTCCTGCCAATTTTGGTGTAATTCTGTTGAGTAGTTTTTGCACTATCACTGTTTAAAATCCCTATGGGAAAATGAATGGGGAAAACATGTTTTGGGGCCCCCTTTTTTTCTTACCCCCCCCTCCCCCTTACCCCTGGACGGATCACCCCAAAACTTTCCAGGCAGCAGCTGACGGGAATGGCACATTTTTGGGGGAAATTTTGTGAAGATTCACCAAGCGGTGCCAAAGATATAGGCAGGTAAAAAAATGTGGTTTATATAGAAACTAGGTCCTATCTATAACTACCTACTGGCAACCACCACTAGGTAATATACATATTATATAGCCTGTTTTAAGGTCCGTTTTTTAATTACTGACATGTCTGGATGTGGTCCCTCTACATGAGCTGCATTTCTCTCTGGACCCAAACACTAAAGTTTAGCATTCAAAAGCTCCATCCCAGTTTCTCTGTCCTGTTCTGCTCTTGACCCTCCAAGTTCAGCATCAGCTAAGGTTATTCCCGCACCCTTGGTCATTACAGGGCTCTAGTGTTATGGCCTAATGCATTCTAGGTGCTGTAGTCTTCTTTTGCTTCTATTAAACTAATTAGTCTAACACACCTGAAACCAATAATGTGTAGGTGAAAAGTTCAGGACTAGAGACAGTGTCAGTAATCTATTATTTTCACTGCACTAATTGACCCAAATGATACCAATGAATTCCAGGCACCAAAAGCCCTCAACCGGTGCCCTCTGGAAAATGCACAATACTAAATAGCCAGCTCAATCCTCTACAAACCTATGCAATACCCAGAGACAGCAGGATTTGAACCCTCAACCCCTGAGAGTTAGTCCAAACACTTTGCAGTCAGCAACAAATGCCTCCAAAACAAACACTTTCTCTAAATCAGCCCACAAATTAGATAGGGAAAATCGCAAACCACCAGTGCAAAAAACACCTGCCCCCCAACAATGCCTCCCTCACCTGCAGCACCAGGGCCCCCAGCCCGAGCTGCCACTGAACAAAACTCGGGTCAGATGAACAGAATGCCCAGGCAGGACACAGCTGGGCTGCTGTTGCTTTCTTCCTTGATGCAGAGCACGAAGCGTAGCATATCTGTAAAGGAACAAGAGGCAGAGTACAAAGCGGAGTGATAAAATTCCTGGGAGGGTATCAGGGAGAGGCAGCATCCGTATGCGAAGCGGCGAGCAGGAGTAAAAGGCCTGCTCACCACCCAATTGCCAGGGCTAATGTGTGTGATACATTTGCGTGACCCAGAAGCACTACAAGTGCTTCCGGTGTCGCACTGGTGCAAGGACCAATTGCCATGCTGCTTACTAGGGGTGCGGCAGAGCATTGCTCTTGCGCTCCCAGAAGCACCCCACCCGGCCTGGCATGACCAGCCATATGTCCAGCTTCACCTTGTGCAATTGGTCAGTCCAAGTGTCCAAGTGTCGAGTAGGTTCTCATTATCCTAATGAGGCTACTGGATTTGGACTGCAGAATCGCATAGATTGCGGGGTACTTAGTACAAGTCCACACTATGTGACGCCTGTCAGCCTAATCCCAGCTAACTAGCAGCGCCTCTTCTCTGCCCTAGAACAGGGATGCTTGTGGCAAACTGGTGCATGAAAAGAAAGACTCCTCAGTGGAATCGTGGTCGACCAGATCTCACCCCTTTCACTCAGTTAGGTTAGTCTCATACAGGCAAACACAAAAAATACAGACTATGGTTCAATAAGGATTTATTGAAGTAACTGCATCTTAGATCAAATGGCAGGTATTGCAATCACTAGGATGATAAAACACACTAAAAGCAAAAGGGTGATAAGGAATGTGAAACACAAAAACAGTCCCACCATACTGTCACTAGGAGTGATGTATATCTTTCCTACCTAAGCTATGTTAGGGCACAGCATAATAAGCTTAATCCGCCTTTCAGGTCTCCCCCTTGGGAAGACATCATCGCCCATACCTGAGCAAAGAAACCTGTAGTCTAGAGAGACACTGTCCCCATTAGGCCAGGTATTTGGTAGTCTAAGCAGGCTGCTGTAGCGAAGGCAATCAGCATGCAGTCGTAAAACTGCAAACTTCACACTTGTATAGCACACAACTCACCCATTAGGGTCTCAAGGTGCTGTACACATACCACTGTGGAACCCCTCCTGGCTTTTCCCTGTGAGGCACCCACTCCTGGACAGCCCCTGGGTGAAATCAGGCATCCAAGCACTGTGAGGGGCATTGCAGCAAGCTATTGCCCAGAGTGGGACCCATTAATTAGATTAGGCAGCTAGGTGAGAATTATCTGGTCTAAGGGAATTGAGCCCAAGACCCGCCAAGGCAGGAATTGAACTCTTGTCCTGGGCCAGATCTCTGCAGCAGGGTCTGCTGCTCTAACCATTGTGCCACACTTCTCCACATATGTTCTTAGCAGGACATTAATTTCATGTTGTGCTTTCCTCAAGGCTGCAGTCAGAGAGGGCTGCCGTAAAAAGTGGTACGCTGTGTCTCCAACATTCACAGAAACACACGTACTCCTACGTGGGGACCCTTTCTTAGAATGTCAACTGTTTTATTATAAAAACATTCCTTTGTCCCATACACGTTAGAGGTCATCTGACTGGAATCTCCCTCTAATGTGTATGGGACAGAGGAGCGTTTTTATTACAGGGAGTGCAGAATTATTAGGCAAGTTGTATTTTTGAGGATTAATTTTATTATTGAACAACAACCATGTTCTCAATGAACCCAAAAAACTCATTAATATCAAAGCTGAATATTTTTGGAAGTAGTTTTTAGTTTGTTTTTAGTTTTAGCTATGTTAGGGGGATACCGTATTTTCCGGCGTATGAGACGACTGGGCGTATAAGACGACCCCCTACTTTTCCTGTTAAAATATAGGGTTTGGGCTATACTCGCTGTATAAGACTACCCCTCTTCCAACGCACACCAAATAAAAATTTAAAAACATCAGATTTGATTTTAACATGGTAATTTTAATTCAAATGCTTATGACATTCAGGTACTTAGTAGGAAAACTGTCACTTATAAAAAGAAGGCTGTTTGTCATCAAACATGTAAACATAAAACAGTGCAAGTGGAATAGCCTGGAGCACATGCAGAAATACGTGCCTGTCCAGACAACTGCCAGCGAGGATTGCGGCACACAGTAAGGACAGCTCAACTCACGGTTGACCAATCAGCTCTGTGTCCACAAGTAGCTGAATCTTGTGGGATGCGGAACCCATCATATGCTTGGAATCGATTTCCAAATGCAACGCACGGTGGCTCAGCTACAGGGCGCCTGTCCCTGAAGTTTCAGCACAGCGTATACCGGCGTATAAGACGACCCCCGACTTTTGAGGAGATTTTCAGGGGTTAAAAAGTCGTTTTATACGCCGGAAAGTACGGTATCTGTGTGTGCAGGTGACTATTACTGTGCATAATTATTAGGCAACTTAACAAAAAAAAATATATATCCATTTCAATTATTTATTATTACCAGTGAAACCAATATAACATCTCAACATTCACAAATATACATTTCTGACATTCAAAAACAAAACAAAAACAAATCAGTGACCAATATAGCCACCTTTCTTTGCAAGGACACTCAAAAGCCTACCATCCATGGATTCTGTCAGTGTTTTGATCTGTTCACCATCAACATTGCGTGCAGCAGCAACCACAGCCTCCCAGACACTGTTCAGAGAGGTGTACTGTTTTCCCTCCTTGTAAATCTCACATTTGATGATGGACCACAGGTTCTCAATGGGGTTCAGATCAGGTGAACAAGGAGGCCATGTCATTAGATTTCCTTCTTTTATACCCTTTCTTGCCAGCCACGCTGTGGAGTACTTGGACGCGTGTGATGGAGCATTGTCCTGCATGAAAATCATGTTTTTCTTGAAGGATGCAGACTTCTTCCTGTACCACTGCTTGAAGACGGTGTCTTCCAGGAACTGGCAATAGGACTGGGAGTTGAGCTTGACTCCATCCTCAACCCGAAAAGGCCCCACAAGCTCATCTTTGATGATACCAGCCCAAACCAGTACTCCACCTCCACCTTGCTGGCGTCTGAGTCGGACTGGAGCTCTCTGCCCTTTACCAATCCAGCCACGGGCCCATCCATCTGGCCCATCAAGACTCACTCTCATTTCATCAGTCCATAAAACCTTAGAAAAATCAGTCTTGAGATATTTCTTGGCCCAGTCTTGACGTTTCAGCTTGTGTGTCTTGTTCAGTGGTGGTCGTCTTTCAGCCTTTCTTACCTTGGCCATGTCTCTGAGTATTGCACACCTTGTGCTTTTGGGCACTCCAGTGATGTTGCAGCTCTGAAATATGGCCAAACTGGTGGCAAGTGGCATCGTGGCAGCTGCACGCTTGACTTTTCTCAGTTCATGGGCAGTTATTTTGCGCCTTGGTTTTTCCACACGCTTCTTGCGACCCTGTTGACTATTTTGAATGAAACGCTTGATTGTTCGATGATCACGCTTCAGAAGCTTTGCAATTTTAGGAGTGCTGCATCCCTCTGCAAGATATCTCACTATTTTTGACTTTTCTGAGCCTGTCAAGTCCTTCTTTTGACCCATTTTGCCAAAGGAAAGGAAGTTGCCTAATAATTATGCACACCTGATATAGGGTGTTGATGTCATTAGACCACACCCCTTCTCATTACAGAGATGCACATCACCTAATATGCTTAATTGGTAGTAGGCTTTCGAGCCTATACAGCTTGGAGTAAGACAACATGCATAAAGAGGATGATGTGGTCAAAATACTCATTTGCCTAATAATTCTGCACTCCCTGTATAAAACAGTTGACATTCTAAGAAAGGGTCCCCACGTAGGAGTGTGTGTGTTTCTGTGAATGTTGGAGACACAGCGTACCACCTTTTCTGGCAGCCCTATCTGACTGCAGCCTTGAGGAGGGCACAACGTGAAATGAATGTCCTGCTGAGAACATAATGCTTTCCTAGGCGAAAGAACAACTAGATAGAGAAAAATAAAACAATACCGCAAATGTGGCTAATGCTAGAAAAATAAAGCGATGCTGGATAAAATGTAACTGGGCTAAAGTGCACAACCCCGGGCCTAGTTTGCTAAAATAACATTTCTAAAACATGGCTAAAATAGCTATACAACACTAAGGGGGTTATTCCAACTTTGGAGGAAGTGGTAATCCGTCCCAAAAGTGACGGTAAAGTGATGGATATACCACCAGCCGTATTACGAGTCCATTATATCCTATGGAACTCGTAATACGGCTGGTGGTAAATCCGTCACATTTGGGACGGATTACCACCTCCTCCAAAGTTGGAATAACCCCCTAAGTCTGTTGCAAAATGTTAGCGTGCTGCCAAAATCAACATGGTTGAAGAGCTATAATTGAGTAGTTTTCGTAGAAGGCACCCATTGTATCCTGAAGCTGTATAAGTGATAGGGGCTACATATGTGAAGACGTTTGTGTTTTTGTCTACCCTTTAAAGGTGATCATTGTCACGTGTATTAAATGCTGTTATATTCAAGTAGAATTCTTAGTGTAACTTTCAGGAAGCAATACCTAGATGGTCCAGTCCTCTAAAGACAGCTTCTACACCCTATTCAAGCTCAACATTTACCTCCCTTAGAACTCAGCTTGTTAACCCAAGAAACCACAGTTATGCATTCCGCACCTCTTTAAATGATACCAGGCTATAGGAGACCATGCCACTTCTGCTTGCAACAAGAGCTACACCATGGAGTTCTACTCAGGGCTGCAGAATACCAGCACATCTCCCTCAGCAGATCCATGTAAGGAGGTTTATGTCAACCTCTGGATCAGCTTTCCTGGATACCAGTGCCTATTGGAGAAGCCTCAACCAGAACACTAGTCAAAATCCAGCAACCAAAATGTTCAATCTGGGTGGGGTGGCTTAGTTGAAGAGTTTAATTTGTCAAAATGCAGGAGTCCAAAGTTTTTCTTAGAAGTCCATTGCCAAGTGCTGGGGTTGTAGAACACCAAGAATGCTTAGTCTTGATTTCAACTTTTCAACTCATGCCTCTTTCTTCCACCACCCTCCACTTCCTGTTCTTTGTCTCACTCTTGCAGGCTCTTTTTCATCAAGCACTGGTCCGTTAGGCACTGCTTGGTTCGTAAGACATAGGTCCACTGCTTATGGATGTCCTTGAACCTGATATACCTTCAGGACTCTGAGGTCCAGAAGGTATAGCAGGCAGAAACATGAAACAGGAGCCCTACCCTTGATCAGCGATGTGGATGGAGATCTGGGCCTATCTGCAAGAGCCACTAATCATTGACTCTGGGCCTCGCTGTCTGCACAGGGCTAACACATCCTACTTTGCGAAGTCACTTTCACAACTACCGTGCCAGGTAGCAGATGCTGTCACATCATTCAAGGGTCTCTGTCAAGTGTGATGTTGGCCTGTGCAGACAATGCATTTACTTAACTGCTTTGTAAAGCGCTGGCCTGTGGCAATGGCTGCTTTATTGTGAGGTACAAGAGCACAAGAATCACTTCTTTAAATCGACTTTCCCAAAGCATATTTTATGATTATTGTTGTTTTAAAGGTGATTTTACATTGAAGTGTTTTTTTGCTCATCCATCAATCTTGTCCGTGGCTCTACCTCATTTGCAGTTAGTTTCAGTCTTTCCTTTAATTTGCTATCAGGAGAGATAGTTCTCTCTGCAAATTCTAGTCTAGAGGATTCCTGTCTTCTTTTGGACACCCAAGAAATTTACAGCCTTGAACCCTCAAAATTATTGACATTACCAATCTGTGGTTAGGGTCAGTCTAGGTTGCATGAAACCTCAAACATGCATCGGTGATCTCCACGTGGAAGAAACCAACGGCAGACCCCACCAGCCCTGCCAGAGGCAGGTGAAATTTACGCAGTGAGGATGGTCAAAGGAGTAATAAGCACTGTGATGAAAGAAGGAGCATCATCTACGAATGAGAAGACGAGGAGGTTTCTGGTCCAGTATACAGTCTCCTCAAATCTTCACCCGTTAACCGGGGGTACACCGTTCCACACTGACTATGGCAGATTCACTGGGGGGTCTGTGTGTAGTCACTAGGAGAGTGCCCTCGCCCGCCAAAAGGTGGCATGCTTCATCATTCAGCGTGCTCCTTGTTGGGCTGGTGCTTTCATACCTCACACATATTCATTGGTCTTGGTCTTAATGGGGTCCCCTGAAGGTTTGGGGAGTCCCTGTGCCTCAGGGGCTGCAATGACCGGATAAAAGGAGTTTCAATTAGGATAGTCTTAAAAAAGAAGTCTAAAGCCCTACAGGTGAGTGTTGACCAGGGTGTCAGACGTAGCTATTCAAAGTCCGGATGATGCTTCCAGGTTGTAGGTCAGCCAGAGGTCACGTACGTGCGGCCCATTTAAATTAATTCCATATACATGTGTCTCGTGTGAACTTCCTGGCGATCTGACATGGAGCTGGCGCACCTGAACCCACCTGGGACATCCCTGGGATGCCAACCACCACAGCTTTTGCGGTATGTTTTGTCACCTGGACAAAACGACGCCCTTTGGTGAAAGGGCAGCCCCCCACCCGCCCTCCCCACCGCCCCACCTAGTCTGGTGTTGCCCCGTGGCTGACCCAGCCTTTCAGTTTTGGCTTCCTCTGCCCTCTCACCAGCCTGCAATCCCCCTCTTTCCGTGCAGCACGCAGCCCTGCCTCTCTCCTCTCTCCACACAGCCTGCTCTCGCTTAACGACCATCTCCCGGGGCCACCCCCAGACCCTGCACCTCGGCACGTAGCCCCCATCCATTTCCCATTTGTAACGCCTCTTTCAATCAGGCAGGCTATTGACTCGGGGTGCAGGGGGCCGAGGCGCGCGGAACAGGCTCCGGCACCCACAGAAGATGGATACACCGAACAAGATCTCCCTGATTAAAGGAAAACACTCCCCCGGAGCAGATGGCTTCATCCGGGGGGCGCAGCCGCCGTCTGGGAGCGGGGGCTCGGCGTGGCTGGAAGTGAGAGCTGCCTGGAGATTGGTAGGCTCGCCTTTCAGGGTACTCGGCAGATGGAGCTGTGACACCCCGGTTCCTCCTCCCCCAGGAGAGTGTCTGGGGGACACCGGCAAGCGGTGCCAGATCGGTTATTATTACTCATCTGCCGAACCCACAACCCCATTGTCTGCGTACTTTAGGTGTGATCTAACATTATCCAGAGGCTCTGACGTCAGCAGGCCCCTGTGCGTCATCACTTGTCCCTCCTTCTAGCCTTGTGTCCTATATACTAGCACACAGCTTATCGTCCTCGGAAGGAAGGATGTTTGAGGTGGCGTTACTGGGATGCAAGTTCACAAACTAGTCAGAGACGAGCGTTTAATTGTAACTGGATTTATATTGCGTTTACTGCACCGACAAGGCGTCGAAGCGCTTTTAACTCTGAGCATCTAAATGTGGGCAGCCCACCTCGACACTTGAACGTTTATCCAGATAATGGTCTTCCCCAGGAGGACCCTGGTCCACTGGCCCTCATTGGTCTATTTAGAGCTCCCATATTTGGAGGGCAATTAGGGCTCCACTGCACGTTTCTGGACATCTTCTTTTAAACAACCATGTCAGGGTGGCTGGAACAAGCCAATGCTAAGGACAACCCCTGTACTAATATCTAGCAATGCCCTGTAAGCAGCATTGCCAGATATTAGTACAGGGACACTGCAGGGCCCTAACGAATCCCGAGGAGGTCCCTTGTGAAATAGGTAAAGGGGACCCTCAATACCAGGGTGAAACTTAAGGTGGGGCTTCCAGTGAGGCCCGAAGATTGCAAAGTGGCAGATGCAACCAGATGGTTCCAGCCAGCTCATCAGGGCATGGCACTCAAGGGTGACCCGGGGACAAGTGAAGATTGACTTGGGCCCTGTCACTCAGCTTCACTTTCAAGTACAAAATCCAAAGGTCCCATCATCCTTGGAAAACCAGAACTACAGGGCTGGTCCGCGAGGTGCTGAACAACATCAAAACTCCATCTCCAGCATCACTTGAATCTCTCCCTCTGGCCTTTAGGGATGTGTGTGACATTAGGTGATGAGGGTGGTAAAGCATGACGTCACCTGTGTCCAAATCATGTTCTACACCTTCCAATCTACCAATCTGGCTTACAAACGCACCCTTAAATGTTGATAGCCTTCTGAGCGCTGACTAACTCCTCAGGAAGCTACGAGAACTGCAAAAGTGGAGCCATTTTTACACCTGCATGGAAGGCTTGATCATGTCTGGGAGGTAGGTCAGGACTTGTCATCACCTGGTGGTGATACTGACCTATCTGACCCCCTCCTTTTCAGGATGTGTCCACCTATCTGTGCTTTCCCAGGGCATGCAATTAGATCTCCTTCCGCTCGTCATAAAAGCTAGCCAAGGCAGGCGGGACATAGCACTCCTGCCATCCCTGCCTAATGGAAGCAAAGACATAGGAATCGCTACAGACTGTCCCTATAGCTGGGCTACGGGGCGATTAATTCCCCTTGATCTCTGTGCATTCCATCCCACCTATCCCAGAGGAGCTTCGGGTGTCTTCAAGATTCTACCACAATAGAAGCTCTACTGAAAAAAACGGAGATTTATGTGTTCAGTGGCACCTTTCTGTAGGCAAAGGGCAGGTAACAGCACAGGCCTGAATGTACAGACGGACTGGTTGTCAAAAGTGGTCGCAAGGTAGACCCTGACGTTCTGTGATGTCTTTCATTTTTCAATTCAACCGTAGAGCTAATACGTTGCATCCCAAAATCTCCAGTTTCAGGTGGTCCCAGAAAATCCTGCCTGGTGACTACTAATTAAGCAGGTCGCTATTTGCGACGCCCTATAACTGGTTACAAATACAGGAGTGGCACATGTAAGGAACACAGACTGCTGTTCCTGGGTTTGCATTCTCAAACAGGAAACTATATTTTTTTTAAACCAAGACAGAAATTAGGCCTGGGCACCAAAATAAAAGTGGTCCCCATTTGTGAATTAAATAGCTAAAAAAGTTGCCCATGTTTGCAAATTGGGGAATTTTGGAACTTGTAAAGACACGCTGTATAGGATGTTTTGCAAGGTAGGGAGGGATGCAAGCATGTGTGCATGGAGAAGGCAATGTTTGTTTTAGTATCCGGGAAATTAATAGTAATCTCACCAGGTCATAAAACAGGCCCATAAACAGCCAAAAAAAACCCTAACCCACACTCTCACTTGTTAGACCAGCCCATCATGCACTGCCCGATAGCCCTGTGGGTCAATCTGACGCTATTGGTGGGATCTGAAAGTGTTTTAGAACAGATCCTGTCTAGGACTGCAAGAGGGCCACCACACCCGCAGCACAGGACACCACAACACCCATTTGGACTGCGGTGTTTGTCAACTTATCTACCGGTATGAACCCTGTCACAGCTGGGCTGCTCATCTTCTATACAAGTTCAGCATTGTATTTTTTCATACACATCTCATTTTTACTCCTAAACCGGAGTTTAGACAGCTTTGAAACTAACCAACACAGACTCACCTTAGCCACCGCCACAGTTTTTGCGATGTTTAGTACAGTCCTGCTACGTGGAGGCCCGTACCCACTAGGGTGAACTCCCCTATCTGAGTCATTAAGGACACCATCTCTACAACTTTACACCTACAAAACATAGATTTCATGCGTCGTAGTTTAATAGAAGCAAACCAAGAGTACATCACCCAGAATGCACTAGGCTTTCACAGTAAGACTGGGGCTGCAAAGAATGTCCGTAAAGACCTGGAGGGACCTACTTACCCTCGCAATCAGCTAAAGGTATGTAAGGATGGTCTGGCCACGACCACCCAAAAGTATCCACGTCTAAACGCAGCATCACTCTGCGCTATATGGCGCACATCTTTGACCCCTCCCGTTATGTGACCATGGACGTCATTTAGGGGTCGCAAGGGGACGCAGCTGCGATCCCTGGCTTGCTCCTTGTGACCGCTGGTACCGCCTTTGCGACCCCTGGCCTCAGCGGTGGCAACATCAGTGCCTGGAGCACAGAGTTAGATCATCCTAGTGGACGAAGGTTGGCGATCCAATTTCATGGTTGTCTGTCAATTCCTTTAATTACACAAAAAGTGAACAATATTATTCTCAATTTGTGTAAAAAAAAAAATGAAGTGTAATTCACGGGTATGACCGTATCTGGCAGGTATGGTAACGAAAACATGTTTTCAAATGATGTTGAATGCATGCTTGCGGGTGAGTGTGCGTCATGTGAGTGTGTGTAAACATGTGTGTGTGAGTGACAGCAAAGGTCAAGTGACGTGACGTCACGTCCGCTGCCCCTGGTATTTTGTTGAATTGACACCCATGGAACACACACAGGTACAGATTGCCTTGATCGCGCAGGGATGCATTGGCAAGCAGCCGAGGAGAGCGGGCTGGGCGCCACAAGGTCACACAGGAGTGCTATAGACATGTCACCTCACAATGGTAAGAATAGCGCAGAGCGCGCATTGTTTCTGTGGAAACTGGCGCAGAACAATGTGCCATTTCGAGGAACGTCCTCGAGGGGGTGCACGAACACGGGCACACAATAGGAGCGCACGTCGCGGAAGAAAGTGTCGCCATTGCCGTGCCGCACATCTGGGAGAACAGGGGATGCGCCAATGTAAACCCGTTTATCGAGGGCTTATGTAAAGAGAGTGGGTGTCATGCTGACGTCACGGGTACCCTTCTCGAGGCTGGCATATGGCGGTCGTCGGGCCCTTTTATGCACCCTCAGGGCTGCACCTCGCGTCATATCTTCCAATTTATAGGGGCGCAAAATGCGCAATGAATTTCTCCTGTCCCCCTTGTCTGCTCTTCATTCCACCACCATCATCGCTCCAGATCAAAGTGAGGGTCCAAACTGGAGCGGTAATCAGGGTGGGCACCTCCAAGAGGGGGGAGGATAAATTCATCCTATTGTGCCCAAACGAATAGTCTGTTCTCTCCCCCTTCTATATGTTTATAATAATACATCCGGTGCATTTTGGCAGCTGCATTTCTAAATCCCCGCATATTCTCCTCCAAAGTGTGTGACTCTGGGCACATCGCATCATTTACAGCCTTTTTGTACGTGTTATTTGTGCACGTTTCCTGAGTTACGCTCACAGATGCCAGTAGCCAGTGACCACAATTTGAAATGAACTCTACATTGGTGCTGCTGGTGGTAGACACACAAATACTGTTTGATTCGATTAGGGACACTGCTCCAGTCCTGAACTTTTTCCCTACAAATCTTCGGCTTCAGGTGCATTAGAGTAATTCCCTCACTAGAATCAATAGAATCAAAAAAAGACGAGTGCTTAATTTGTAAATAAAAACGTGCCGGTGCCCAAAGCTCTCCTTTGAAACACGCAGCTGCTGCATTTAAATGTGCGAGCACGGAATACAGAGGCATCATAATCCTGAAGCCATCTCGGGCCTCTTTAATCCATTCACAGCCGCTCCCTGCCCCCTCAGCTCACTCTTGTAGCTTTCTGCTTTCTCCCATTGTGACGCTTTTTTGTTTTTCTCTTCTTCCGTCTTTCCCATGTGCCTTTTGCTTGTAGTAAATGCTTGAGGCAGAAAAATAAGTGCTAGCCCTCAAAAATAAGTGCTGGTGCCCCTAAACCACCGGCTCAAATGAAGCACTGAACAAGACAACACCTAGAATGCATTAGCTATCACACAAAACTCCAGGACTAGAAACAGTGTCTCTAATAACCTGGAGGGAAGAGGTCTCTATCACTGAATCTCTCTGTGGTCGCGATAAAAGAACTCAAGTATTATTCTCTTGTTGACTGGCAGCCAATGTGGTATTTATAAAATGAATTTCTGCCCTTCCTGTCTTAAGGGTGGAAGGCACTTTACGAAATGGAGGCCAGTCAAAGTAATGAAAACATGTACAACAAGCATTGGCAAAGCCAACAGGTTTCGTCTATGCAAGAGCTGTAGGCTTTGCCAATGTGTTTTAGCCATGTTGCACACTAGCATGGCTGCTGTTCAGCATGGCTAAAAAGTTAGTGGCATAGAGAAGCGTGGTGTGGAGTGTCATAGAGTGGAATGGTGAAGAGTAGAGTGGTGTAGAGTGGAGAGGCAGAGAGTGTCGTGTATTGGAGTGGCATAGTGTGGAGTTGCGTAGAGTGGCATGTACTTGAATGGCATAGAGAAGAGTGGGCTGGTGTAGAGCACATTAGCATAGAGTGTTGCAGAGTATAGTGACATAAAGTGCTGTGACATTGACATCAGCGGCGTAAAATGAAGTGTCATAGAATGCAGCGGCATAGATTAGAGTGGTGCATAGTACAGTGGAGTGGGGCAGAGTGGAGTGGTGCAGAGTGAAGGGTGCAGAGTAGAGTGGCACTGAGTAGAGTGGCACAGAGTAGAGTGCAGTTGCATAGAGTCCAGTAGAGTGCAGTGGCATAGAGTGGGGTGGCATAGAGTGATACAGAGTGGAGTGGCATGGAGTTGAGTGAGACAGAGGACTATGGTGCAGAGTGGAGTCGAGTGGCACAGAGTGCAGTGGCAAAGACTGCAGAGAAGAGTTGATTGGCATAGAGTGCAGTGTTGTAGAGTGGAGTAGCATAGAGCGTAGTAGTGTAGAGTAAAGTGGCGTAGAGTGCAGTGGTGGAGAGTGCAGTGTTGCAGAGTAGAATGTCACAGTGCAGTGGTGTAGAGTGGCATAGAGAGCAGTAGCATAGAGTGTAGTGGTGCGGAGTAGAGTGCACTGGCATAGAGTGCAGTGGTTAAAAGTAGAGTGACGTAGAGTGCAGTGGCATAGAGTGGAGTGGCACACAGAGGATTAGAATGGCGTAAGGTGCAGTGGTGCAGAGTAGAATGTTTCAGGGTAGACTGAAGTGGCATAGAGTGGATAGTGCAGGGTAGAGGGCAGTTGCATAGAGTGGCATATAGTGTAATGGCATAGAGTAAGGTGGTGTAGAGTGCAGTGGTGCAGAGTAGATTAGAGAGGTGTACAGTTGACTGGCGTAGAGTGCAGGGGCATAGAGTTGAGTGTTATGGAGCAAAGTGCATTGGCGTAGAGCGTATTGGGAAAGAGTGCAGGGGGTAGAGTGCAGCGTTGAAGAGTGGTGTAGAGTACAGTGGCATAGAGTGAAGTTGTGTGAAGTAGATTGGTGTGGCTTAGACTGGAGTGGTGTACAGTGCAGTAGCGAAGAGTTAAGTGGTGTAGCGTAGAGTGGCGAAAAGTGCATTGGCTTAGAGTAGAGTGGTACAGGGTAGGGTAATGAGGCATAGCAGGAAGTGGCATAGAGTGCAGCAGCGTAGAGTGGAATGGTGTAAAGTGGAGTGGTGCAGGATAGAGTGCAGTGGTGTGCAGGGGTACGGAGTAGAGTTGAGTAGCGCAGAGTGGAGTGTTCATGGTGTGGTAGCACACTGCCATTACAGTCACCATATATTCAATTGTAATGACCATTACATTTGCACAGACATACAGTTTTACTAATAAAACTATAGAGTGCACAGCCAAAAATGTGTGGAAATTGCATCACCTAGTGTAATGATTTGTTTTGGATCATATAAAAGTTTTTGTTTCCAACACACTTCAGAAATACTAAAAAATGTGCTTCATTTGTGTTCCTAATTCTGATATATTCTGAAATATGCAGTTCTTTCAAATGTTGTCATGTGCTGGAAAAAAACTCTTTCCTACCCCCAGTATTGAGCAAGATTGCCACATTAATCCTCCCACTTTGAAGTCAGAGAAAGAAAAGTAAGCAAGCGCCCTTGGAAGACATCACCTGACATTTAACTTTGGTCTTTGAATGCACAGCAAATGTGATGAGCTAATAGGAAAATTTCCAGTCCTGTTTACAAAGAGGGCACACTTGGAAGGATGCTGCAAGTAATGGTTGGGCAAGGTAAGGCATGAACTCAAGCTGGACAGCCTAAAACAAATAAAGCCAGCAAATGGAAAGCCAGAAAATGTGAGTAAAACACCACTAAGCCAATGAAAAGCAACAGGCAGAATGCATTCCTAGTTCAGCTTTCTGAATGTCCCTATGATGTCTTTAGCTGCACTGTCTGGGAGGCTGCAACCTAAAAATGGATAAACATTCTTATTTTAAAATTGAAAATCTGGAACATGTCGAAGCTTCATAATCACAAGGAACAGCCAGCCTTACTTTCTTTTTTCGGAAAAAGTATTTACACCTTGGAGGCACTATTAAAAATGTTGTGCGGGTACAGTTTGTCAAGCCCCACCTCTACACATCATCCTTGACTGGAATTTAACACGTACCTCTGTGTGTCAATGTGAGGTCATCTTCTCCACAGAGGAGTGTGTCACAAGAGCTGCTCACATATTGTGCGAAAATGTAGTGTACCTTCAAGATAGCAGGGGCCAGATGTAGTGTGAGTGGCCCGAGCTTGGGGTGAGTGGCAGCATCTGCAGGTATTTGATTGGGTGTGCACATGCAAAGGAATGTCTCTGGGAGCAGAGCCACTCCTTAAGTCCATGCTTTGTGAAAAAGGCAGCTTTATTGGAAGCAAGGAGAGCTCACAAACACGGACAATCCTTCATCTTAGCCACACACATTTAACAACCCTATCCAATGTTCTAACATCAAATTCTAATCCATCCCCCACCCCTAAATATAACCCACCCTTTAAGGCATCAAAGTCTCCACACAGCCTTTTAACATCTAACATGTTAACATGTTAATCTAAATCTTTTAGGGGCTCGGACTGCCGCGGCTGTGGCAATCTGACTGCCACATTACAATCCTGGCCACGGTCCCGCCAGAAGACCGCGGTCTCCGCTAGGAACGTGGTTCCCGATGGCGGCCTGAGTTGTTTTCAGTCAGGGTGGCGCTGATTACAACTCAGCTTTCCGCCAGCCTTCTCATGGCAGGATCCCCGCCATAAGAAGGCTGGCAGTAAGCCAGTGCCGGGGCCCCCTGACCAACACCGTTGGAATGCGCACTGTCTGCTGTGCAGACAGTGCGCTTTCCAAGGGTGCTATGTGCTATGGTTTTGAGATTAATTTCGTAGCACTGTTCCCACAGGGCAGCCCGACTGGAACTCCGGACTACAATCTTCCCGCCGGTCAGTCTAGCGGGAACATTGTAATATGCTCAGGGGAAGCGCCACCCCGTGAGTTTGGTGGTCCCGCAGTGGAACCGCCAAACAAGTAATAAGGCCCTTAGTATTTATTTTTTTGCTTGTTGCGCTGTTGTGTTACTTTTTAGCCTTCCCACACTAGACCCAGACTTCCTTCTAAGTACGTCTACATCAGCTCACTTATCTTTTCTTAACATTCCCCCATACCACATTATCTTCAGTTCCGTTTTTGCACCATCCCTTGAGGTGTTCATCCTGTCCCCACAACCTGAGCTCAGCACTTCTTCCCCCACCTCCAGTTGTTGAGCAGTTATGTCACCTTCATTATATAATTCCTGTTGCCGAACAGTGAACGTTTCACCCTGCCCCGCCGAAACAACATAAGCCACTTTTACCCTGCATATATATGGGTGCCTTACAAAAAAAAAATATATACTTTACTGTCAGGGACATCTTCAGGACCTTTGGGCCCAGGGCCAAATGTATTGTGGTGACCGTTGTTCAAATCTACTTTGAATTTATGGTCCAATTTCATCTCTTTCATGCCCTCTTTGGCCAGGTCCCTGACAGTGCAGAGGCACACTAGTCCAAGTTCTAAGTGTGTTCACATCTAATATTCAGGGACAGCGGCTTGTTTCAATATTGTAACACAGCAGCAGCTCAGTAACATAACTGCATAATCTCTATGAGGCCCTTCCATTTTTCATGTGTGAGGTTCTTTTTTGATCTAAAAGAAACTTTTTTCTGGATGTTGAATGAAACATAAACAGAACATTTCTATGCAAAATGTCTGTAATAGACTCACACATCACTCACAATAAAAATAAATTGAAGGGAACAGGTATTTAAAACAATCTGTTTAAGAGCTATTTACGGTCAGCAGGGCATGGCTATGTGCAGAACGGATCAGGCTCTGTCATGGGATCTCCTGAAAGGCTGGGGCCCTAAGCCAGAGCCCACTTTGCCCATGCCTTAAATTGTCTCTGTTTTCTGTTTACCTCCTCACACGCCTGTTTACTGCGGCATATTTCCTGGTCCTCTTCTAAACGCTTCTTCGCAGCAGCCTAGTCCAAATTGTGTCTGTCCTGTCCCGCCTGCCTAGTATGACATTCAGATGCCTTTTTTCTCACTTTTATCAATTCCACTCGGGAAAGCTAGACCAGATCCGTTTCAGTCAGGTACACCAGAATCATGACTGACCTAGGCCTGAACTTACTTACGCCCCACACCATGGGAACAATTATCCCTAACTCTTGACCACTAAACCGGAGTGGCAGCTCCTCTGTTAGGGCGGAGCAGCGTCGCCCCGCACCAGCAGCAGAAGCTGCAAAACATTTAACAAACAAAACTATACTAAACCATGTTTATTATAGTTTTGTTTGTTAAAGGGGCAGGGCCACGGGGCTGACGAGCAGTGAGGGGAGTTCAGTGCGCATGTATGTTTGGCCAGCCGCCTCCGGCTGCTGTCCATAAGACTGCCTCTTTGCATGGTTCCCTGCCTGCTTTACTGCGGAGTGACCAGAAATCCACTCCTCTCTTCTTCTCCCCACCATCAGGCTTCCCTCTGCAGAACCCATGGCACAACAGCCCATTAGCAATAGTTACCCTCTTGAAGCCTGTAGGAGGCTGGCCTGGCTTATAGTGGGTACCTTGTGGTACTTACACCTTGTGCCAGGTCAAGTTATCCCTTATTAGTAGATTAGAAGTGTTCTAGCAGCTTAGGCTGATAGAGGTAGCTATATAGCAGAGCAGCTTAGGCTGAACTAGGAGACATGCAAAGCTCCTACTATACCACGTATATCATATAGCACTATATCATAAGAAAACACAATATTCAGAGTTACTAAAAATAAAGGTACCTTATTTTAGTGACAATATGCCAAAAATATCTCAGAGGACATACTCCCTTAGGAGGTAAGTAAAATACACAAAATATACACACAAACCAAAATCAGGTAAGTAAACAGTTAGAAAAGTAGTGCAAACACTGTAGAATACAATAGGATGCAAAAGGATACAATAGGCCTAGGGGCAACACAAACCATATACTCCAAAAGTGGAATGCGAACCACGAATGGACCCCAGGCCTAGGGTAGTGTGTAGAGGGTCGCTGGGAGTGTAAGAAAACACTAAGGGTGTCCAAGATACCCCACCCCAAGACCCTGAAAAGTAGGAGTAAATTTACCCTACTACCCCAGAAAGACAGTAAAGTCGAGATAGGGGATTCTGCAAAGACAACAACTGACTGCAAAGCACTGAAGACAGATTCCTGGACCTGAGGACCTGCAAAGGAAGGAGACCAAGTCCAAGAGTCACGCAAGTGTCCGGGGGGGGGCAGGAGCCCACTAAACCCCGGATGAAGGTGCAAAAGGGCTGCCTCCAGGTGGAAGAAGCCAAAGAGTCTGCAACAACGGAAGGTGCCAGGAACTTCTCCTTTGGTCAGAAAATGTCCCACGGCGTGCTGGAGGATTCAGAGTTATTTCCACGCAGAAAGACAGCAAACAAGCCTTGCTAGCTGCAAGAGTCACGATTGAAGGTTTCGGGTGCTGCCAGGGCCCAGGAAGGACCAGGAGGTCGCCCCTTAGAGGAGGAGACAGAGGGGGCACTCAGCAACAGAAAGAGCCCATACAGAAGCAGGCAGCACCCGCAGAAGTACCGGAACAGGCATTCAGAAGATCTGAGCATGGCAGTCGTCTCAGTACAACAAAAGAGGGTCCCATGAAGTCGGAGGTCAACTCAGCGAGTTGGGAAATGCAGGACAGAGTGCTGGGGACCGGGGCTGTGCTGCGCACAAAGGAAGTCTTGCAAAAGTGGACACAAGCCCTAGCAGCTGCAGTTCATGCAGCACACAGGATTACTGTCTGGCGTGGGGAGGCAAGGACTTACCTCCACCAAATTTGGACTGAAAGGCCACTGGACTGTTGGAGACACTTGGATCCAGCTCCTGTGTTCCAGGGACAATGCTCGTGAAGATGAGAGGGGACCCAGAGGACCGGTGATGCAGAAGTGTGGTGCCTGCATTAGCAGGGGGAAGATTCCATCGACCCACAGGAGATTTCTTCTTGGCTTCCAGTGCAGGGTGAAGGCAGACAGGCCTCAGAGCATGCACCACCAGGAAACAGTCGAGAAAGCCGGCAGGATGAGGCGCTACAATGTTGCTGGTAGTCTTCTTGCTACTTTGTTGCGGTTTTGCAGGCGTCCTGGAGCAGTCAGTGGTCGATCCTTGGCAGAAGTCGAAGAGAGAAGTGCAGAGGAACTCTGGTGAGCTCTTGCATTCGTTATCTGAAGAGAAACCCACAGGAGAGACCCTAAATAGCCCTCAGAGGAGGACTGGCTACCTAACCAGGTAAGAGCCTATCAGGAGGGGTCTCTGACGTCACCTGCTGGCACTGGCCACTCAGAGGTCTCCATTGTGCCCTCACACCTCTGCATTCAAGATGGCCGAGGTCTGGGACACACTGAAGGAGCTCTGGGCACCACCCCTGGGGTGGTGATGGAAAGGGGAGTGTTCACTCCCCTTTCATTTGTCCAGTTTCGCACCAGAGCAGGGGTTGGGGGCTCCCTGAACCGGTGTAGACTGGCTTATGGAAGGAGGGCACCATCTGTGCCTTTCAAAGCATTTCCAGAGGCTGGGGGAGGCTACTCATCCCCAGCCCTTAACACCTATTTCCAAAGGGAGAGGGTGTAACACCCTCTCTCAGAGGAACGTCTTTGTTCTGCCTTCCTGGGACTGGGCTGCCTAGACCCCAGGAGGGCAGAAACCTGTCTGTGGGTTGGCAGCAGCAGTAGCTGCAGAGAAAACCCCAGAGAGTTAGTTTGGCAGTACCCGGGGTCCATGCTGGAGCCCCAGTGATGCATGGAATTGTCCCTCCATACCAGAATGGTATTGGGGGACAATTCCATGATCATAGACATGTTACATGGCCATGTTCGGAGTTACCATTGTGAAGCTACACATAGGTATTGACCTATACGTAGTTCAAGCGTGTAATGGTGTCCCCGCACTCACAAAGTCCGGGGAATTTGCCCTGAACAATGTGGGGGCACCTTGGCTAGTGCCAGGGTGCCCTCACACTAAGTAACTTTGCACCTAACCTTCACTAAGTGAGGTTTAGACATATAGGTGACTTATAAGTTACTTAAGTGCAGTGTAAAATGGCTGTGAAATAACGTGGACGTTATTTCACTCAGGCTGCAGTGCAGTCCTGTGTAAGAATTGTCTGAGCTCCCTATGGGTGGCAAAAGAAATGCTGCAGCCCATAGGGATCTCCTGGAACCCCAATACCCTGGGTACCTAGGTACCATATACTAGGGAATTATAAGGGTGTCCCAGTGTGCCAAAGAGAATTGGTAAATTTAGTCACTAGCCTGCAGTGACAATTTTAAAAGCAGAGAGAGCATAAACACTGAGGTTCTGGTTAGCAGAGCCTCAGTGATACAGTTAGGCACCACACAGGGAACACATACAGGGCACACTTTATGAGCACTGGGGTCCTGGCTAGCAGGATCCCAGTGACACAGGCAAAAACAAACATACATATAAGTAAAAAATGGGGGTAACATGCCAGGCAAGATTGTACTTTCCTACACAACCCACCCCCCAAACGAGGGGCAATAAGGCTAACCTTGCCCAAATGAGTCTTCATTGTCTAAGTGGAAATATCTGGAGAGTCCCTCTTCATTGGAGTGGGTACTCCCAGGTCTATGTTCCACTGTATAGTCCATTCCCTGTAGGGAGATGGACCACCTCAACAATGTAGGGTTTTCACCTTTCATTTGTTTTAGCCAAAGTAGAGGTTTGTGGTCTGTCTGAACAATAAAGTGAGTACCAAACAGGTATGGTCTCAACTTTTTCAGTGCCCAGACCACAGGAAAGGCCTCCCTCTCTGTGGCAGACCAACGCTTTTCTCTAGGGGTCAACCTCCTGCTGATAAAAGCAACAGGTTGATCCTGGCCCTCAGTATTAAGCTGTGATAGCACTTCCCCAACCCCCAATTCGGAAGCATCAGTCTGGACTATGAACTTTTTTTGGAGTAGCAAGGGCTTTTTAGGACAGATGCAGAGCACATGGCCTGTTTAAGCTCATCAAAAGCTTTTTGACAGCTAGCTGTCCATAATACCTTTTTAGGCATCTTCTTACTAGTGAGATCATTGAGAGGAGCTGCTATGGAGCCATAATTCTTGATGAACCTCCTATAGTACCCTGTGAGGCCTAAAAAGGCTCTCACCTGGGTTTGAGTTGTAGGGGGAGCCCATTCCATAATGGTCTGGACCTTTCCCTGTAGTGGTGCAATCTGTTCCCCAACTACCAGGTGGCCCAGATAAACCACTTTCCCCTTCCCTATCTGGCACTTAGAGGCCTTGATAGTTTGCAGGGCCTCCAAAACTTTCCACAGGTGGATCAGGTGATCATCCCAGGTGGAGCTAAAGACAGCTGTATCATCCAGATATGCTGCACTGAAAGCCTCCAACCCTTGCAGGACTGTGTTCAACAGCCTTTGAAAAGTGGCAGGTGCATTTTTCAGACCAAAGGGCATCACAGTGAATTGATAGTGCCCTCCAATGGTTGAAAATGCAGTTTTTGGTTTAGCATCTTCTGATAATTTTATCTGCCAATACCCTGCAGTTAAATCAAAAGTGCTTAGATACTTGGCAGAAACCAGTGTATCAATCAGCTCATCTGCCCTGGGTATAGGGTGAGCATCTGTCTTAGTTACTTGGTTGAGCCCTCTACAGTCAACACAAAACCTCATCTCTCTTTTACCACCCTTACTGTGAGGTTTGGGGACAAGCACTATTGGGCTAGCCCATGGGCTTTCTGAAGGCTCAATCACTCCTAAGTCTAACATTTTCTGAACTTCTGGTTTAATGCAGTCCCTGGCATGGTCAGGCTGCCTATAAATCTTACTTTTGACAGGTAAACTGTCTCCAGTATTGATTGTATGCTCACACCAAGTAGTGGTACCTGGTATCAGTGAGAAGAGTTCAGAAAACGGACTTAAAAGATTTACACAGTTATCTTTCTGCTCAGCAGTAAGACAATCTGCCAGTACTACTCCCTCCACTAAGCCATGAGCTTCAGTGGTGGAGAAGAGATCAGGGAGAGGGTCACTCTCTTCTTCCTGTCCCTCATCAGTTGCCATGAGTAGGGCGAGATCAGCCCTGTCATAGTAGGGTTTTAGGCGGTTGACATGGAGCACCCTAAGGGGACTCCTGGCAGTGCCCAGGTCTACCAAGTAGGTAACCTCACCCTTTTTCTCAACAATTAGATGGGGTCCACTCCATTTGTCCTGGAGTGCTCTTGGGGCCACAGGCTCCAATACCCACACCTTCTGTCCTGGGTGGTATTGGGTTAGGACAGCCTTCTGGTCATGCCATTGCTTTTGCAGCTCCTGGCTGGCCTGAAGGTTTTTACTGGCCTTTTTCATGTACTCAGCCATTCTTGATCTTAGGCCAAGTACATAATCCACAATGTCTTGTTTAGGAGCCTTTTACTTTACATAAATAACACCATGGCTTTTTCTGATTGTGAGAAGAGGATTTGGACCCACCACCCCCAGAAGATTTTTGTGGGCCTGATGAAGACTCCGAATGTTTTTTATCTTTGTCCCCACCCTTGTCAGAAGACTTACCATCCTTCTTCTTGCCATCCTTGTCACCCCCTGCATGAACTTTTCTGTTCACTCTTGTTCTGACCCATTTGTCTGCCTTCTTTCCCAATTCTTGGGGAGAGGTCAGATCTGAGTCTACCAATTACTGGTGCAACAAATCAGACACACAATTGTTCAAAATATGCTCTCTCAGGATTAGATTATACAGGCTTTCATAGTAAGTCACCTTACTGCCATGTAACAAACGCTCCAAGGCCTTCACTGAACAGCCTACAAAGTCTGTCCAGTCTTGAGAGGACTCTTTTCTGGTGTCTCTGAACTTAATCCTGTATTGTTCAGTGGTTAAGCCAAATCCATCCAAGAGTGCATCCTTCAAAACGTTGTAGTTATTAGCATGACTTTCTCTGACAGTAAGGAGTCTATCCCTACCATTACCAGTGAAAGATAGCCACAAGATAGCAGCCCACTGCCTTTGAGGGACCAACTGTACCATACAGGCCCTCACAAGTGCAGCAAACCACTTGTTAATGTCATCCCCCTCCTTGTTAGGGGGGACTATCTTATGCAGGTTTCTGGAATCTTGCTCTCTAACAGGATTGCTATCAAAACACTGCTGCTGCCACCATGGGGAACTAACCCCAACCTCTGCCTTTCCCTTTCCACATCCAGAGATTCCCTGTCTGCTATTTAAGCTTCAGGCTGGCCTCTTCCAACCTCAGCTTTCTGAGTTCCCTTTCCATTAAGTTATCCTCAGGGTGGGAGGTTTGGGAATTGTGAGACACAGAAGAAATGTGGGAATTGGCAGAGAGAGACCTGTCCCTAACTGGCTGGACCCTAGTAACCTGGCCTTTCGGAGGGAAAGGTGCCCTACTAGTGTGTGACCCCCTCCCACTACCAGTGTCACTAGGTGGCCTATTAGCTGGCAGGTCCTTGGAAGAACCCTTCCCAGCATCCTCAGGGGACTCCTCTGAGTCTGGCTGGGTACCCCCCTCCTCTAACTCCTGATCCTGGGATGGGCCAGACTGGTTCTGGTCACTTTCTAGGAGAAGGCTAAGGAGAAGATATTTTGTAGGATTTTTACCAATTGCTAAACCTCTTTCAATGCAGAGACCCCTCAAACATTTAAAGTTTAGATTCCCATATGTTGCTTGGACAACTGTGGGAGTAAGCTCTACTGCAGACATGACAGAAAAGGTTTAGGACAGAGAGAGAAAAACTTTTTGGGAACTTTTAAAAGAACAGAGAAAAACTTTTGAAAACTTTTGAAAACTTTTGAAAGTTTTCAGAAACTTTTCAGAAACGTTTTAAAAAGTTTTAGAGAAGGAAAGTTAAACTATTTAGGTTACTGTGTATATTCTGAAGTATTTGGTATATGTTTTTCTTATGAAAAGCACCAATGACAAAGTGGTAAAGCAGTTACAAATACTTATCCCACCGCTGCACCACCAATGTAGGAGGCTGGCCTGGCTTATAGTGGGTACCTTGTGGTACTTACACTTTGTGCCAGGTCCAGTTATCCCTTATTAGTAGATTAGAAGTGTTCAAGCAGCTTAGGCTGATAGAGGTAGCTATAGCAGAGCAGCTTAGGCTGAACTAGGAGACATGCAAAGCTCCTACTATACCACTTATATCATATAGCACTATATCATAAGAAAACACAATACTCAGAGTTACTAAAAATAAAGGTACTTTATTTTAGTGACAATATGCCAAAAGTATCTCAGAGGATATACTCCCTTAGGAGGTAAGTAAAATACACAAAATATACACACAAACCAAAATCAGGTAAGTAAAACACTTAGAAAAGTAGTGCAAACACTGTTAAACACAATAGAATGCAATAGGAGAAAATAGGCCTAGGGGCAACACAAACCATATACTCCAAAAGTGGAATGCGAAAGACAAATGGACCCCAGGCCTAGTGTAGTGTGTAGAGGATCGCTGGGAGTGCAAGAAAACACTAAGGGTGTCCAAGATACCCCACCCCAAGACCCTGAAAAGTAGGATTAAAGTTACCCTACTACCCCAGAAAGACAGTAAAGTCAAGATAGGGGATTCTGCAAAGACAACAACTGACTGCAAAGCACTGAAGACGGATTCCTGGACCTGAGGACCTGCAAAGGAAGGGGACCAATTCCAAGAGTCACGCAAGTGTCCAGGGGGGGGGGGGGCAGGAGCTCACTAAACCCCAGATGAAGGTGCAAAAGGGCTGCCTCCAGGTGGAAGAAGCCGAAGATTCTGCAACAACGGAAGGTGCCAGGTACTTCGTCTCAGTACAACAAAAGAGGGTCCCACGAAGTCGGAGGTGAACTCAGCGAGTTGGGCAATGCAGGATGGAGTGCTGGGGACTGGGGCTGTGCTGTGCATGAAGGAAGTCTTGCTTCTGTGTTCCAGGAACCACGCTCGTGAAGATGAGAGGGGACCCAGAGGACCGGTGATGCAGAAGTTTGGTGCCTGCGTTAGCAGGGGGAAGATTCCGTCGACCCACAGGAGATTTCTTCTTGGCTTCCAGTGCAGGGTGAAGGCAGACAGCCCTCAGAGCATGCACCACCAGGAAACAGTCGAGAAAGCCGGCAGGATGAGGTGCTACAATGTTGCTGGTAGTCTTCTTGCTACTTTGTTGTGGTTTTGCAGGCGTCCTGGAGCAGTCAGCGCTCGATCCTTGGCAGAAGCCGAAGAGAGAAGTGCAGAGGAACTCTGGTGAGCTCTTGCATTCGTTATCTGAAGAGACCCTAAATAGCCCTCAGAGGAGGATTGGCTACCTAACCAGGTAAGAGCCTATCAGGAGGGGTCTCTGACGTCACCTGCTGGCAATGACCACTCAGAGGTCTCCATTGTGCCCTCACACCTCTGCATTCAAGATGCCAGAGGTCTGGGACACACTGGAGGAGCTCTGGGCACCACCCCTGGGGTGGTGATGGACAGGGGAGTGGTCACTCCCCTTTCCTGTGTCCAGTTTCGCGCTAGAGCAGGGGCTGGGGGCTCCCTGAACCGGTGTAGACTGGCTTATGCAAGGAGGGCGCCATCTGTGACCTTCAAAGCATTTCCAGAGGCTGGGGAGGCTACTCCTCCCCAGCCCTTAACACCTATTTCCAAAGGGAGAGGGTGTAACACCCTCTCTCAGGGGAAATCCTTTGTTCTGCCTTCCTGGGACTGGGCTGCCCAGACCCCAGGAGAGCAGAAACCTGTCTGAGGGTGGGCAGCAGCGGTAGCTGCAGAGAAAACCCCAGAGTGCTAGTTTGGTAGTACCCGGGGTCATTGCTGGGGCCCCGAGGATGCATGGAATTATGGTATTGGGGTTGACAATTCCATGATCCTAGACATGTTACATGGCCATGTTCAGAGTTACCATTGTGAAGCTACACATAGGTATTGACCTATATGTAGTTCACGCGTGTAATGGTGTCCCCGCACTCACAAAGTCCGTGGAATTTGCCCTGAACAATGTGGGGGCACATTGGCTAGTGCCAGGGTGCCCTCACACTAAGTAACTTTGCACCTAACCTTCACTAAGTGAGGTTTAGACATATAGGTGACTTATAAGTTACTTAAGTGCAGTGTAAAATGGCTGTGAAATAATGTGGACATTATTTCACTCAGGCTGCAGTGGTAGTCCTTTGTAAGAATTGTCTGAGCTCCCTATGGGTGGCAAAAGAAATGCTGCAGCCCATAGGGATCTCCTGGAACCCCAATACCCTGGGTACCTAGGTACCATATACTAGGGAATTATAAGGGTGTCCCAGTGTGCCAATGAGAATTGGTAAAAATAGTCACTAGCCTGCAGTGATAATTTTAAAAGCAGAGAGAGCATAAACACTGAGGTTCTGGTTAGCAGAGCCTCAGTGATACAGTTAGGCACCACACAGGGAACACATACTGGGCACACTTTATGAGCACTGGGGACCTGGCTAGCAGGATCCCAGTGACACAGGGAAAAACAAACATACATATAAGTAAAAAATGGAGGTAACATGCCAGGCAAGATGGTACTTTCCTACAAAGCCCACCACACCTCACATTTCAGCACATCCTAGCAGATCTCCATCTTATAAGTCTTTTCAACCTGTCCTCTTTCCAACCCAGCCCATGCGTATCTATCACTCCTTCATTCCTTCAATCCTGAATGAATGTATCCTGAATCAGTGTTATGGGCAACCGGTAACTGTAGGAATTGTCATAGCACCCCCACACTTGTCTGCCTGTCACTCCACTGACATCTACATGGATAAATGTCCTACTGCCCTCCCCTCATTCCAAAGTGATCACAACATGCCTCCCTGGACAAATCCCTTCCACACCTAACCTTTCTAAAGGCACCTCAGCCCTCTTCTCCCTTCGAGCCACCTGGAACCTCTTTGCAACCACTTACAACCTGCCACCTTCCCCCTACTGGTCCTCTGTCTCCTGCCTGTCTAACCCTTCACCACAATCACTTTTGATTCCCTGGGGATGGCAAAAAAATATTAAGGTGCATACTCAGCTCATGCCTGGTCCATTAAAACCCTCAACATCGCGGCGCTGTTTCCGATCTCTTGTCACATTCCCCTTCTCTCTTTCCCACCCCTCCATCACACGCCTCACAAATTCACACCTTTCAGTTCCTATCATGGGCAGCATTTCACATAAAAAGGCAATGATTTCCATTTTTCCAGTGTCAGTAATCTGTGAAACTCCTATTTACATTACCAACATCACATAATTCACTACAACCCACCGTCTGGCCATCATTCCTGCCCTGTAACTTATTCTCCCCTGTGCTGGACTTCCAGCAAATTCTATCCACACTTGTCTATACAGAACGCTTCTCAACGCAGCCTGTGAGCCTTCCATCATATTTAGTTGCATCATCTCAGTGGATATCACAATTTCCCCATCACTGTTGCCCCAGCTGGTCTACCTCTAGTGTCAATCCTTATAATTTAGACCCCTGAAATACTGATAAATCATGCACCACTTTATTCTCACAATCTCAGTCAAAATAAAAGTTTGACCACATTTCATCCACATTGAAAGATCTACACTGGCTTTCATTGGAGGCCTGAATCAAGTTCAAAATCGGCTGCATCGGGAACATCTGAAGGATTTTGAGGGCCCTGGGCCAAACCTATTTTGGGGACCCTGTGCCAAACATTTTTTGGCCCCATGTTTGGAACAGCTTTGAATTTCTGATCCAACTTCAGCTCTTTCATGACTTCTTTGGCCAGGTTACTAACAGTGCACAGGCACACTTGCCCACATTTTTTATGTATTTACCTAAGGTCAGCCAATGAGGGAATGCAGCAGTCCTAACCCTCCTGGGACCTGGAGGCCAAAGGTAAGTGTGTGTGTTTGTGTGTGATGTTTCAAATTGAATGTTTGGTGCGTGCGTGCATGTTTGAAGGGTATGAATGTTGTTAATGGATGTGCGTGCGTGCGTGTGTGAAAGAATGAGTGTGTGTGATGTTTTAAAATGGGTGTCTGGTGCGTGCGTGCATGTTTGAATTGTATGAATGTTGTTAATGGATGTGCGTGCGTGCTTGCATGTCTGTGTGTGAAAGAATGAGTGTGTGTGATGTTTTAAAATGAATGTTTGGTGCATGCGTGCATGTTTGAATGGTATGAATGTTGTTAATGGATGTGCGTGCGTGTGTGAAAGAATGAGTGTGTGTGATGTTTCAAAATGAATGTCTGGTGCGTGCATGCATGTTTGAATTGTATGAATGTTGTTAATGGATGTGCGTGCGTGCGTGTCTGTGTGTGAAAGAATGAGAGTGTGTGTGTGTGTGTGTGTGCTCCGCCCGCCCCCCTCCCTCCTAAAGCTGCCTGCCGCCACTGCATTATGCCTCCTCAAGGCATAATGTGTGCACGGGGCGGGCGTACCCCCGTTTGGGGGATGGCAAAAATGTCTCAGTGGTATCTACGAGATTCAATTGCACAATTTTTAGCGGCTATTTTTAGCGCCTGCACATAGCTAGCATGAAAAGGGGGATACCATTGTTTTCAGTGGGTCCCTATGTACTCCGCAGGATTATCGCCAAAGGGTTGGCGCTATTCCTGCACAATACATCAATAGCATCAAAAATGTTGACGCTATTGCCCCTACCCTGCACCATGTTGTGCTGTATATTAAATACAGCACACACATGGTACCAGTAGGGGGGCACTAAGGGGTGCAAGAAAAGTGGTGCTGCATCGGATGCCGTGCCACTTTTCTTAAATTCGTACCCTTGTTAAGCAAATTGTCTGTAACAGAATCTCACAAACCACCCACATTAAAAATAAATTAAAGGATAATGGTATTTAAAACAATCTGCTTAAGAATTATTAAGGCCATTAGGGCAAAACTCTCTGAGGAACAGAGCTTGCTCTAACTGGCCCCCCCCTGAAAGGCTAGGGCCCTGGGCCAGAGCCCACTTTGCTCACTCCTTAAAACGTCTCTGGGTTGCATTACCTTTAAAGCACTTTAGACGAGCCAGCCCGCTACCTCTCGGATCTACTGAATATATGTGGTGGAATCAGGCAGTCCTGTAGCAAAAGCTCCCTCCTGCTAGGTCCTCCAAACTTCAAATCATCTTTGGCTCAAAGACAGTTTTTCTCGGTTGCTGCTCCCACATTTTGGAACTCGCCACCCAACAAACTTCGAATAGCCCCGACATCCTTGTCTTTAGGAAGCAATTTAAGACTTTTTCAATTAAAAAAACACTTCCAGCCAAACACTTAAAAGATCTACCCACTCCCCTGTACCCTCCCTTCCTTCTCTCAGCAGAGTAATCTATCCTTCCTTCAAATATTCCTCCTATCTCTAATACCCGTTCCCCCTTTCTCTCCATCCTCTCTGGTTTAATGTTTATTGTTCCAATACAATCTTTGCTAATTTATACATATTATGTCCCAGTAATGTGTAAATGTTGTTACGTTGTGAAGCGAAGCGCACTAATACCACTTGGTGAAATAGCGATATAGAAAAACACAGTACAAAAAAATAAATGCAAAAAATCTGTGGGTCTGTTATCTGCCCTAGAGTGAAAGGTGCCATTCAGATACAATTGTCTTGGAACCAAATCCCTCAGTAATCTTAGCACCGACCTGCCGCAAATTACTTCTGACCCTCACCACCTCCTGGTACATCACAAAAGCCACCTCCCTCTTCATCAATTCCTGACCCCACAGTTCAATAGCTAGTAATACTAGAAAAATTCCAGGCAGGCAATGCTGTGGCCATGTCTCTTCCAGTCCTCTGGCCACTCTTCAGTGCACCGTCTCCCTCTCCAATAGAGGCCGAAGCTTCCTATTCCAGATGCACCAGAGAAAATATCAAGGGACCAAGTGACTGGCTGGATCCCCACGGTGACACCATTGTTGTGCTCTAGGAAACTTGTCCATACCAGCATGTCCTGCTGAAAGCCAGACCCTTATCCAGTGGTGATGGATGACCGCTCGCCTTGTTGCTAATGCCATGTGTCTGCAGAATGCTTTTCCTGGGGCCATTGCTTTGCATGCAGAATACTATTGGCCCAAGACCTGCTGTGGCTTCCTCCATTAACAATTTGTCCTTCTTACCACTTCTTACTGTAGGGATCCAATGTCTCCAGTTTATTGTTTGGCAAGAGGGACAGCCCTGATGGGTAAGGTGAGATTAGGGACTCTTCCTGTAGGGCCACAGTCTGGAAAGGACATCTAGGGACAAGAGCAGAACCCCTTGAGATGCTAGATCCGAGCTGATCCACTCCGAAGCAGGCTTTCCAAAGACTCATGGATTACAGGCCACCTCTGCAGGGTCAACACTGGTAAATAGCACTCCCATTTGAAAACTAGATCCACCAGACTTCTGTAAGCCTGTAGGCCTGCAGTGCACCGAGGCTCAGACTACAAACTGGGTGTCTGAGAAGAGGTCCAGGTGGAACCTACGCCTTCAAGCTAAAAGAGTGGCGAGGAAAGCTCCCACACAGAGCAACAAGCATGAATCCTTCAACTAGGGGTACAAGGCATCCCTGCCCATTACAGAGGCATGGAACAGAATGGATTGGGCGTCTTCCATGGTGGGGAAGGAGGCGCATCATCATATCGGGTCTGGGAGTGCAGTGTTCACATCCACAGAACTTTTTACTTTTTATTTACTTTCCACATTTCAAATTTTTCCACCAAAACTGTGTGGGTGAAGTAGGGAACTAGCCCTGAGAAAACGAAAGGCAAGTTGGATTTGCCACTTACAAGGTGTTGGGAAAGGGTTGGACAAAGAAAAGGAATTTCACTATTTCTTATCGAACCATGCACATCACCCTTAAATTCAGAAGATTAATTTTGGTGTTCTGTAAGAAATGGTGCTTTTAGTCAGGTATGTGTCTCCATACTTGGTTCCATGATAAGGGTGTAGAGAAGTTAGTCATGTTGGATGTATAACCATGGAGATGGCACCCTACTTTGTCAACATGACAGTGATACTGTTCTTATGACTTTGGGAATCTTCTTCCCTTTCCTGGTGCCCTACACTCGCCAGCATAGGGTTTGGTATACGCTATAGAGCTTATGGAATCCGCTTAAGATGGCGTCTGATGTTTGTGCTGACGTAGGCGATGGGATGCCGTGTAGTGTTCATAAAATCATGATGCTCGAACCAACAGGAAATAGGTGGGCGGCTTCCACCCATATGGTATTTAAGACAGCTGATTAGAACTGGGAGTGCTTTTGCAGGAACACGCAACTGGATATTTAGAAGCACACTACACAGGTAACTCGATTTGCATACAATGTGACTTTTATAATATGTTATTTGCATGTGTGGCACATTTAAGAACTATTTTTTACAACATTCGGGTACTACCGCTATATGTAATAAGATGTTTGCCTACTCTTCTGGTTTTATTTTGATCGCCAAGGGGTATAGATGTCATAAATGCTCCAGTCCTTGTGGTCGTTTGATGACTATTTGGTACCTTGGACCCTGTTAGAGATGATTGTAGGAGGCTGGACTGGCTTGTAGTGAGTACCTAGGGGTACTTGCACCTTGCACCAGGCCCAGTTATCCCTTATTAGTGTATAGGGTGTCTAGCAGCATAGGCTGATAGATAATGGTAGCTTAGCAGAGCAGCTTAGGCTGAACTAGGAGACGAGTGAAGCTCCTACAGTACCACTTAGTGTCATATGCACAATATCATAAGAAAACACAATACACAGATATACTAAAAATAAAGGTACTTTATTTTTATGACAATATGCCAAAAGTATCTCAGTGAGTACCCTCAGTATGAGAATAGCAAATATACACAAGATATATGTACACAATACCAAAATATGCAGTAATAGTATTAGAAAACAGTGCAAACAATGTATAGTTACAATAGGATGCAATGGAGACACATAGGGATAGGGGCAACACAAACCATATACTCCAAAAGTGGAATGCGAACCACAAATGGACCCCAAACCTATGTGACCTTGTAGAGGGTCGCTGGGACTATTAGAAAATAGTAAGGGTTAGAAAAATAGCCCACCCCAAGACCCTGAAAAGTGAGTGCAAAGTGCACTAAAGTTCCCCAAAGGACATAGAAGTCGTGATAGGGGAATTCTGCAGGAAAGGCACAAACCAACAATGCAATACGATGGATTTCCAGTCGAGGGTACCTGTGGAAAAAGGGGACCAAGTCCAAAAGTCACAAGCAAGTCGGAGATGGGCAGATGCCCAGGAAATGCCAGCTGTGGGTGCAAAGGAGCTGCTACTGGACAGTAGAAGCATAGGTTTCTGCAAGAACGACACGGGCTAGAGACTTCCCCTTTGGAGGACGGATCCCTCACGCCGTGGAGAGTTGTGCAGAAGTGTTTTTCCGCCGAAGGACTGCCAACAAGCCTTGCTAGCTGCAAATTGTGCGGTAAGGGTTTTTGGATGCTGCTGTGGCTCAGGTGGGACCAGGATGTCGCAAATTGCGTCAGGGGACAGAGGGGACGTCGAGCAAGACAAGGAGCCCTCTCAGCAGCAGGTAGCACCCGGAGAAGTGCCAGAAACAGGCACTACGAGGATGCGTGAAACGGTGCTCACCCGAAGTCGCACAAAGGAGTCCCACGTCGCCGGAGGACAACTTAGGAGGTCGTGCAATGCAGGTTAGAGTGCCGTGGACCCAGGCTGGACTGTGCACAAAGGATTTCCGCCGGAAGCGCACGGAGGCCGGAGTAGCTGCAAAAGTCGCGGTTTCCAACAATGCAGTCTGCCGTGGGGAGGCACGGACTTACCTCCACCAAACTTGGACTGAAGAGTCACTGGACTGTGGGAGTCACTTGGACAGAGTTGCTGGATTCAAGGGACCTCGCTCGTCGTGCTGAGAGGAGACCCAAGGTACTGGTGATGCAGTTCTTTGGTGCCTGCGGTTGCAGGGGGACGATTCCGTCGACCCACGGGAGATTTCTTCGGAGCTTCTAGTGGAGAGAGGAGGCAGACTACCCCCACAGCATGCACCACCAGGAAAACAGTCGAGAAGGCGGCAGGATCAGCGTTACAGAGTTGTAGTAGTCGTCTTTGCTACTATGTTGCAGTTTTGCAGGCTTCCAGCGCATTCAGCAGTCGATTCCTTGGCAGAAGGTGAAGAGAGAGATGCAGAGGAACTCGGATGAGCTCTTGCATTCGTTATCTAAGGAACCCCAAGAGACTGAGACCCTAAATAGCCAGAAAAGAGGGTTTGGCTACCTAGGAGAGAGGATAGGCTAGCAACACCTGAAGGAGCCTATCACAAGGAGTCTCTGACGTCACCTGGTGGCACTGGCCACTCAGAGCAGTCCAGTGTGCCAGCAGCACCTCTGTTTCCAAGATGGCAGAGGTCTGGAGCACACTGGAGGAGCTCTGGGCACCTCCCAGGGGAGGTACAGGTCAGGGGAGTGGTCTCTCCCCTTTCCTTTGTCCAGTTTCGCGCCAGAGCAGGGCTAAGGGGTCCCTGAACCGGTGTAGACTGGCTTATGCAGAAATGGGCACCAAATGTGCCCATGAAAGCATTTCCAGAGGCTGGGGGAGGCTACTCCTCCCCTGCCTTCACACCATTTTCCAAAGGGAGAGGGTGTAACACCCTCTCTCAGAGGAAGTCCTTTGTTCTGCCATCCTGGGCCAGGCCTGGCTGGACCCCAGGAGGGCAGATGCCTGTCTCAGGGGTTGGCAGCAGCAGCAGCTGCAGTGAAACCCTGGGAAAGGCAGTTTGGCAGTACCAGGATCTGTGCTTCAGACCACTGGGATCATGGGATTGTGCCAACTATGCCAGGATGGTATAGAGGGGGCAATTCCATGATCATAGACATATTACATGGCCATATTCGGAGTTACCATTGTGAAGCTACATATAGGTAGTGACCTATATGTAGTGCACGCGTGTAATGGTGTCCCCGCACTCACAAAGTCCGGGGAATTGGCCCTGAACAATGTGGGGGCACCTTGGCTAGTGCCAGGGTGCCCTCACACTAAGTAACTTTGCACCTAACCTTTACCAGGTAAAGGTTAGACATATAGGTGACTTTAAGTTACTTAAGTGCAGTGTAAAATGGCTGTGAAATAACGTGGACGTTATTTCACTCAGGCTGCAGTGGCAGGCCTGTGTAAGAATTGTCAGAGCTCCCTATGGGTGGCAAAAGAAATGCTGCAGCCCCTAGGGATCTCCTGGAACCCCAATACCCTGGGTACCTCAGTACCATATACTAGGGAATTATAAGGGTGTTCCAGTAAGCCAATGTAAATTGGTAAAATTGGTCACTAGCCTGTTAGTGACAATTTTAAAGAAATGAGAGAGCATAACCACTGAGGTTCTGATTAGCAGAGCCTTAGTGAGACAGTTAGTCACTACACAGGTAACACATTCAGGCACACTTATGAGCACTGGGGCCCTGGGTGACAGGGTCCCAGTGACACATACAACTAAAACAACATATATACAGTGAAAAATGGGGGTAACATGCCAGGCAAGATGGTACTTTCCTACACAACCCCCCCCAAACGAAGGACAATAAGACTAGCCATGACCTGATGAGTCTTCATTGTCTAAGTGGAAATATCTGGAGAGTCCATCTGCATTGGAGTGGCTACTCCCAGGACTATGTTCCACTGTGTAGTCCATTCCCTGTAGGGATATGGACCACCTCAACAATTTAGGATTTTCAACTTTCATTTGTTTTAGCCAAAGTAGAGGTTTGTGGTCTGTCTGAACAATGAAGTGGGTGCCAAACAGGTATGGCCTCAACTTCTTCAGAGCCCAGACCACAGCAAAGGCCTCCCTCTCTATGGCAGACCAACGCTTTTCTCTAGGGGTCAACCTCCTACTAATAAAAGCAACAGGTTGATCCTGGCCCTCAGAATTAAGTTGTGATAGGACTGCCCCTACTCCTAATTCAGATGCATCAGTTTGGACATAGAATTTTTTTAGAGTAACAAGGGCTTTTCAGGACAGGTGTAGAGCACATGGCCTGCTTCAGCTCCTCAAAAGCTTTCTGACAGTTTGCTGTCCATAATACCTTTTTAGGCATTTTCTTGGATGTGAGGTCATTAAGAGGGGCTGCAATGGAGCCATAGTTCTTAATGAACCTCCTGTAATACCCAGTGAGGCCTAGGAAGGCTCTCACCTGAGTCTGAGTAGTAGGGGGAACCCAATCTATAATAGTTTGGATTTTCCCCTGTAGTGGTGCAATCTGTTCCCCACCAACAAGGTGTCCCAGATAAACCACCTTCCCCTGCCCTATCCGGCACTTTGAAGCCTTGATAGTGAGGCCTGCCTTTTGCAGGGCCTCTAAAACTTTCCATAGGTGGACCAGGTGATCATCCCAACTGGAGCTAAAGACAGCTATATCGTCCAAATATGCTGCACTAAAAGCTTCCAGCCCTTGCAGGACTGTGTTCACCAACCTTTGAAAAGTGGCAGGTGCATTTTTCAATCCAAAAGGCATTACTGTGAATTGGTAATGGCCTCCAATGGTTGAAAATGCAGTTTTGGGTTTAGCATCTTCTGATAATTTGATCTGCCAATACCCTGCAGTCAAATCAAAAGTGCTTAGATACTTGGCAGATGCCAGTGTATCTATGAGGTCATCTGCCCTGGGTAAAGGGTGAGCATCAGTTTTGGTTACCTGGTTGAGACCTCTATAATCTACACAAAACCGCATTTCCTTCTTTCCATCTTTGGAATGAGGTTTTGGTACAAGTACCACAGGAGAGGCCCATGGACTTTCAGAGTGCTCAACCACTCCTAGTTCTAACATTTTCTGCACCTCTTGCTTTATGCAGTCTCTGACATGGTCAGGCTGCCTATAGATCTTACTTTTGACAGGCAAGCTGTCTCCAGTATCTATAGTGTGCTCACACCAAGAAGTGGTACCTGGTACAGTAGAGCAGAGTTCAGAAAACTGACCCAGGAGATTTATGCAATGGTCTTTCTGCTCAGCAGTAAGACAATCAGCCAAAACTACACCTTCCACAAGAGCATCTTGTTCTGTGGAAGAGAAGAGATCAGGTAGAGGATCACTGTCTTCTTCCTGTCCCTCATCAGTTGCCATGAGCAGGGTGAGATCAGCCCTGTCATAGTAGGGTTTCAGGCGGTTGACATGGAGCACCCTAAGGGGACTCCTGGCAGTGCCTAAGTCAACTAAATAGGTGACTTCACCCTTTTTCTCAACAATTGTGTGGGGTCCACTCCATTTATCTTGGAGTGCTCTTGGGGCCACAGGCTCCAAGACCCACACTTTCTGCCCTGGTTTGTACTGAACCAAAACAGCCTTCTGATCATGCCATTGCTTTTGGAGCTCTTGGCTGGCCTGACAGTTTTTACTGGCCTTTTTCATATACTCAGCCATCCTTGATCTGAGGCCAAGTACATAATCCACAATATCTTGTTTTGGAGCTTTTAAAGGTTGTTCCCAACCCTCCTTGACAAGTGTTAGTGGACCCCTAACAGGGTGTCCAAAGAGGAGTTCAAATGGGCTGAAGCCCACTCCTTTCTGGGGTACCTCCCTGTAGGCAAAAAGGAGGCATGGTAACAGGATATCCCATCTCCTGTGGAGTTTTTCAGGGAGACCCATAATCATGCCTTTGAGAGTTTTGTTAAATCTCTCCACCAGTCCATTTGTTTGTGGATGATAGGGTGTTGTGAACTTGTACGTTACACCACACTCCTTCCACATGGCCTTTAAGTATGCAGACATGAAATTGCTTCCCCTGTCTGATACTACTTCCTTTGGGAAGCCCACCCTGGAAATTATTCCCAGGAGGGCCTTTGCCACTGCAGGTGCTGTAGTGGTCCTTAAAGGAATAGCTTCAGGATATCTTGTGGCATGGTCCACTACCACCAAGATAAACCTATTGCCTGAAGAAGTAGGAGGGTCAAGGGGGCCAACTATGTCAACCCCTACCCTTTCAAAGGGAACCCCAACCACAGGCAGTGGAATAAGGGGTGCCTTTGGGGTGCCACCTGTCTTGCCACTGGCTTGACAGGTTTCACAGGACTTACAAAATTCCTTTGTGTCCTCAGACATCCTAGGCCAATGAAACAGGGGAACAAGCCTGTCCCAAGTTTTCATTTGCCCCAGATGTCCAGCTAGGGGAATGTCGTGGGCTAGAGTTAGGAGGAACTTTCTGTACTCCTGAGGAATCACTAACCTCCTGGCAGTTCCAGGTTTAGGATCCCTTGTTTCAGTGTACAAGAGGTTGTCCTCCCAGTAAACTCTGTGAGAGTCACTGACATCCCCATTAGCCTGTTTGACAGCTTGCTGTCTTAGACCCTCTAGTGTGGGACAGGTTTGCTGTGCCACACTCAGCTCCTCCCTGGCAGGCCCCCCTTCACCCAAAAGCTCAGCAGTGTCTGCTTCCAGCTCCTCTGGTCTAGGTTCTGCACAGGGTGGAAATTCTTCTTTCTCAGAAGTAGAATCCACTGTAGAGGGAGGGATAGTAGGAAGTGGTTTGCTTCTACTAGCCCTTGCTTTAGGGAGCACTTGGTACATTGTTCCAGGATCCAAGCTTCCCTGTCCTTTTTGCTTTTTGGCCTGAGCCATGGTTAAAGCAAAAATATGCCCTGGAATGCCCAGCATTGCTGCATGGGCCTTCAACTCCACATCTGACCAAGCTGATGTCTCCAAATCATTTCCTAGTAGACAGTCTACAGGTAAATCTGTGGCTACCACAACTTTCTTTGGACCAGTAACCCCCCCCCAGTTGAGATTTACAACAGCCATGGGGTGGCTAAGTGTGTTGTTGTGAGCATCGGTTACTTGGTACTGGTGACCAAGTAGGTGTTGTTCAGGGTGGACCAGTTTCTCTATGACCATAGTCACACTGGCTCCAGTGTCCCTGTAGGCCTGAACCTCAACACCATTTATTAGGGGTAGCTGCTTGTACTTATCCATATTAAGGGGGCAAGCAACTAAGGTGGCTAAATCAATAGCCCCCTCAGAGACTAATATAGCCTCTGTGGTCTCCCTAACCAGACCAACCCCAACTAAGTTACCAATAGTGAGCCCATCTACTCCCTTGGATTGGCTATTAGTAGGTTTGCTCCCACCACCACTGCTATTAGTAGGGACACTAGGTGTAGCAGTAGGGGTTGTAGTGGTAGGAGGCTTGGTGCTTTTCTTTGGACAACTGGGATCTGTTGTCCAATGGCCTTTTATTTTACATAAATAGCACCATGGTTTCTTTTCCTTGTTTTGATTTGAAGAGGATTTGGGCCCACCACCCCCACCAGAGTGTTTTTGTGGGCCTGATGAAGACTCATTTTTAGATTTGTCCCCACCCTTGTCAGAAGACTTACCATCCTTCTTCTTGTTGCCATCTTTGTCACCCCCTGTATGAACTTTTCTGTTCACCCTTGTTCTGACCCATTTGTCTGCCTTCTTTCCCAATTCTTGGGGAGAGGTCAGATCAGAGTCCACCAAGTACTAGTGCAACAAATCAGACACACAATTATTAAGAATATGCTCTCTCAGGATCAAGTTATACAGGCTGTCATAATCAGTCACTTTACTGCCATGTAACCACCCCTCCAAGGCCTTCACTGAATAGTCAATGAAATCAACCCAGTCTTGTGAAGACTCCTTTTTGGTCTCTCTGAACTTTATCCTGTATTGTTCAGTGGTTAAGCCATAACCATCCAGGAGTGCATTCTTAAGAACTGTAAAATTATTGGCATCACTTTCTTTCACAGTAAGGAGCCTATCCCTACCCTTTCCACTAAATGATAGCCATAGGATAGCAGCCCACTGCCTTTGAGGGACATCCTGTACAACACAGGCCCTCTCAAGTGCAGCAAACCACTTGTTAATGTCATCCCCCTCCTTCTAAGGGAGAACTATCTTTTGCAGATTCCTGGAATCATGCTCTTTTGCAGGATGACTATGGGGAATACTGCTGCTGCCACCATGGGTTTCAAAACCCAACTTCTGTCTTTCCTTCTCTAGTTCTAAAGACTGTCTATCCAAATCCAGCTGTTGCTTTTTAAGCTTCAGTCTGGTTTGTTCCACCCTCAACTTATTGAGTTCCCTTTCTAACAATCTGTCATCAGGGTTGGTGGGAGGGACATTCCTAGATACAGAGGTGTGATGGGAATGAACAGAAGGAGACCTGTCCCTTACAGAGGGCACCCTAACAGCTTGGCTGACAGTGTAATGTGAGAGCATATCATCTGTATGATGTGACTCCACCTCAGTACCAACTATGCTAGACTGTCTTGTAATGGGCAGGCTAAGAAGTTTCTTTCCTGAACCTTTTCCTGGGGGAGTCCCTGGATCAGATTGGGAACCATTAGCTACTTTTTCAACAGATGGGGCACTTTTAGCCTTATCTTGTTCTCTAAGCATGTTAAGTAACAATTCCAAGGAAGGATTCTTCCCTACACTCAAACCTCTCTCTATGCAGAGACTCCTTGCTCCTTTCCAGCTAAGGTGATCATATGCAAGTTTGGACAGATCAACATTTTGGCCTGTGCCAGACATTTTTAGAGAGAGTTAAAGTGATAGAAAAAGAGAAAAAAGTTTGTCAGAGCTTTTAGAAAGACTGGAAAAAAAACTTTTTAAACTTTTTTGAACTTTTAAGAAAGTTAGCAGTACTTTTCAGCACTTAGAAAAGAGTGAAAAGAGGAAATGCTAAACTTTTTGGTTATGTGTATATACACTGAACTTGTTTTGTATATTTTTCTCTTATGAAAAGTACAATGACAAGAGTGGTAAGTAGTCTCAAAGCACTTATCCCACCGCTGCACAACCAATGTGGGAGGCTGGACTGGCTTGTAGTGAGTACCTAGGGGTACTTGCACCTTGCACCAGGCCCAGTTATCCCTTATTAGTGTATAGGGTGTCTAGCAGCATAGGCTGATAGATAATGGTAGCTTAGCAGAGCAGCTTAGGCTGAACTAGGAGACGAGTGAAGCTCCTACAGTACCACTTAGTGTCATATGCACAATATCATAAGAAAACACAATACACAGATATACTAAAAATAAAGGTACTTTATTTTTATGACAATATGCCAAAAGTATCTCAGTGAGTACCCTCAGTATGAGGATAGCAAATATACACAAGATATATGTACACAATACCAAAATATGCAGTAATAGTATTAGAAAACAGTGCAAACAATGTATAGTTACAATAGGATGCAATGGAGACACATAGGGATAGGGGCAACACAAACCATATACTCCAAAAGTGGAATGCGAACCACAAATGGACCCCAAACCTATGTGACCTTGTAGAGGGTCGCTGGGACTATTAGAAAATAGTAAGGGTTTGAAAAATAGCCCACCCCAAGACCCTGAAAAGTGAGTGCAAAGTGCACTAAAGTTCCCCAAAGGACATAGAAGTCGTGATAGGGGAATTCTGCAGGAAAGACACAAACCAACAATGCAACAACAATGGATTTCCAGTCGAGGGTACCTGTGGAACAAGGGGACCAAGTCCAAAAGTCACAAGCAAGTCGGAGATGGGCAGATGCCCAGGAAATGCCAGCTGTGGGTGCAAAGGAGCTGCTACTGGACAGTAGAAGTGTAGGTTTCTGCAAGAACAACAAGGGCTAGAGACTTTCCCTTTGGAGGACGGATCTCTCACGCCGTGGAGAGTCGTGCAGAAGTGTTTTCCCGCCAAAGGACTGCCAACAAGCCTTGCTAGCTGCAAATCGTGCGGTAAGGGTTTTTGGATGCTGCTGTGGCCCAGGTGGGACCAGGATGTCGCAAATTGCGTCAGGGGACAGAGGGGACATCGAGCAAGACAAGGAGCCCTCTCAGCAGCAGGTAGCACCCGGAGAAGTGCCAGAAACAGGCACTACAAGGATGCATGAAATGGTGCTCACCCGAAGTCACACAAAGGAGTCCCACGTCGCCGGAGAACAACTTAGGAGGTCGTGCAATGCAGGTTAGAGTGCCGTGGACCCAGGCTGGACTGTGCACAAAGGATTTCCGCCGGAAGTGCACGGAGGCCGGAGTAGCTGCAAAAGTCGCGGTTTCCAACAATGCAGTCTGCCGTGGGGAGGCAAGGACTTACCTCCACCAAACTTGGACTGAAGAGTCACTGGACTGTGGGAGTCACTTGGACAGAGTTGCTGGATTCAAGGGACCTCGCTCGTCGTGCTGAGAGGAGACCCAAGGTACCAGGGATGCAGTTCCTTGGTGCCTGCGGTTGCAGGGGGATGATTCTGTCGACCCACGGGAGATTTCTTCAGAGCTTCTAGTGCAGAGAGGAGGCAGACTACCCCCACAGCATGCACCACCAGGAAAACAGTCGAGAAGGCGGCAGGATCAGCGTTACAGAGTTGCAGTAGTCGTCTTTGCTACTATGTTGCAGTTTTGCAGGCTTCCAGTGCGGTCAGCAGTCGATTCCTTGGCAGAAGGTGAAGAGAGAGATGCAGAGGAACTCGGATGAGCTCTTGCATTCGTTATCTAAGGAATCCCAAGAGACAGAGACCCTAAATAGCCAGAAAAGAGGGTTTGGCTACCTAGGAGAGAGGATAGGCTAGCAACACCTGAAGGAGCCTATCACAAGGAGTCTCTGACGTCACCTGGTGGCACTGGCCACTCAGAGCAATCCAGTGTGCCAGCAGCACCTCTGTTTCCAAGATGGCAGAGGTCTGGAGCACACTGGAGGAGCTCTGGGCACCTCCCAGGGGAGGTACAGGTCAGGGGAGTGGTCACTCCCCTTTCCTTTGTCCAGTTTCGCGCCAGAGCAGGGCTAAGGGGTCCCTGAACCGGTGTAGACTGGCTTATGCAGAAATGGGCACCAAATGTGCCCATGAAAGCATTTCCAGAGGCTGGGGGAGGCTACTCCTCCCCTGCCTTCACACCATTTTCCAAATGGAGAGGGTGTAACACCCTCTCTCAGAGGAAGTCCTTTGTTCTGCCATCCTGGGCCAGGCCTGGCTGGACCCCAGGAGGGCAGATGCCTGTCTGAGGGGTTGGCAGCAGCAGCAGCTGCAGTGAAACCCCGGGAAAGGCAGTTTGGCAGTACCAGGGTATGTGCTACAGACCACTGGGATCATGGGATTGTGCCAACTATGCCAGGATGGTATAGAGGGGGCAATTCCATGATCATAGACATATTACATGGCCATATTCGGAGTTACCATTGTGAAGCTACATATAGGTAGTGACCTATATGTAGTGCACGCGTGTAATGGTGTCCCCGCACTCACAAAGTCCGGGGAATTGGCCCTGAACAATGTGGGGGCACCTTGGCTAGTGCCAGGGTGCCCTCACACTAAGTAACTTTGCACCTAACCTTTACCAGGTAAAGGTTAGACATATAGGTGACTTATAAGTTACTTAAGTGCAGTGTAAAATGGCTGTGAAATAACGTGGACGTTATTTCACTCAGGCTGCAGTGGCAGGCATGTGTAAGAATTGTCAGAGCTCCCTATGGGTGGCAAAAGAAATGCTGCAGCCCCTAGGGATCTCCTGGAACCCCAATACCCTGGGTACCTCAGTACCATATACTAGGGAATTATAAGGGTGTTCCAGTAAGCCAATGTAAATTGGTAAAATTGGTCACTAGCCTGTTAGTGACAATTTGAAAGAAATGAGAGAGCATAACCACTGAGGTTCTGCTTAGTAGAGCCTTAGTGAGACAGTTAGTCACTACACAGGTAACACATTCAGGCACACTTATGAGCACTGGGGCCCTGGGTGACAGGGTCCCAGTGACACATACAACTAAAACAACATATATACAGTGAAAAATGGGGGTAACATGCCAGGCAAGATGGTACTTTCCTACAATGATATAACGGGCATGAAAGGATGAAATGTTATCTCATTCTATGGTAGGAGTGTTATATTGGTTTCCTACTACTGAGACATGTTGAGAACCTCTCTGTTGTGCTGGTATTCACGTGCAGACGGAAGTTAAATTAAGGCTAATTTAATCAAAGACCTGCGAGCCTTATATCAGTAATTCACCTATGTATTAGTATTAAGGTGTCTGACAATAGAGTCAACTGTAATCAGAAACAGTGAGAATTATTTTTCATTACTTTTTTTATTTAGAAATAATTGTTATTGTTTTTTTTTTTTGTACATCAAGGGAAGAAATGTCATAGTCCATATATCCATACATCAACAGGCTAACATTAAGAAGCCAAAGAGCCAATAAACAATAACTTTAATTAGAACTCCCCATCCCTCCCACCCTACCTTGAACATGTGCGTCTGTGCTGCCTGGCATGTATGTAGGTGAAGGCATGTTGGAGCGGTTCATAGAGGGGGAGTCCCGCGACGGCTAGGGCTGTGGGTAGGACATGTGGGAAGTATAGCTTCCGAAGATGGTCAGCCGTCCGATTCCAGAGTTGATGGTGGAATCCCTGGAGGATGGTGGAGATCATGCAACATGGCTGCCCACGCTTGAAGATCATCTTCTCTTTTATTATCCGTGTGAACCCATTTCATATGAAGCTCTTCTGCTATGGCCCATTCATTGACATCTCTGAGCCATGTGACATGTTTGGGGAGTTCAGAAGAAACACAGTGGATGGCTAAGCGGCGTTTCGCTAGAGTCAGACAAAGGAGAATGAACTTTTGGCCAAGTATTTTCTTTGCAGGGGCCGGTATGTGGCCTAATAGAACCTGTCCTATTGTTAGTTGAAGCTTCCATCCCGAGGCCCTATTGATGTCATCCAGTATTCGCCTCCAGTAAGAGGACAAGGCCCTGCAGTCCCAAATCATATGCAAGATGGCTGCCTGGGGGACCTGGCATCGGGGGCAGTCATCAGGACGCGTGGGATAGATCGCATGTAATGTCAGTGAGGAGAGATATGTCTGGTGCAGACAATTATATTGCGTTAGAACTGGCTAAACCCACTCTGGTGTGAATACATTCCCAATCTTTCTCAGACAGGGGTTCTGCAACCACTGCCACCCATCGACCTTGAACCGGCAATGTAGCGCCTGTCAAGTCCTCGCGCAATGCATGGTCATTTGAGGTATAAGACATCATCCCCCTGCCATCGTCAGGAAAGTAGAGAGCGTTATGGAGCACGGAGGGGGTGATCGGAAAGATAGGCCAGGGCTCTCTTGCCGTCCCGGAGACAACAGTGAGAATGATACTCCTGATCCTCTTATGTTCCATCATGGACTAGGTGGTTGTTTATATGAGGACAACTGAATAGAAATGGATAGGTTGTATAATGATGTCATTTATGTACCTTTGATATACAGTGGGTTACTTTTTCAGTGTTGTAATTGTGTTCTATATGTAAAAAATCTGAGCCCTGATTTTGAAATTATTATAGGAGCAATCTTTGGTGAAGACATAGTGACTGCACCCTTACCTGTTGATTTATGGAAATTTTTAGAGCAAACCGTGTACTATCTTCCTTTTGTTATGAATAATAACAAGGTAAATAAACCTGGAAAATAATGTTAAAAACAGTAAAGTTTTTGAATGAGTTTGTATGAACCCATTGAACGATTACTATGTATTGAGGGTTTGGGAGGGGCAATGGCCTGAAAGTTTCTATAAAAGGAAGGAAATTAGATAAGACTGTTTTAGCATAAATGATAGAAAATTATTTATGGGAATTAATTTGAGTATCTGACTTTTGGGAATTCCTCTTTGTGGAGTGTCTAGTAAAACTGTTTAATGGGATCCACGGTTAAATCTGATTCAAAAGCGATGGTTGATACATCATTACACTGTTGTATTGAAGGGTACAATGAAATTTGAAGTGTATGTTTTGTATGTAATGTTTTTATAGTAGAGTATATGGATTCTAATTATTTTTATATTAATATGTCTTTAGCCCTGAGGAAGTCTATGAGCTGGACGAAACGCGCTGTGCTGGAAGAAACTTTGGATTTACAATAAAGATGATTTGAAATGAATTCCGCAGTGTCTGTGGAGCCCTTCTGGCTGTGATGTTGACATGTTGAATGAAACTCTTCTCTTAAAGGATTTGCATAAGAAAGTGACAAATATTGATGGAACTGTATGGACTATGATTTAAGACATTATACTGATAGAGATATTAGTTGATGTGTTTGACTCAATTGAAACTATTGTAATTGTAGTGACCACAATATGAAATACTGAGTGCCTCCTCTTAAATGATTTTTTGTTAGGTAGCGTAGTGTGAATTGGAGCACAAATCAATTGTCACCCTTCCTACAATGCCTTCTGGGCACACTCCTTCCCCACGCTCCCCCTAAGTCATTCCTCCCTCTAGTTGCCCAGGCACTGAATGTGCCAATTAATGCCCAATGCTTGAAATGCTAGTAATACCTAATTACTGGATGTAGATAAATGGGACCAGTAGGCAAATGGGCTGTGCTCACCTGCAACATATCCATGAAATATAAGATTGATCTAATGATATATTGTTTAATTCATTGAACTGATAGAAATATAGTGCCATCCTGCACATCCTAATTTGGGACTTGTGAGATAATGAGTGTCTGACATACGTTTTAAATATATATTGACTATACTTATACCTTTGCGATTTTCTATATACATCCTTTGAGTGTTATTCAATGGTAGCTCTATATACATTTTTTGCTTTCCTAGTGTTTACGTCCCTGGATAAGCTACTTTACCAACACAGGGACCCTCTGTGGTCTTGTCTTGATCTCTGCAGAGGTATCAGGCCAGAGGTCCTTCCTCCCTGGCAGGTTCTTCCAGGGAGTGATGTCTGGAGACACCTGAGACAGTGCAAGAGGAGCTGATGAGCACACCAACAGCATCCTGTTTGAGATGCATTTTCTTCCTTTCATTGCCAAAGTGTTAAATGTTTTGATAAAATACTCTCAAGTATTTGGGGGAGGAGCAGCATTGCCCAGCTTTTTGTCAACACTTCTCACCTGCACTATTACAACTGACTCTACACTGGATTCTATAATAAATAAGACATAACAAAAGTTAAGCCTGAGATGGGTCATTAGTTAAAATGACTGTCAGGGTCACCCAAGGGTTTCTTTGCAATAAGGGTGATGGTGACATAGTTGAGGTCTTAATCATACAGAGGGGAAGTGTTTGATTAGGCCGGTCATTGTTGGAGAGACTGTAGTGAAACCCTGCCTAACCACTTTTGAATTAGAGGGAGGACTTTTTGAAGTACGTCAAGTTTTATTTCTGAAAGTATCATCAGCGAGTGGTGCAAATTCATTTTGGTAGAGCCGGCATGTACCACTGGGCAAGAGTAATCCGTCCATGGGGTGGTGGAAGAGATGCTCTCTTTCTTGATGAAGTGAATTGTTGGTGGAGAAGGCAAGCAGGGAAGTTGTCACACAATAAACTGAAAGTACCTGGAATCTTGTCGTTAGATTAAGGGCCTGATTTAGATATTGACTGATGGGATAATCCTTCACAACGGTGATGAATATCCCACCTGCCGAAATCTAAATACCATTATGTCCTATGAGATTTAGATTTCGGCGGACAGGATATCCGGCATAGTTGTGACGGAGTAACTCGTCTGCCAATGTCTACAATATCTAAATCATGCCCTATGTAACCATTTTCCTATAGGGATCAAAAGGTTCTTTGGTTAATTTTTATGGCCCGGGGCATAAACGTATTCTTTTTGAGCATTTGTGTAAGATCATTAGTACTACCTAGGTTTCCCTCTTAGAGTGATAGATTGTGATAGTAGCTTTGATTTATTTTAGCATCTTCACAGGGCTGTGCTGTTGGTGAGGGAGATCTGTGAACCATGTGTTGCACAGAAATATTTTTTTTATCAAAATGTGGTAAGATTTCATACAGTCCCTCGAAGTGGAGACTGTGGAGCCCAGAAGCAAGGAGTTGTATGAAATCAGAAGGTTAGACTTTACACTTCTGTAGAATAGTGTTCTGGTTCGAAGAAAGATCTCTCTCTTTCTCTCTCTCTCTCTCTCAAGGCTACGGCTGAAACGCGTTGGGAGGAAGACCATTTTGCTTTCTTTAATATATTTTTTGGAACTGTCCGTTTTGCGTCTTGATTTTCTGTCCTATTGGGTGAGAAAATTTGGAAATATATTAATGGGATTACCGATCCCATATCAAGACCGCCATAACTGAGCCTCGATAAGTCGGGTGTTTTTTGGTGATATATTGTGATGCTATTGATTATGTTTGACCAATGACTTTGTGTTTCACCACTGCGCATATTAGTTGCTCAATGTTCACCAGTAGCACATTGTATGTTTTGTTCAGCCTAGCCGCCTATTGGCTTTGACATGGCATTAGCCATTACATTTTGTATTCAGTTCAGCCGCCTATTGGCTTTGACATTGCATTAGCCATTACATTCTGTATTCTGCCTATTGGCTTTGACATGCTGTATTCAGTTTAGCCGCCTATTGGCTTTGACATTGCATTAGCCATTACATTCTGTATTCTGCCTATTGGCTTTGACATGTTGTATTCAGTTTAGCTGCCTATTGGCTTTGACATGATATTAGACATTGCATTTTGTATTCAGCTCAGCTGCCTATTGGCTTTGACATGATATTAGACCTTACATTTTGTATTCAGTTCAGCTGCCTATTGACTTTGACCTGACATTAGACATTACATTTGATATTTAGGTTAGCTGCCTATTGCCTTTAACGTGGAGTTAGACATTGCAGTTGAGAATCAAAGCTGTATTTTTCCAAGCTATGTTTTTGCACAAGATGAACCAAGATGTTTTTCTTCACACCAGACAAGACCTGATAAGAGAGAGTACATTTGGTGTTTTCCTTTCTGCTCAGGCTTGGGAAGAGGAGAACTCTAGGAGATCTGGGCAGTCTCCAATGGCTTGCGTAGTTTTACCGAGTCTGAGAGGAGGGGCACGCTTTTGTAAGGATGGCTCGGGCTACAGAGATTTAGATTCGAATCTGCTTGACTTCGGGCTGGAACTTGGTGCCAGTTGCCAGTCTCCCGTGTGGGTAGATAATCTCTTTCTCGCAGTTGACCGGAGTCATCAACTTGCAAATCCCAGAAAGATGAAGCTGTAAATAGTTTCTCACACGGTGAAGTATTTGTTTTGCTTTGCATTCAATATCTTATCAATATCTTATAAATATAACCTGCTGTGTACATTGCAACTGAGAAGTGCTGTGATATATTTTGTTTTCATTGCTGCGATACTTTTACTCATTTGAATGTGTGCTTGAAATCTATTAATTTGTCTCTCACAAACTTGTGGGTGGGGAAGAATTAACAACAATAAAAGTCTTCTTTGAACTCAGAAGTGCATTCTTGATATGTTCTGTAAGCTCTGATACGAGATAAGAAGGAAAGCAGAACATTTTGGTACCAGAAGTGGGGTAGGGTCGAATTATAGATTTCTACGTGCACAATTTAAAAGTGTAATTGTTTTTTGTTGTTTGGAGAATTACAGAAGCACGGCAGACCATGTTTGAAAATGCATGTGTAGTTAAACTGCCTGATGGTGCTGTGAGAAATATGTTTTCTTGTTGTGATAAAGCATATTTAGAAAATGTGCCTTTTGAGAGCAGTGATGTTCCTTTTGTTGTTGACAGAAGGGTTTGGATACTTTTATCTGCTTACAGAGAAATGCAGGAGAAATGTAGGCAGTTGGAACATGAAAATAAGAATTTACGTGAGCAAATTAGCCAGAATACATTAATGCAAGATAATGCTGAAAGTTATAAAACTGTTGTTTTAGAAGAATCTGTCTTTTCCCATTCCAGTAATGAGGGGGTTAAGACAGCTTCAAGCTACTCTGAGCCTCCGTGTGAGCCAGGTTTTTTGGCAGTCAAAGTGCATTCCTTAACTGATAACACGGAGAACGACGGACCGTTGCAAAATGAAGTAAAACGAAAGATTTTAAAGTTTCTTATTGTTTGTACTAAGCAAGAGACACCGAGTTTCATTAGCTTGTTTGATTTTTCGAAACAGAATAGCCCTCATTTGAGTGAAATCCTAACACTTTGGTATATGGTCACAAGGAAAAATTCTATGCAGCTGCGCGCTTGTGATTTGGCAAATGAAATAATGCAGACTTTAGGTTTCTGCGCAGTGCAAGAGGGAAACACTGATGTACATGTAAATCAGGAACAGGGGAAGAAAAGAGTGCCCCTAGCTAGGATCATACAGTGGATCTGGTACCTGCAAGACAGAGCTAGAGTACCACAGGTAAAAGAGTCACTAGTGAAATTGAGTGCACCATTTGAATTCGTGTCCACTGAGGATAAAAAGCATGTTTGTTTGACTAATGATTCACTGACTGAAATGTTGTTTTCTGGCACAGGAGAAGGAACAGCGTTGTACAATGTGTGTCAGATTTTAAAGCAAGAGCTGCGTGAGATGTGTCATTTTTACACTGATTCTTGGTTTATTGCGAATGGTTTAGCTGTTTGGTTTTTCACATGGCTTGTACCTAACTGGTTCAATTCCCTTGCAGATGTTAAAGAGAAAAATTCAGAGAGAGAAGTGTTCACCCAGAATTCTGACTTAGTGGGGATGGCTAAGTGGGTGCCCCAGAAATGTGAACAGCTGGGAGAAAAAGCCACTTACAAGTGGGCAGAGATGAGAGAGATGCACATTCCCCTAGATTTGATAAAAACTGTGCAGCACGCACAAGAGAAATCTGTCCCACAAGCAGTCACAGAGCAGTTGGGGAGAGGAAAGTTACCAGGACAGATATGGCAAATTGATCAGGTTTTAGGGCAAGTGATTGCTGCAGATTACCAAGGAGAAATCAAAATTATGCTGATAACTAGAAAAGAATCTGATTCAATCATACAAATTGGAGACAGAATGGCCCAACTTGTCAAAAGTGCAGTGAATGGAGGTTTGGTAAAGAAGGAGTCTGCCCCAGCCCTTCTGACAGTGCAAGAAAAGGGAAGCTGTGGTGCAGCAGATAAAAACCTCAGCGCTGAGGTGTGGGTTGAAGCCCCAAGTGACCCTCCAGAACCTGCAGAAATTATAACAAAGGGGCCCAAAAACGTCTTGCTGACTATAAAACAGGGAAAGAAAGAGGAAGGGTACATTTCAAATGACAAATGTTATTTGCAAGAAAAGTCATACTTTTTCCTTTTGCAGATCCTACCACGTTTCGCCACTGTCCCTGAGTATGCTGTGTGGTCCCCCTTCGGGTGTGTGCGTGTGGGGCCGGGGAAGGGACCGAACCCCCAACCTCAACCTGACTGAGTACAGTACAAGCACCATGGATCCATTTTGCGCAAATGGCGCCTTCAGTTCAAGTTCAACTTGTTTGATTGCATTCTTCCACTGGAACTAAGCAAACTTAACAGCTAACTGTCTGTGTTTTTTCGTGTGGAACTCTGACTTTCGCTTACATTCCAGCAAACCTTTCAGGTGGACCGTGCACCTTTACATGAGTAGAACTCATGCTACATCAAATGCTATTTTAGAGACATTATAATCTCATTCAGAGTATAAAAGTTTCAGTCTTTTCTGTGTAGATGTATCTGATGTGAAAGGTTATGAGATCTATATGTTAATCCACTTCCATTGCTTTACAGTGATTGCTTTGATCATTCAAATCTGACTTGCTGATAATGTTTTTTGTTTTTGTGCTGATGTTTTTTTTTTTTTTGTTTGAAACAAGAGATATGTGAAACAAAAATTAATTGGTCATAGGGTGGAATGTGATGCTATTGATTATGTTTGACCAATGACTTTGTGTTTCACCACTGCGCATATTAGTTGCTCAATGTTCACCAGTAGCACATTGTATGTTTTGTTCAGCCTAGCCGCCTATTGGCTTTGACATGGCATTAGCCATTACATTTTGTATTCAGTTCAGCCGCCTATTGGCTTTGACATTGCATTAGCCATTACATGTTTTGTTCAGTTTAGCCGCCTATTGGCTTTGACATGGCATTAGCCATTACATTCTGTATTCTGCCTATTGGCTTTGACATGCTGTATTCATTTTAGCCGCCTATTGGCTTTGACATTGCATTAGCCATTACATTCTGTATTCTGCCTATTGGCTTTGACATGTTGTATTCAGTTTAGCTGCCTATTGGCTTTGACATGATATTAGACATTGCATTTTGTATTCAGCTCAGCTGCCTATTGGCTTTGACATGATATTAGACCTTACATTTTGTATTCAGCTCAGCTGCCTATTGGCTTTGACCTGACATTAGACATTACATTTGATATTTAGGTTAGCTGCCTATTGCCTTTAACGTGGAGTTAGACATTGCAGTTGAGAATCCAAGCTGTATTTTTCCAAGCTATGTTTTTGCACAAGATGAACCAAGATGTTTTTCTTCACACCAGACTAGACCTGATAAGAGAGAGTACATTTGGTGTTTTCCTTTCTGCTCAGGCTTGGGAAGAGGAGAAGTCTAGGAGATCTGGCCAGTCTCCAATGGCTTGCATAGTTTTCCCGAGTCTGAGAGGAGGGGGCACGCTTTTGTAAGGACGGCTCGGGCTACAGAGATTTAGATTCGAATCTGCTTGACTTCGGGCTGGAACTTGGTGCCAGTTGCCAGTCTCCCGTGTGGGTAGATAATCTCTTTCTCGCAGTTGACCGGAGTCATCAACTTGAGGACCCCAGAAAGATGAAGCTGTAAATAGTTTCTCACACAGTGAAGTATTTGTTTTGCTTTGCATTCAATATCTTATCAATATCTTATAAATATAACCTGCTGTGTACATTGCAACTGAGAAGTGCTGTGATATATTTTGTTTTCATTGCTGCAATACTTTTACTCATTTGAATGTGTGCCTGAAATCTATTAATTCGTCTCTCACGAACTTGTGGGTGGGGAAGAATTAACAACAATAAAAGTCTTCTTTGAACTCAGAAGTGCATTCTTGATATGTTCTGTAAGCTCTGATACGAGATAAGAAGGAAAGCAGAACATATATATATATATATATATATATATATATATATATATATACACATATATATATATAGATAAAAGACAGGACTTGCTTCATTGTAGAAGTTAGTTAAACTATTGTCTGACCACGACATCTACCCACAGGAGACAAGAGGGAGTTCAAACAGTTATGGAAAACAAGTGTAGGTAATGCCCTCCGAGATATAAACAAGTCCTGAGAATCTAAGGCTGCCTCTTTCTTCAATGATGTTTTGACTACACAAGGTGTAAGGATCATCACCCAGATATTCAGTAGTGGGCTAACTATGCCCGGCTGAGGCAGTCAGAGCCCACTTTACTGGAATTGAAAGGCACTGTGGCATACCAAGGGTGCCAAGGGCCAATCTTCTCCTCTAGGAGCTTGCTTCAACTCTCTTCTTTGCCTTTCTCCCATCTTTTACGTCTCCTTTTCCCAGGTTCTTTCCCAATGTTCCTTCCACTGCATCTCTTCCCTATAGTCTCACCTCTTTCCTTTCCCCTCTGCTATACCCATATTTAAGATGTCAAGAGGGTGTTGCCCACAGACGAGTGAGGGAAAAGGAAGAAGAGGTATAATGTTCCCTATTTCTGGATAGCCTGGGTAAAATGTACATACCTTTGTTATGGGAGTCTAACACCCATAGCAGGCAGATCAGAGATGCTCCTCTGGGGGTTCTCCGAAATGTGCCTTGTACCTAGCCACAGAAGGGGGGGGGTAGACATATGACAATCACACCACTGCCTGCAGCACTATACGTGTACACCTTTCAGCCTGCACAATACTTTCTGATGATCAAATCATCCCAAACTACAAACTATGCCTCTCAGTCTCACAGTCAGGCAGCCTCCTTGTCCCCTGCACCCCTGACAGCATCATCTGCCTCCTATTTTTCCAGGGCCATTGTGCAGAGACAACAATTTCTCCTCCTGCTCTGCCCTGAGTCCAGGGACTGCCAGCCCATCCATATGCAGTCAGTGCATAGAAACATTCCAGGAAATTACACCAGGGACGAATGTTGCTGGTATTCTATTCAGGCCGGCTTTAGTACTGGTGGCGCCTGGTGGGACAGTGTTTTATGGCACCCACCTCCCCCCACAAAGACCCCTCTTCGGATGCCCTCATTACCACCCAACAAAAGTGCCCCTCATTTCTCCATAGGTTCTCTCTCAAATACATTTTGTTTGTTTTAAAGCGCTTGTAAAGGCTGGCTTTACTAATGCACTCAGCTATCCACATAAAATACAGATCTGTTCTTTGCAGCAGGCACATTAACCCTCTACACTACTCTATGGTGAGTCAAAACTGCAGCTACTGGACAAAACTCCATCTCTTGCTGTAGCAGTAACATTAATCACATGTTGCCTGAAAGCTGGACACCAGGAGCTCTGCAGCATGTGCTTTTAAATCATAGGTTATTGCTAAACACAGCGCCTCCTGGCCCGGTGGCACTGCCCTAAATCTGACCTTGGCCACCATTACACCAGAGCATGTGACGTAACGTCCCGAGCTTTCCATCGGAGACGGGAACCCAAGTTGGAATCTTGGCGTTGGCTTCACGTCCTGTCATTCTTGGCACATCACTTAGTCTCCCCGTGCCTTACAAATCCTGGATTTATTAAAGAAACAAGCTACTCGTCAGGACTGCATGGACCCGTGTCAGACGTCTCTACTTTGGAAATATTTCCGGGTTGTTTACAGATGTGCCAGGGGTAGGAGAGCCACTTTTGCTACAAGCAAACTTTGGGATTTAAACTCTGTCCATCTAACAGTGACACCCCTTTACCCCACCCTTTTTTAATTAGAAGAATGAAATGCTAAGTTTGTACCAACAACATTCAAATCTCCTGGATACCTTCAGTGAAATAAGCCCATTCACATAAAAGTCATGGGCATTGTAAGCATTACAGCACCTCTTCCTGTGACATCACTACCGGTGACATCACTGCGCAGTGTGTATGCTAATTCGCGCCCTCGCTTATTTTCTATGCTTGTCCCTGCTGGGAAACGAATCAGATATTTAAATTATAGTCTTGTTAACCTACAAAGATGTGTCCTAGGGCACACAGAGCGCCGATGACTGATCCGGGATTGGAGAGCTATGGTAGCGCCTTCACTCCCACTCTTTAATTCTCCGTCTGCTCCTTGGTCCGCCTCTAGGCACCTCGGAGGCTCTGAATAGGACATCCCTTGCGAATTTTATCGGAGTGTATATTGGCGCGGGTCCAGTTAAAACGTCTGATTCAATTAAAGCGCTGGATTATTTACGCTCCAAAGGACAGGTTTTCAGTTCCCAATTATCTGTATTTTGCAGTTTCCCTGACTGGCTTAGCAAGAGCGCCCTGAGCCCTAATTTACGAGGGAAAATACCCATCTATCCTCCCAACCCCACCCCTGTCCCTGGTTAGGTAGTTAAAGGCGGTTATATTTGGAGATCCGTGGACCATAACACCCCAGGTCTCTGGTGCCACTGCACCTTCTGCACCATCGGTATGTCGTCCGCTGGCGCCTCGGGCGAGGAGAGACGGTGGTTCACTCAGGCAAGTGAAGGTGGTCAGTGGATGTGAGAGGCCACTGACCCCCCGAGGCCAGGGAATGCCGGAGACTGCCCTAGCACTGACGCTGTCTATTTATCTCCTGCATTTACGCATTCCTTTCTATAGTGCCTAGTGTTAAAGACTTGCAGATTCAAAGCTATGTAAATAAATATATTATTATTGCAATCTCATTGGTGCTCACTCTCCCCAGTTCGGAAGATAAAAACAAAAACTTGTACCCCACGAGAATTCAAAACTGCAGCTTGTAAGTGACATACAGATCTCAACAGCCGAAGGCGCTTAACCCAAAGAACTTTCTGCCTCATCTTCCAGACTCACGCGCAGCGATCTGTGCTGTTCTGGTGTGTGGTGCATGATTTAAACACTTACACATGCAAACAAACGGAGAAGCAACGGAGCACTGCACAGTAACTGGGCGAGGAGGGACAATGAAAGATCGTTTACATCTAGTGGGGAATTCACCCCATTCATGTGCATTTCACACATTAATAATGGCGCTGCATTTAAGCAGGTGGAGGATACATGATCTGCTCAGAATCACACGTTTTTCAGGCAGTGCATGAGCCAGGCTTTGGATCCAGGATGCTAGCCTCTAGGCCACATTTCCTTCTCTTACAGAGCTGGTACTGCACCCTGTCTTTTTCATACTGTTTAGAGTTCAGCAATACAAGGGGCACATCAAAGATAGATTTTACTAACAGTATATCCCGATTTTAATATCGCATTGCCAAAAGGTCATGGCCAAAATATCGAATACCAGAATACTGTGAAGGTACGTATATGAAGGCAGATATAGATTTGCCACAAGTACCCTGCCTATGGAGGTATTGTTCAGATACTCCTCTCAAGCATCCATCAGCACAGGGCTGATCTCTTGCAGCGCTCCCCTCCAGCGCGGGGTTACACCCCTTCTTCCAAAGCTGTGCTCAGAGGTCAGTGGACCCAACCCAACTGTACTGAGCCAGGTGCAGCCGATTATACAGGCTGCTGGCCTGTTCAGATGAGGGGCATGACCAGTGCTTAATTTGTAAATAAAAACGTGCTGGTGCCCAAAGCCCTCCTCACGAACATGCGGCTGATGCAATTAAATGTGAGAACACATAATACCGAGGCGGCTTAATCCTGAAGCCATCTCGGGCCTCTTCAATCCATATAAAGCCACTCCCTGCCCTTCGGCTCACTCTTGCAGCTTTTTACTTTCTCCCTTTGTGAAGCTTTTTTCTTTTTGTCTTCCTCCGCCTTTCCCATATGAGCCTTTTGCTCGCAGCAAATGCTTGAGGCAGAAGCCTCTCTGCTGAGGGCTGGCCTCCCACATACACCCCACACCCACCCAACACAGGCGTCACCGGTCAGGTGACCCTGGCGCACGTGGCCAGGACCAGTTCTACGACCATGATACCGTGTCTGTGTGAGTGCTTTTAGTAGCATGAGGGCCTAGGGCCCCCAACACTACAAAGAATTAGCCCTGGCCCTCAAAAACAAGTGCCGGTGCTCAGCACCTGAAACAACAAGCACAAATTAAGCACTGGGCATGAGGGCCCTCCACTGGCTGCTGCAGCATTTTAGAAGCTGCAGGGCACTTCGCTTGTTGCTGCAGTACTTTAGAAGCCGCAGGATGCTGCAGTCATTTAGAAGCCGCAGGAAGCTCTGCTTCTTGCTGCAGCATTTTAGAAGCTGCATGTCGTTCCACTGATTGCTGCAGCATTTTAGAAGTCGCAGGGTGCACCGCTTGCAGCGACAGCATTTTAGAAGTCGCAGGGTGCATCGCTTGCAGCTACAGCATTTTATAAGTTGCAGGGTGCACCGCTTGCAGCTGCAACATTTTAGAAGCCGCCTGTCGCTCCACTGTTTGCTGCAGCATGTTAGAAGTCGCAGGGTGCACCACTTGCACCTGCAGCATTTTAGAAGCCACAGGGTTCTCTGCTTGTTGCTGCCACAAGAAGCCACAGGCTGCTCTGCTTGTTGCAATAGAGTTTTAGAAGCCTCAGGAGACTCTGCTTGTTGCTGCAGCATTATAGAAGCTGCAGGGTGCTATGCTTGTTGCTGCAGAATTTTAAAAGCTGCAGGGCTTTCTGATGTTGCTGAAGCATTTTAAAAGCCGCTGGGTGCTCTGCTTGTCCCGCAGCATTTTAGAAGTTGCAGGGCGCTCCACTTGTTGCTGCAGCATTTTAAAATTTACAGGGTGCTGTACTTGTTACTGCAGAAAGAAGCTACAGGGCGTTCTGCTTGTTACTGCAGCATTTTAGAAGCCACAGGGTGCTCTGCTTGATGCTGCAGCACTTTACAAGCAGTAGGGCACTCTGCTGGTTATTGCAGCATTTTAAAAGCTGCAGGGTGTTCTGCTTGTTGCTGCAGCATTTTAGATGCTGCAGGACACTCTGTTATTGCTAAATCATTTTAGAAGCTGTAGGGTGCTCCGCTTGTCACTGCAGCACTTTAGAAGCTAAAGGGCGCTATGCTTTTGCTGCATCACTTTAGAAGCCGCAGGGCGCTCCGCTTGTTTCTGTAGCACTTTGGAAGCCGCAGGGCGCTCCGCTTGTTTCTGTAGCACTTTGGAAGCTGCAGGACATACTGCTTGTCGCTGCAGCACTTTAGAAGGCGCAAGGTGATCACTTGTTGCTGCATCATTTTAGAAGCTGCAGGGTGCTCCGCTTGTTACTGCAGCACTTTAGGAGCTGCAGGGCCCTCCACTTATCACTGCAGTACTTTAGAAACCACAGGGTGCTCTGATGGCTGCTGAAGCATTTTAGAAGTTGCAGGGTACTCCTTTTGTCACTAAAGCATTTTAGAAGTTGCAGGGTGCTCTGCCTGTTGCAGCAGAATTTAGGAAGCTGAAGGGCTCTCCACTTGTCGCTGCAGCATATTAGAAGTCACAGGGCGCTCTGCTTTTTGCTGAATCATTTTAGAAGCCGCAGGGCACCCCACTTGTCGCTGCAGCGCTTTAGAAGCCGCATGATGTGCTGCTTGTCGCTGCAGCACTTTAGAAGCTGCAGGGTGCTCTGCTTGTTGCGCAAGCACTTTAGAAGCTGCATGGTGTGCTGTATGTTACTGCAGCACGTTAGAAGCTGCAAAGCACTCTGCTTGTCGCTGCATCAGTTTAGAAGCTGCAGGATGCTCTACTTGTTGCTGCAACAGGAAGCTGCCGGGTGCTCTGCGTGTTGCTGCAACACTTTAAAAGCCGCAGGGCATGCCGTTGTTGCTGCAGCATTTTAAAAGCCACAGGGTGCGCGGCTTGTTGCTGTAGCACTTTAGAAGACGCAGGGTGCGCAGCTTGTTGCTGCAGCACTTTAGAAGACGCAGGCTGCTCTGCTTGTTGCTGCACAATCTAGAAGCTGCAGTGCACTCCGCTTGTTGCTGCAGCACTTTAGAAGCTGCAGGGTGTTCGGCTTGTTGCTGCAGCACTTAAGAAGCCGCAGGGTGCTCTGCTTGTTGCGGCAGCAGTTTAGAAGCCACAGGGTGCCCTGCTTGTTGCTGCAGCACTCTAGAAGACGCAGGGTGCTCTGCTTGTTGCTGCACACTCTAGAAGCTGCAGTGCACCCCCCTTGTTGCTGCAGCACTTTAGAAGCTGCAGGGTGCTCGGCTTGTTGCTGCAGCACTTTAGAAGCCGCAGGGTGCCCCACTTGTTGCTGCAGCACTTTAGAAGCCGCAGGGTACCCCGCTTGTTGCTGCAGCACTCTAGAAGACGCAGGGTGCTCTGCTTGTTGCTGCACACTCTAGAAGCTGCAGTGCACTACCCTTGTTGCTGCAGCACTTTAGAAGCTGGAGGGTGCTCGGCTTGTTGCTGCAGCACTTTGAAGCCACAGGGTGCCCCGCATGTTGCTGCAACACTTTAGAAGACGCAGGGTGCCCCTCTTGTTGCTGCAGCACTTTAGAAGCTGCAGGGTGCTCGGCTTGTTGCTGCAGCACTTTAGAAGACGCAGTGCACTTCGCTTGTTGCTGCACAATGTAGAAGCAGATGGATGCTTTGCTTGTTGCTGGGCCGCTTTAGAAGCCGCAGGGGGCTCCCCTTGTTCCAAGAGCAGCCCGCAAGGTTGACTCATCTAAGGTAGCACAGTGGGTTCATCTGCCTGATGCAAAGAACGTGTACTATGCAGATCACAGAACAGTATTTTATGTGCAATGGTCAGTGGGATACTGCTTTTGTCAGAGAGATTCTTTTGTTACTGTGCAGTTCATAAGTTACAATCATAAACTAGCACAGTGAGCTACGAACTGCCTTCAAAGAGCTGCATCCAAACTACATGGTGCAGGTTAGAAAGGTATGTTTTTTTCCCAGTCTTAGATTATTCTAATTTTGCTTAAAGGGGTTTGTTTGGATAGAAAACATTTGTTATTAGCAAAGTCAACCCTAGCCACTGTGTTGCATTCTGAATCCTGAGTTTATGCTTCCCCAGACCGTGCACTCTTAAAAAATGCTACCAGTGGGGATGATATGAATCCTACACCTTGTAATTCTCTTTGTTTTATGTAACATTCTCTATACACTGATTCACACATGTATGATTCATGGTCTAAGTGTGTGTGATGTAAAGTGCTCCGACACCCCACACTGGTAAGAGAGGTGCTAGAAAACACATGGGTGCTGGCCTGACACATTTTGCCAGGGCTGCTTTGGGTTCCCACTCCAGGCCTGGATTTAACAGGGCCAAGTGTTCCTCAACATAAAGGATATTAGTGCTGGACTTGCTTCAACTTTTGCTGCAAAACTACAAGTTATGTTTGAAAGGTCATCTCCATTGGTGCCTCTGTGCATCACAGAGAACCACATCACGCAATCGCCTGAGCAAATCCTTAGTAAATCTGGGCCAAGGTTGCAGGGACGTGCATTCAACTCAAGAGACACAGAAGGAATAATTACATGGCCTACTCTGTGCAGAGCACAGCATAACTCCAGGTGGTCACTGTCATTCCCTTAACACATTTGTAATGAAATTTAAAAAGTGCAGTGAGCCCAGACTACAACACTGAGAAAGGTAGTGAAAAGGAACTGAAATACCTCAGGTGAAGCACTGTTGAAAAAACAAATAGTGCTGAGCAAACCCTTAAAACATTCTCACTAAGTACTCAGAACATAAAAGCATGCCTAGCCTGGGAGAGTTACACAGTGGGGGACAGGAGCCTTGACAGTGTGCATCAGTCTTCTGTGATATGGATTTTACTTCTAGATGTGCTCCAAATTGTACCCCTGTCTTTGACAAACCTGCCCAAAAGTACTCTTGTCCTTCTCATGCCATCCCATAGCATTCTGCGCCTCTCGCTGAGTTGCGCAAGGATGTCGCTTTTCTGCTGGGGCGAGCAGGTGCCGCTAACCCGCCCCATGGCAGCTGCCCCTGGGCAGTCCCACAACACCATCTCCTGCATGGGTGTCATTTAGTGGCAGCCACGGATACCAGCGGGTATGACTGGCTTGCCCTTTGGTAGGTACCCATAGATATCAGCTTACTACTCCTGGACTCTGGAGCCATGAAAGCAGCAGCAGCAGGGACAAAGTAAACAGGGCTCCTCCCCTTATCCCATCAGCAACAAGTAGGATGCTGCTGAGAGCCTGACAGGGGGATCCTGTGCATTGCATCACTTCCACTAACCTTTGCTTATTGGGCATCCATACACAGGATGTCCCACCCCAGATCTACACCATGACTAAAGGGGCTACAGCATCTTGTATTGACTTGATGCTGCCCCCATAGTATTTGTTTTGATACTTTTAGCTGGTAGACATTTTGTGTGATGGTTCTGGCTGTCCAGACTCAGACCAGCAACTTTCCACTGACCTCCACTTAGTTACGAATGTTGGGAGCATCATTTTAGGGACAGGTGAGGATAGCAATGTGTGTCAGCAACCCCAGTGATCTGCTCAGAACCCCTGTGACTCAATGCCCCACTGATATTTTAAAAATAGGGAATTAGACATTACTAGTTTTTATGATAACTGTTTTTGTCTATTTATCAGCATGCTGCAGACTCAAATTTTCAATATTGTTTTTTAAAACAGCCCACAGCCCAACATCAGGTTCATAAGTCATGTACGTCAGTGCTTTAGATGGGCCGGTACTGGCAGGTACTGAGTACCTGCACTTCTCTATTTTGAGAGGGTGAGGGTGTGCTCTTCTCAGCAGTACCTTTTAAAGGGCAAGCCCCACACTTCTCAGATGCCAATGTCATCAGGTACTTTGGTGCAAGGGACCTCCACTTCTCCATTCCAAGCAGTGATTTAAAGCTCGACCTTTCATCAGGCCTGGTGTAGGCCGTGGCACCTCCTTTTGGTGCTTCTAAATTGCTACAAAAGGGCTAAATAAAGGCGTTTATAAAGGCACTTTTTTTCAGTACATGGAAGCGCCCAGTTAGACAAAAAGCTTCTATACCCGAAATGTTCACTGATCCTCTGTGTAACATGCTAGGGACCATATTTATACTTTTTTTGCACCGCACTTGCGTCACTTTTTGATGCAGAAGCAGCGCAAACTTACAAAACATAATTATGGCTCATATTTATACTTTTTTAGAACCTCATTTGCGTAATTTTTTGACGCAAAAGTGGAGCAAACTTACAAAATACAGGCCCATATTTATTCCTTTTTAGCACCTCATTTGCGTCATTTTTTGACGCAAAAGTGGAGCAAACTTACAAAATACAGGCCCATATTTATACTTTTTTAGCGGCTTATTTGCGCCGCTCTTTGATGCAAAAGAGGCGCAAACTTACAAAATACAGTTGTATTTTGTAAGTTTGTGCCTCTTTTGCATAAAAAAATGACGCAAATGCGGCGCTAAAAAAGTATAAATATGGGCCACAATTATATTTTGCAAGTTTGCGCTGTTTTTGCATAAAATAATTGCACAAATGTGGCGCAAAGAAAGTATACATATGGGCCTAGGTGTTATAGGGTCTGCATTCTCACTTCCTATAATCATATGGTTTTGGTGAAACACCACCATTGGTCAGTGCTTCTTTTATCATGAGGAAGAACTTCCTTTTTTCCTGAACAGGTTCCGAAATTATTCTTTTGTAGATAATCAAACTCCCCGCGGCAGGTAAAAAATAGAAAAAAGGTGTTTTCCACTGAATACATTTCAGGCATTTTAATGCAATATCAGATATTAGAAAGTTTATTGGTGATGTCTTGGCAGGTAAATTAAGGTCAAAGCAATAAAAAATGTAAATTAGTATAGCTTGTTCAGCAACCTGAGAAATGTTTGCAACAAAAATGAGAATGCATGTGGTAGAATATCGCCTTCTATACACTATAAGAATATTGATAACTAGGGATGCACGGAACTCGTGGAGTTTCTCTCTGCAGAATTCCGTGGAGTTACATCAAAACTCTGTGAGATTGCAAGGAGTTCCGCAAATGGGCGAAAATCGCCACATTGCGCTGCTCATGCTGATGTTTCACACCAGGAGCTCATTCTGCACTGCAAAATCAGCGCAAATGGTACCACGCGGCGCGCCAGAGGGCGCTGCTGCTCGAGTTGATTTTGCTGCCGCTCTAGTACATTTTCTACTCGAGCGGCAGCCTTCTCACAGCAAATGGTGGGACCGCCTGCGACCGTTCGCAGTGAGAATATCTCACTGTGACCTCTTAGTGCCCGCAAATCAGGCTAGGGGATGCCAATTCTCGCTCGCACCAAGCAACTTACCGTTGGTGAGCCGCAGGAAATAAAAACTCCACCATGCAGCGGTTGGCAGAATTTGATCGAAACCCACATTATAAGGGTAACGCGGAGTGGACAAATTCCGCCAGCTCCGCCGGCGGAGCAGAATTCATCTCCCACTCCTAACAACCATGCATGAGTTTATGACCCTACAGCTAGACAACTCTAAACATTGAGTTAGTTTATAGTACTCCTAAGCAACTTCCAGTCTCCTTGTAATGTTCACGTAGGGGTACTTTATCTCATATATTGGGGGTGGAGGGCTGGAGCTCGGTTACTATGTTACGCCACTGCACAGGTTTCAAATATGACTTGCAGTGGGCTTCTAGTGTCCAGCTGAAGGTGCTTTATTCCATGTCTCACTAGCTTCGAAGGAGTTTAAGGATCTTCATGGGCAGGGCTTTAATGGGGCAGAGCTAAAGGTGGAATTAGTTTATAAGATCACATGTCTGCACGGTGATTTGAAATATCCTGCATAGTTTGGGGTATATTATGCTGTAATCTTGGTCATCAAATTGTTTTATGACCACCTGGGGCTGCAAGGCTCACTGGAGAGCGAATTAATAAGGTCACAAGACTCCGGGGTGTCTTGTAAAATCCCATCCTACCGAAGGCGTGGAGTACTTTATACTTCATAATAAATACTGACTCCAAACCCCTGCCCCCATGATACGTGGTGGGAATTATCCATCTGATGCAAGATGTACTCTTAAGTGTGGATATGCAGAAAACATTTGAAATCCTTTCTTTTGAATTAAAATAAACCAAGATGAGCCTCGTAATTTGCGAGGAACAAGTGTTTTAAGCAATTTACAATATACCAATTTCAAAGTGTGTGTTAAAATTAGTGTGAAATGTCAGAGAAAGAAAGCTCACATGGCAGGGCCTGAGAAGAATCACAAGAGGCGGTGGCTCTTGGCTTAGGGAGTTGTTCTAACACTGTCAGCTCTGGTAGGGGGCCTTGTGACCCACCAACTCAAATGTTATCACTCTAGAGCATGGAGGCCATTTTATTACAAGCGAGTGGAGATGTAACAACTGGACCAATGAGGTATTATCAGTACCACTGGAATTATGTGGAGTGGGAGGACCAAGTTATGTGGCAGGGTTGACTAAATTATATGGCGAGAAAATTCTAATTATGCGCAGGCGCGTAACTTTCAGGGGGCTGTTTTTTCATAACAAATATATTTTTTATGAATAGTTAGTGACAGGGGCTTTCAGTCGGGTATGATGAGGTGTATGTCAGATTTCAGCAGGAACTTTTGCATATAGATACAGACAAAAACGCACACTCTCTCTCTCTCTCTCTCTCTCTGTTTTGAAAGTCCTAAGAAATTTTAGTTATTTAACAAAATATTATGTTTTCTCTCATTTAGTACTCCTGCCAATCTACCCTCCTGTCCCTTTCCACTGCCTCTTAGGCCCTTCTCATGCACCCTGCTTGTCACACGTTGCATTTTAACATATGCCAGCATGATTGTTGCAAAATCTCAAGCTCACACCCCCCCAAATTTAGTGACCAAGTTACACCCCTGATTATGCAGCACAATTTCCGATAGCTTTACTTTATTTATTTGGCATTTACACCTGTTAACACTGTCTGGGTAAAGGTTCACCTCGTTAGTACCTGTATAACACCCAAATAGAGTAAAAGGCAGCTGAGAGGTGACTAGTCAACCTTTGTGATAGGCCTTCCACTGGGTGGCAACATGTGTCACTGTGTTTTTAGTAACTTTTGATCCATTTGAGCTAGAACCATTTTTTTTAAAAATCTGCAATTTATGTAGCAGATGACAGATGATGTGGCAAACACACTATTATGCGGAAAACACCATGGCCGCAGAATACCATAATTGTATGTGCCCTGGATATTATTGTATTGTATTGTATTGTAATCGTATTTATATAGCGCTTACTACCCCTGGCGAGGCGCCGAAGCGCTTTTCGGTGAGTAGCACGCTACTCTGGAACCCAACAAGAATTAGTGATGGATTAGTATCGGGAAATAATGAGTACAGTTTTAGTATTATTATACAGGTATCACAGGGATGGAATGCAGGAAAAACAACAGGGCTATTTCACAAAGACCTTTAAGAGTATGTGAAGTACATCTATATAAATACAACTTAATTTATGCCTTTGTGAATTGTTCCTAAATGCCCAACTGTTAGTAAAGGTGCAAAGAGGGCAAAGTACTTTCTATCTGCATTAATTGTAAATGAATGTTCTATTTTCACTCTTTTCAGGCCTAGTCTCGAAGCCTTTTATGGGCACCAGAGGTAACAGTGCAGGAATACTACTTTTCACACTCAGACCTCCTTTGTGAACTAGCCCCATATGTGTATCCTTTTATCCCAGAGGCTGTCAGCAGCATAGGTTTGCATAGGATGGATATCAAAAGTCCTGGTGTGGGAAATATTTGTATGTACCTTGAAAGATAAAAGTTTTTGCAGGAAAACATGCCAATTTCCTGCCAAATGAAACAAGGATTGGCAAATCCAGAGATCTCGCCTTTGAAATAAATGAACTTACCTGTTGGCTTTGTCAAAAACTTGTTGCCAATGCTAAATAGCACTGAGGAAAAAATAAAGAGAAAGTAGCCAACCTCAGCATAATGATGAATGGCTGGCCATGCGTCACCGTGCGTGTGCGTGCATACATCATGACGCTGCTGTGGTCATTTTTGCTTTTTTTCACTCATCAGTAAATTAAAAAAACAATAAAATGTGCACAAAAGAACATGATAAAGAAAGGAGTAGCTCGGCATTAAATTGCAGCTGCCTGGTCCTCCAAAAACTAAAAAAAATAGATAAATCTTTTTTTTTTAAAGCAACTGGGAAGGTCGAGGTATGTTACAGGAGCAGGTGGGTAGGCAGGAAGGGTAAGCAACGCAAGACCACATGGTAGTGGGGTGGAGGGGGGGGAATCCTGAGCAGGGAGGGGCAAGTGAGCAACAGATGAGGTGGGGGATACATAAACAGCTTATTCAAAATTCACAAAGCCAACAGGCTGGGGTTTGTCTATGTGCTTGAAGGCAAATATGTTGATTTGATCTTTATGTTTGTGGTCCATGGGGGTGACTCACAAGTGCATTTATGAATATTGGAAGTAGTGCTACTGGAGGACTGTTTTACATACGCTAATATTACTATGTGAATCGACCCCTAGACGCCCAACTCCCTATTTGTAAAAGTGCAAAAAGAGCACAGACCCCTGTATTTGTACTGAATAAATATTAATCGTCAATGAAAATTCTCATTTAATTCCCATTTAACAAGTTTTGAGGCCAATTCACAAAGGTGTGTAAGAGTACGTAAAAGAGTGCCACAGGAACAACGCATTATATACTGCAGAATTCATCTCTGAATAGGTCCCCTTCGTTTTTATGTCTTTATTTTGGTGAAATACATCTTCCAGGCCCATGCTGTTTTTTTTTATTTGTACAATGCATAATGCAAAACATTCCTATTTGTTCATAGAATCCTTAAATCTGTACAGGCCCTGCAAATAGCAACCCACATTTGGTACCACCGCTTTTTAAAAGAGATTAAAAATTAATGAAACAGTGTCCTTGGTTGAGAAACAAGATAGTTCCTAGAGATCTAAATGGTTGAAACTGGTCCTTTTCTTAAGGGAATATGCCATGTTTCCAAGCGCACATCCATGCATTTGATACCATAATCAATACTCTACATTTGGGGCCGTATTTATACTCTGGTTGCGCCGAATTTGCGTCGTTTTTTTCGACGCAAATTCGACGCTAAACTAACGCCAACTAACGCCATATTTATACTATGGCGTTAGACGCTTCGGGCGCCAAAGTGCCCGGAGTGTGCGTAATTTTTTAGCGTGAACCCCTTCCTTGCGTTAATGATATGCAAGGGAGGCGTTCCCGTCTTAAAAAATGACTCCCAGGCCTTTACGTGGTATTTATACTCCCGGGCAAAAATGACGCCCGGGAGTGGGCGTGGCCAAAAACGGCGCATTTGCGCCGCTTTTTAACACCTGGGTCAGGCATGGCGTTAAGGGACAAGTGGGCTCAAAATGAGCCCAGAGTGCCCTCCCCTGCCCCCAGGGACCCCCCCTGCCACCCTTGGCCACCCCAGGAGGACACCCAAGGACGGAGGGACCCATCCCATGGACATTAAGGTAAGTTCAGGTAAGTTTTTTTTTTTTTTTTTTTTTGTGGCATAGGGGGGCCTGATTTGTGCCCCCCTACATGCCACTATGCCCAATGACCATGCCCAGGGGACAGAAGTCCCCTGGGCATGGCCATTGGGCAAGGGGGCATGACTCCTATCTTTACAATGATAGGAGTCATGTTGATGGGGGATGGGCGTCGAAAAAAAATGGCGCAAGTCGGGTTACGACGATTTTTTTCGACGTAACCTGACTTGCCCCATTTTAAGACGCCCATACGCCATTTTCCCCCTACGCCGGCGCTGTCTGGTGTACATGGCTTTTTTCCACGCACACCAGGCAGCGCCGGTCTGCTTGCGCCGGCTAACGCCATTCCATAAATACGGCGCCCGCATGGCGCTTCAGAATGGCGTTAGACGGCGCAAATTTTTTTTACGCTAAACTGCGTTAGCGCAGTTTAGCGTCAAAAAGTATAAATATGGGCCTTGATCCTTATCACACACAAGGTGATTAAATTGTGCACCGTCATCTATAGCAGTGTCTCTTCCCATCCACAGGGCACTGAGAACATGAGTCAGTGGGCTGAGTAACTACAAACCTTGGCTGGACAGGCTCCGCCTTTCATCCTTTGCAGGGCAGACAAGCTCTAAGGAAACTAAAGGCAGGTGCCTTGCGGCCAGGCTTAAGCGGTAATGATGACGTAAACCTCAGCAGGAGGAGATGGTTTAGAGGAGGTGATATTTATCCCCAGCAGGGGGCAGCAAAGGGTGCTGTACTGTGTCTAGGACCTGCAAAAATGTGTTCTTGCAGGGGAGGGCGCCACAGGTGGACGTGCGTAGTTACTGATCATTTGAGGTTGATAAAAAGAGTTGGATTTTAATTACATCTATCATGTAAGCACCCAGAAACTATGGAGTGTGAGATGTCAGCTACACATATATTATATTAAAATATATAATATGATTTTTTTATTATATTGTATTGTATTATTTTATAGGAACATACATTTAAAAGAAGCTGCATTCCCTTGTTTGATAGGGCTGAAGTGCAAAACCGGTTCATGGGCTCAACAATGACTAATAACTCAGACACACCCAGGAACACATTTGTAGGAAAGTGCCCTTGTTGGCATGGTTACCCCCCACATTTTTGCCTGATATTGATGCCAACTTTGATTGAGAGTGTGCTGGGACGCTGCTAACCAGGCCCCAACACCAGTGTTCTTTCCCAAAATCTGTACCTGTGTTTACACAATTGGCATACTCTTGACACCCAGGTAAGTCCCTCGTAAAAGGTACCTATGGTACCAAGGGCCCTGTGGCCAGGGAAGGTCCCCAAGGGCTGCAGCATGTATTATGTCACCCTAGGGGACCCCTCACCAAGCACCTAAACACTGCCATTGGAGCCTGGAGGAGAAAAAAAAGGACAAGTCGACATGGCATCCCTCTCAGGGTGGCATGCCCACAAACCACTGCCTGTGGCATAGGTAAGCAGGCCTTACAGCCCAAAGGCAGGGTGAACTATACCACAGGTGAGGGCATAGCTGCATGAGCAATATGCCCCTACAGTGTCTAAGTCCATTCCTAGACATTGTAAGTGCAGTGTAGCCATAATGAGTATATGGTCTGGGAGTTTGTCATTACAAACGCCACAGCTCCATAATGGCTTCACTGAATACTGGGAAGTTTGGTATCAAACTTTTCAGCACAATGAACCCACACTGATGCCAGTGTTGGATGTATTGAACCATGCACCCAGAGGGTATCTTAGAAATGCCCCCTATATTTTACCCAATCCTTTAGTACAGGGCTGAATGGTCAGTGCCAGCCTGCCACTAAGAGACGAGTTTCTGGCCACATGGGGTGAGAGCCTTTGTGCTCTCCGTGGCCAGAAACAAAGCCGGCACTGGGTGGAGGTGCTTCACACCTCCCCCCTGGAGGAACTGTAACATCTGGCGGTGAGCCTCAGAGGGTCAGTCCTCTAGTTACAGTGCACCAGGGCACCCCAGCTAGTGGAGTTGCCCCCCCCCCCTGGACAAAGTCCCAATTTTGGTGGCAAGTCCGGCGGGAAAATTAGGGTAAGCAGGAAGAAGTGACCACCCCAGCTAGGACCACCCCTAAGGTGTCCAGAGCTGAGGTGACCACATCCCTGCAGAATCCGCCATCTAAGTTTGGAGGAGAGGGACTGTTGTAAAGTGCACTAGAGGTGCCCAGGGCCTGTAAATCAAATGCTACTACCGACCCCCTGGTGAGTGACTGGGGCCTGGCCTGGACAAGGAAGGATCTTGCAAACACTTGAGACTTTGCTTTGAAGTTCGGAAACTTCAAAGGCAGAACTGGGTATAAGAAGCAGACTCAAAACCCCAGACTTTTAGAATCTTTCGGGAATCAAGAGGAACCTCTGCCCAGGAGAAGACCTGAAGAGCTGAACGAGGAGTACTGTCCCTTTGCTGTGTTGCTTTGCTGGACTTGCCTGCAGCTGCTGCTTCTGCCTGAAAAGAGTGCAAAGGATGAACTTTGCTGTGTGTCCTGCTTGAGAAAATTCTCCAAGGGCTTGGAGTACAGCTTGCCTCCTGTTGGAAGTCTCAGGGACACCAAAGACTTCAGCTTCCTCAACCTGCAGCACTGGGAACTGTGCATTTTGTGTTGTTCAAGAGGAGAAACCACAGTGACGCCGCTGGCCTGCACCGTGACCTGCCGACGCCACACACAGTCGCATTGCCCCGCTTCACACCACAACCCTGGTCTCACCGACGCCGTCATCGGACGACTTCACCGAGCCGCTGCTCGCACCGCGACCTGTGGGCCCCACACTCCGGCATCACCTGCTCACACCGCAGCCTGGGCATCCCCGACGACGACGCTCCTGCTGACACCGGCACCGCTGCCTGCACCGTGGCCTGTGGACACCGCTCGTGAGGTACACAAAGCACCGTCCCATTCCGCACCGCAGCCCCGGTCCACCGACGCCAGCACCATTGACTCCTGTGTCGTCTCCAGGCATCCTGCCTGCACCATGGCCTGTGGACACCGCTCGTGAGGGTCACGAAGCACCGTCCCATCCCGCACCGCTGGCTTGGGCCTACCGACGACAGCGCTTCAGTAACGACGATGCCACTGCCTACACCATGACCTGTGGACACCGCATGTCGCACCGCCCCGCTTCACACCGCAGCCCTGGTCTCACCGACACCGCTGGACGCCGTCACCGAGCTGCTGCCTGCACCATGACCTGTGGGCACCGCACGTCGCATTGTCCCACTTCACACCGCAGCCCCGATGGCATCCACGCCGGCGCACCTGACTTCATCAGCCTGGAACTCGATCTGCAACGCGTGTGACCTCATGGGCCCAACGACTCCTGCACCGACTCCGGACCCAACGCCGTGACGTCCGTGACGCCGCCTTCCGGAGCTCACCTTGAGGATCACGACGCCCTGAAAATCCAAGGTACTGTTTGCGGGTTTTCCCGACACCGTAGCTGGCCTGCAACACCGTGGCCGGCCTGAACTGTTGGTTTTGTTGATCACGACACCGTGATAACCCCAGGTGGAGCTATCGACTTCAAGGAACTGTCGTTTTGAGTAAATCTTGCATAATTCATATTTTTCTTACTGCATGTTGGATTCTTATCGTATTTGGTCTTGTTTTATATAGATAAATATTGGCTATTTTTCTAAAACCGGTGTGGTGTCCTTTTGTAGTGTTTTCACTTATTATTGTGTGTTATGTGCAAATGCTTTACACGTTGCTTCTGAGATAAGCCTGACTGCTCGTGCCAAGCTACCAAGGGGGTGAGCAGGGGTTATCTGAGCAGGTATCTCCCTCATCCTAACTGGAATGAGGGTCCCTACTTGGACAGGGTGCAAACCGACTGCCAACTAGAGACCCCATTTCTAACAGGGATCACTAGGGTTAGGTTTGTGAAGCCACTCTCAGGGTCAGTAGCCATTGGCTGCTGCCCTCTGAACCCTGTAACACCCCAAAATCCAGGATTTAAGGACTCCCCTGAACTCAAGTTGTGAGGTTCCTGGTGACCTCACAAGAAAAAAGAAGAATGACTGCCAAGCTGAAGCCCCAGCAGAGAAGTGGGAAGATGAAAACTAACTTGTACCCAGCCCTACTGGCCTGTCTCCTGCTTCAAAGAACCTGCAAAAGAAAGCGATGCATCCTACGGGTCCAGTGACCTCTGCCAAGCTCCAGAGGACTGCCTGCATCCCAGAGGACCAAGAACTCCTGTAGACAGTGGCTCTGTCCAAGAAGAAACTACATCTAAGGACTCCAGAGCTTTCCCCGTTCCGCGAGTCCTGACCACTCTGCACCCGACGCCCATGGCCCGTGTCCTGGTGGTCCAACTGGCTAGAGAGGATCCCCAGGCAATTCCGCACAAGTGCTCACCCTGGGTTGACCTCTCCTGTCCCCCACAACGACACCTGCAGTGTGAATCTAGAGGACCCCCGGCCGCAAAAGCTCCTGACAAAGATATCCGACGCCTAAAGATACACTGCCACCACAGGCTCCAGTCTTTGGAAACTCGCCCTCCAGTGCAGCAACATTCAGCGGTAGTCCTCTTACCTGTCCAGCCTGTGGTTTTTCTGACACGACCCCCAGGATCCCCTCTTAAGAAAGGATCGGGAGCCCGACGCACTGTTTGCACCCTCACCCGTCCTCCCCTGCTCCGCTGAGGGAGTGAGTTTGGTGCCTACTTGTGGCCCCCCCAGTGCCTCTCTAAAACCCCTCAGGTCTGCCCTCTGGAGACGCGGGTACTTACCTGCCAGCAGATCTGAAATCAAGTGCCCCCAGTCTCCATAGGAGCCACGTTAAACTTGCCTCAACTTTGCCAACCTCGACCGGCCCAGTGTTGCTGGTGGTGGGTGTTTGGGGTTAACTTGAACCCCAACCAGTGGACTTCCTAACCCCGGAGACTGGAACTGCAGGTGCTGTACTTACCTGCAAAACATACTAACTTTTCTTCCCCCCAGGAACTGTTCTGAAAATTGCAGTGTCAACTTTTAAAACAGATTATTGCCATTTATTCAAAAACTGTACAATTTATCAATTCCAATCAAAGTGGTATTGATACATATGTGAAACACATATTAATTTATGTACTTACCTGCAACTTGAATCTTGTGGTTCGAGAAATAAATTAACAAAATATATTTTTGCTATATAAAAGCTATTGGTCTGGAGTTAAGTCATCGAGTGTGTGCTTCTTCTATTGTCCGTGTGTGTACAACAAATGCTTTGCACTACTCTCTGATAAGCCTAACTGCTCGACTGCACTACCCCAAAAGAGAGCATTACAGTAGTATTATCTACTTCAGCCTCTGTTACGCCTCTGGGGAGCCTATGGACTCTGTGTACACTATATCTCATTTTGGTATAGTATATACAAAGCCAGCTTCCTACAATATTGAATGGAATAGTACTGCCTCCTAGTGGTGTAAATGAGACTAAACGCTCCTGAGGATATTGGAGAGTCTCAGATTGCATTATATATTTTGGGGGTCTATTTGTAGTGCCTGGATGTCACCTTTCAGTTACTTATAACACCTGCAACTAAATCACCAAGCAAAGTATAGAATTATTCTTCTTGCCTTCACCCGTGCTTCCCTCCAGATTAAGTGTTTAGGCTAAGGTAATGCCTGCGATGGAACTCTCATGCGATACACCACATGAAGGATGGAGGAGGCGCTGCCTAATGTGTAAAATAATAAGTGCCAGACCCAAAGCTTTTCTCAGAAACCTGCAGCTGGCACTGCCACATGCCACGGTTGATGGATACCAAGGTTGTCTAGTCTTGATTTCACTTCATGCCTTGTTCTTCCACCACGCAACACTTCCTGCCGAGCTGTCTCACTCTTGAAGGTTATTTTGTGTCCCTGTTTTCTCGTTTTGTCACTCTTTTTCTGTTTTTCTCTCCTTCCCCCTTTGTGTTTTTTTCTATCTCTTGCTATGGGTCAAAGTCGGAAGAAAAAATATAAGTGCCTTTCTGTAAAAATAAGTGCTTGTCAGTTCCAGCTGCAGTCACCAGCTCAAATTAAGGAAGGGATCGGGCATCAGAATGGTACACTAAAAAGTGATGGATGGAATGCTTTAATTAATCTCAGTCACTGGTAATTACTCGGGCTGCATCCTTGTATACTTCAGTATGTCGCTGTATGGAGCCATTTTTTATGTAGTGTACCAATGTAGGGGTACACCCGGTAAAAATTTCAGATGACTCGCATTTGGTTTACATGGCTTACTTTAATAACCCCAAGCACTCTGTTTGTGCAGCTTAGGCTAATCGGAGGGGAGTGTTATGCATTTGTTCCACACACAGAGACAATAAATGGTACACACACTTAAAAAGAATTCCGAGACCAATTTATAAAAAATAACACAGATGTTTATATATTTTAGACACCAGGATCATCGATATCAGGTAAGTACTTTCGAAATTATGAATTTTGCAAGAAACACAAACAATGCACAAATAACGGTTTTGAGGTGGTAGCCTCGAACGCGGTAATGTTATCCTATAGGAGGAAAGAACATAGGGCCTGATTTAGATATTGGGGGACGGGTTACTCAGTCACAATGGTGATGGATACCCCATCTGCCGAAATCTAAATCCCATTATATCCTATGGGATTCAAATTTCGACGGACGGGCTATCTGTCACCATTGTGATGGAGTAACCCATCCGCCGATATCTAAATCAGGCCCTTATACTGCATACATAAACTTGCAAGTGTTTGTCGAAGGGGACCTTTAAGATTTAAGGTGTTGGGGGGTCAAGGTCCAAAGATCCACCAGCAGTTCAGGTTTACCTGCCCTAGTGTGTCCGCGTTCAGTGGTGCTTATCGCGTTGGCTACAGCAGTAGAAGTTTAAAGGGACCTTTTAAGTCAACAGAGACTGCAAAGGGCGACTTGGGGACATGTCCGGTGGAATCCCAAGGGGAGGGAGTCGGCTCGTTGGAGACTTCTTGGCCAAGGGGGTGAAGTCCAAGTTCATGAACCCAGGCTTTGGGGCTCGGGTGCAGAGAGGCTTGGCTAGCTGAACACTGCAGGGGGTCAGAATCGGCTGTGGTGGCAGGCTGGACGATACCTGTCACTCAGCACACTAGGGGAGTAGCAGATTTTCAGGGGGAACTTCTAAGATGCCCTCTGTGTAGATGTCATAATAAATCTGATACTGGCATCTGTATGAATTTATTAAGATGAGGTGTTTGATACCAAACACCTGTATTTTCAGTGAAGCCATCATGTAGCTGGGTAACTGGTAATGAACAGTGCACAGTACATGTCCTCAAAATGGCTTCCAGAACTCTTGCAATGTCTAGCAATGGAACTAGGCATCACAGGGGTACGCCCACTCATGCAGATGTGCCCTTACATGTAATATAATGCACCCTGCCTTAAGGCTCTAGGGCTCTAAGGCCTGCTGTAGGGGTGACGTACATATATTGCACGCAAGGGTTGTGGACTTTGTACACAGGGTGTGTGCAATGTTATGCTTTCAAAATGGTTTTTACCATTTCATGCAGTCTGCAATCACAGTCTGAATGCGTTTGAGTGTGGGTTGCATAATAAATGCTGCAGCTCTTAGGTTCCCTCTTTAGCACTCAGGACCTTTACTAGGGACTTACAGATGTGCTAAATCCTTTGCTAGTTGGGTTACAATTTCCATTTGTCTCATTTTTATGGAAAGGGTACTGGCACTGGGGCCTGGTTAGCAGGGACCCAGTGCACTATCAATCAACAACATCAGTACCAGTGAGCAAAAAGTGGGCTGACCATGTCAAAAAGAGGCACGTTCTACAGTCGCCCTGAAGAGGGACTGGTATGGTCAGCCGCTGGTCCCGTGCACAATGTGCCAATGGAACCACGTTATTCCTGGCCGATAAGTCCTAATGAGGGCAAAACTAGCCCTGGGTTGCTTATGTGAGCAAAATAACAATGGACGTAGAGGCGTCCCGTGTAATTACCAATGAATGAGGCTAATTTAAGCATTCCATCCATCACTTTTTGTATGGTTTAGATTGAGCTGTATTCACATTTCATGATTCACACTAACCATAATGTACAATATTTGCTTTACACCAACTCGGATGTGTAAGATCCGCCTCACACTACTCTCTGGACAACATGGCTGCCTCATAGTCACCCCTGATTAACAATACCCACCTTACACTAACTCTGCTGCACAGTACTCATCATACACTCATCTCTGATGCACAACACCATTCACTGCCTGACTTACCCTATCCCAAATGCACAATACATGCCTTGCCATAACTCTGATGGCACAATATCTGCCTTCCATTGAGCAGCTGGTCCCCAGGATGTATCACGCTATCCCTGATCCACAATACTATCCTTACACTAGGGGTGCTCCACAGCCCTCCTCTGTGAATTGCATTAGCCCCTTTACACTCACCTCTGATCTACAGCCCCTCTCACTGACTGCCTTAGAGTAACCCCAATTCACGCCTTACACCAACCTTGATGCACAGAACCTCTCACAACACAACACTCACCTCCCATTCACAAAACCTCTTGTCGCCTGCCTTACACTCACATGTGATCTAAGATATCTCACTGCCTGCATTACTCTATTGCTGATGCACAGTCTCTTTACTTCAACACTGATGCACGATACCAACTATAGTGTCAACTGAATGACAATATGCACCCTCCACTCACCTCTGATTTATAATACCCCTAGTGTACACTCGCCACTGAAGTATAAAACCTTTCGCTGCTTGCCTTTCACTCATCTATGATGCACAATACCTATCACTGTCAGGCTCACACTCTCCACTGATGGATAGTACTTCTCAAATAGCCATCACTGCCTGGTTTGCTCTCATCTCTGATGTACAATACCTCGGACCGCCTGCCTTAAACTCATCCCTGATGCACAATACCTCCCACAGCCTGGCTAATACTCACTTCTGATGCACAGAACCTCCCATTGCCTTGCTTAAACTACCTTTGCTATACAATATTCACGTTACATTCTTCTCTGATGTACAATACTGTGCACTGCTTGGCTTCCACTCTCCTCTGATGTACAATACCTCTGAATGATTGGATTCCACTCTCCTCTGATTTACAGTACCTCTAAAATACTCATCACACCTGGCTAACTCTCACTTCGGATATAAATACCTCTGTCTGCCTGGCTTACACTCATCCTTGAAGAACAATACCACTCACTGCCTGGATGAAACTATCCTCTGATGTACAATACCTCTCCTTCCGGACCTGCTCTCAACTCTGATGTACATTACCTCTCCCTGCCTGACTTACGCTCGCCTCCGATGTACAATACTTCTCCCTGCCTGCCTTACGCTCACTTCTTATGTACAATACCACTCCCTGCCTGACTTACGTTCACCTCTGATGTACAATACCTCTCCCTGTCTGACTTACGCTCACCTCCGATGTACAATTCTTCTCCCTGCCTGCCTTACGCTCACTTCTCATGTACAATACCTCTTCCTGTCTGACTTACGCTCACCTCTCATGTACAATACCTCTCCCTGCCTGACTTACGCTCACCTCTGATGTACAATACCACTCCCTGTCTGACTTACGTTCACCTCAGATGTACAATACCTCTCCCTGCCTGACTTACGCTCACCTCTGATGTACAATACCACTCCCTGTCTGACTTACGTTCACCTCAGATGTACAATAGCTCTCCCTACCCAACTTACATCCACCTCTGATGTACTGTACCGCTCCCTGCCTGACTTACGCTCACCACTGATGTACATTACCACTCCCTGCCTGACTTACGCTCACCACTGATGTACAATACCTCTCGCTGCCTGACCTGCTCTCACCTCCAATGTACATTACCTCTCCCTGCCTGACTTACGCTCACCTCTGAGGTATAATCCCTGTCTAACTTGCGCTCACCTCCGATGTGCAATACCTCCCCCTGCCTCACTTATGCTCACCTCCGATGTACAATACCTCTCCCTGCCTGCCTTAAACTCACTTCTCATGTAAAATACCTCTCCCTGCCTGCCTTACGCTCACTTCTCATGTACAATACCTCCCCCTGTCTGCCTTACGCTCACTTCTCATGTAGAATACCTCTTCCTGTCTGACTTACGCTCACCACTGATGTACAATACCTCTCCCTGCCTGACTTACGCTCACCACTGATGTACAATACCTCTCCCTGCCTGACTCACGCTCACCACTGAAGTACAATACCTCTCCCTGCCTGACACGCTCACCTCTGATGTACAATACCACTCCCTCCCTGACTTACGTTCACCTCTGATATACAATACCTCTCCCTGCCTCACTTACGCTCACCTCTGATGTACAATACCTCTCCCTGTCTGACTTCAGCTCACCTCTGATGTACAATACCTTTCCCTGCCTGACTTATTCTCACCTCTGATTTACAATAGCTCTCCCTGCCTGACTTATGCTCACCTCTAATGTATAGTACCTCTCCCTCCCTGACTTACATCCACCTTTGATGTACTGTACCACTCCCTGCCTGACTTACGTTCACCTCAGATATACAATACCTTACCCTGCCTGCCTTAGATTCACCTCTGATGTACAATACCTCTGCATGTCTGACTTACGCTCACCTCTGATGTACAATACCTCCCCCTGCCTGCCTCACGCTCACTTCTCATTGTCAATACCTCTCCTGCGTTCCTTACGCTCGCTTCTCATGTATAATACCTCTCCCTGCCTGACTTACGCTTACCTTTGATGTACAATACCTCTCCCTGCCTGACTTACGCTCACCTTTGATGAACAATACCTCTCCCTGCCTGACTTACGCTCACCTTTGATGTACAATACCCCCCCTGCCAGAGTTGCGCTCACCTCTAATGTACATTTTTCCTTCCCCCCCCCGCGTGCCTTACGCTCACCTCTGATCGACAATACCTCTCCTTGTGTTACTTACGCCCACCTCTGATGTGCAAAACCTCCTCTGATGTACTGTACCTTTCACTGCCTGACTGATGCTCACCTCTGATGTACGTTACCTCCCCCGCCTGAATTACGCTCACCTGTGAGGTACATTAACGGCTTTTCTTGCGTCTCGCTGCTCTCAGTCACCTTATATACTTTCCTTGAACTAGACACCACCCAACCTACCCCATCTGCCTTACCCTGCCCTCCAGCCTGCAGGGCTCATTGCCTACCTGTCCCTACCCAGAGTATGCACAACACACTGCCCGGGTCTCCGCTCTCTCACCCTGAAGTCCGATTCATGCCAGCATCCTGCCTCACCGTTACCTCACGCTAGTCACTTATCGAAGCCCATCATTTTCCTGCCCTAAACTTACCTCCGCTGCAGGATGCGTAAAAAGAACACTCTTTGCTCCGACCCTCAGACGTTGCATTTCTTCTATGCGCATGCAATTCTAGCGCCTCGATGGGCTTCGAGGCTGATGAGGGGCTACATAAAGACGCAGTGCATTACTTTGCGTGTCCCCCCACTGGATATCACTACCACAGTCACTCGAGGCTTCATCCAGCGTTCACTAGCCTACGCCTCATGGCTCCGTCCCCTACGTCTATCACCCCCGGTGCAACGCACCCCGTGTCCAGCGCTCACCAGCCTTCAGCGCCCTCTTGCGCAACAGTGCCAGGCTCTGTACTCCGCGCTCACGGCATGCCGACCTCCTGCAAAATCCAGCGCTATCTCCACTGCACGCCAGTCCCGTGGACTCCGTGCTCTCCATCCAGTGCTCACTGCACCCCTGCCTTCAGCGCCCACTTGCACAACAGTGCCAGGCTCTTTACTCCGCGCTCACGGCATGCCGACCTCCTGCAAAATCCAGCGCTGTGTCCAATGCACGCCAGTGTCAAACACTCCATGCTCTGCATCCAGCGCTCACTGCACAGCAGCCTTCAGCGCCCCTTTGCACAACAGTGCCCTGCACTATACTCTCCAAGGAAAACCTGCAGGAGGCATATCAACCTCCCGCAAAACCCAGCACTGTCTCCACTGCACGCCAGTCCCGTGGACTCCGTGCACTCCATCCAGTGCTCACTGCACACCAGCCTTCAGCGCCCTCTTGCACAAGTGTCAAGCTCTGTACTCCGCGCTCACGGCATGCTAACCTCCTGCAAAATCCCGCGCTGTCTCCACTGCACGCAAGTCCCTTGGACTCCGTGCTCTCCACCCAGTGCTCACTGCACACCAGCCTTCAGCGCCCCATTGCACAGCAGTGCCAGGCTCTCTGCTCCGCGCTTAGCATGTCAACATCCTGCAAAGTCCAGCGCTGTCCCCACTGCACGCCTGTCCCGTACACGCCGTGTTCTGTATCCAGCGCTCGTTGAATGCCTCCCATGTGCACAGTGCAGTGAGCATCACCCCGCGGTTGCTGCGGTACGTAGCGCCCAATGCATGCCTCCCCAGCGCACAGCACCCTGTGTTCTCTGCACCATACAGCGCTCACTGCACGCCTCCCCAGCGCACAGCACCCTGTGTTCTCTGCACCATACAGCGCTCACTGCACGCCTCCCCAGCGCACAGCACCCTGTGTTCTCTGCACTATGCAGCCCTCACTGCACGCCTCCCATTGCACAGCACTCACGTGCTCCCTGCACTATACAGCGCTCATTGCACGCCTCCCCGCTGCACAGCACCCTGTGCTCTCTCCCTGCACTATACAGCGCTCATTGCACGCCTCCCATTGCATATCATCAAGTGCTGCAAGCACTAAACAACGCTCACTGCACGCCTGCCCACTGCACGACTGTCTGCACTATACAGCGCTAACTACATACAGCCCCCGGCCCTCAGCTGTACCTCACATCCTCCTTACATGGCCCTTTTAAACAGTTTATGGCGAAGTTCCTTCCAGGTCTGTACAGGAATAGACCACCGCGGAAAAAAATGATGGCTCCCACTGGGTCACCTCGAAGCCAGAGACGTCTTAAGGCACGAGCAAAGTGGGCTCTGGCCCAGGGCGCCAGCCTTTCAGGGACCCCCCAGCTCTGTTCTGCGGTCTCTTGCCCTTGAGACCTTGAATACTTCTTAAACATATGCTTTTAAATACCGTCTTCCTTTAATATAGTGTTTAATGTGGGTGACGTGAGAGTCTATTACAGACATTTTGGGGAGAAATGTTGCGTTTATGTTTCGTTTAACATCAGTTAAAAAAGTTTATTTTAGATCAAAACGGGACCTCACAAATGAAAAATGGGAAGGTGTCGAAGATCATTTGCAGCATTATTAGTGAGCTCCTACTGCCTTACAATATTAAAAACACACCTCACTATCCCTGAATCTTAGGTATAAACACATTTAGAATTTGTGGATGAATGTGGCAGTTAATTGGCCAAAGAGGGCATGAAAGAGCTGAAACTGGATCATAAATTCAAAGTTGTTCCGAATAGGGGCCTCCAAAACACGTTTGGGCCAGGGTCCCCCAAAATCTTTAAGATGCCCCTTCTCAAAGCCCCTCTTTGCTGGGAGGGTGGAAGGGGCGGGGGCTCTAATCTTCCGGACTCGGGATGAGGCGTGAAGAGCATCCTTACCTGAGACGGACTGTCAGCGCCCCCTCCTTCACCTCCGCGGGATGAGCCGGGCCCGGCGGGGGGCGAGGGGAGGTCCCCATGGCGGTGTGCAGGATCAGGGCTGCCCCGGGCACCCAGGAGCCTGCCTGCTGCCGGGAGAGCGCCCACGGCTCCTAAACCAGTCTCGGAGCAGGGGAACGGCAGCAGCCAGCAGGCAGACAAGACACAGGCAGGTACCAGGCAGCGAGGCAGCAGCGACGAGGCAGCCAATCTAAGGCAGGCAGCAGGAAGGCAGGGAGGTATCAGGCAGCGATGAAGCAGGGAGACAGGCAGCAGGAAAGCAGGCAGATGGCCGTCAGGGAAGCAGCAGCACCCTGCCAGGTGGGCAGGTCGGATGAGGAAGGTGGACAGGATACAGGCAGGTACCAGGCAGAGAGACAACAGCAACCAGGCAGCTAAGGAGGCAGGAAGGCAGACGGGCAGGTGATAGACAGCAGGCAGGTAGGGCGGGTGATGACAGGCAGGTAGGCAATGAGTAGCAGGCAGACGTGCCTCCCCGGGTCTCCCTCTGCTGAGACCGGCGCTGCGCTGCAAGCATCGAGGGCTGAGCAGTGCACCCCGCGTCCTGAGCAGCTCCGGAGGGGAGAGGGGGAAGTCTTATATACTCAGCAGCACTGAGAGCTGCTCTCCAAGACTGAGGTGTATCTCTGCCCCCGGGGATAACTTCAAGCATGGAAATCTGTGCGCACCGGTCCCTGACACAGAGATATGGAGGGAGGGGGGGTCCGGGGAGTGAGGGGGTGGGGAGGGGACGGACGAGGGGGGGGGGGGGGGAGACAGATCTATTACAATAACGCGCATACTGGCGATATCGTTTGGCGTCTAACAATACACAATCCAAGTCACACTTGGCAGTGAGAAGATAGTTCAGTGAGCTGCCGGTCAGTGGCGTAACAAGGGCCCCCGCGGCACGGGGCCCCGAACTCCAGGCCCACCCCTCAGCACAGTGCACTGGCCAGAGACCCCCTAAGTGAGTCCAGAGAGGGGTCCCCTCCATGTACTGTGCAGGGGGGACCCCTCAAGTTTTGTTACGCCACTGCTACAGGTCAGTGCACTGGCCAGAGACCCCTAAGTGAGTCCAGAGAGGGGGTCCCTCCGTGTACTGTGCAGGGGGGACCCCTCACGTTTTGTTATGCCACTGCTACAGGTCAGCTGCTGAGGTCGAGGTATTGGGATGATACTATCGGAAAGACCCGAAGGTGCTTTGGGTCGCGCTTGTGACAAGACAGCGCTATGGATTTACAGTGCACATGGGGTACCACACGGTAATATGAGCGCGACACCCAAAACGCTTCACTTCTGCTTGGCGTTATGTGAGGTACCTCAGTGAGCTGAGCAGAATTCTGCCTTATCTTGTCTTTAAAGCGCTTCCACTTTTCGTTCTTGACATTCGGTGAGACAATATAGTGCTACACACCTGCAGGGGTTCAAAGCGCTATGCCCGCGCGCTATGAAACCGCAGTTTCGTTTTTACTTTGCAAGCTAGCTCAGCGGGTCGAGGGCCAGCTGCTGCCACCTCTTAGCTTTACCTGTGATCCGTTTTCACGTGCTCGCTCTGTAAATGCTCCAACCCCACTGGTTCGTGGTTGGCGCAGGCAGGAGGGGGAGGGGCTGGCTGGCCCGCGGCCAGGCCGGGACAGAGATAGATGGCTTGTTGGGCTATCTGCGCTCCACAGGAATGACCCTCTGGGGGGTTGGTGGTGGCGGGACGCAGTTCGCAAGAAAGATTCTGCTCCAAGAAAATGAACCACATCCATTGCTGTCGTCACCTGCCTCTGCCTTCTGCACCCACCTCTGGGTCAGACCTAGCGCTCGTGCCCGGGAGGGTCTTGCCGCCCCCTGCCACCACTCCCCCCAAGTGCAGGTTAGCGAGTTCGGTGTTCCGGGGCACTGTTTGCAAAGGTGGGGATGTGCCCAGAGCAGACTTCTAGTGGCGCTGCAGGCAGGATGGAGTGATTTGAGTTTGCTATGGTAACTCACTGTACAAATGTACTAGGTTCTAGGCGCTTTTAGTGCCATATTTCCAGTAGTTATACTGCCAGGCTATTAGTCAAACGTTATACTCGTTCAATGCAGACCGGTTCTAGTGCCTTCTTTTTGCATTTGTCACCTTGAGTGGGAAGGGTATACCCAGAGGTGGATACCATGCTCACTGCACCACTGGATTTAAGCTAGCCTTGTTGATCATGGGAGATACCCCGAAATTGGTCCCAGAATGCTTGTTTCCGATCCAGGGAGGACGTGGCCCAGCAGTTCAGCTGGACCCATGAGGAGCAGGGTCAAGACTGATTTGCGTATGGCTGGGTCCAAACTGGAATGGCATAGTGAGACAAAAAAACAAAACAATGGGATTTAACTCAAATCTCTGACTGGGTAGTGAATGTTTGATTTCGTCAGCGTTCCGTTAATCATCTGTTCTTTTTGCATTCAATTCATTCACAGATCATGCAAATCACTTTCTTCAAATGCCTTGTTTTTTTTTTAGGTCCAGGCTGTATTTAGCTTTAGGTGTCTATTGTCAAGACCTAATGTTTGCAATCCATTAAATGTACTTAGACTGTGGTTTGGGCCAGACACTTGTCTGTGGTTGGAAGGCTTTGCTGTCTATCCTGTTTCCCTACTATTGATTGGGCGGCTTCCCTCCCTATTCTTGTGTTTATCCCATCAGGAGCATTAAAGTCTCACAAAGATCTGATTGGATGAGTTGTATCCTTCCACTACTTATTTGAGGGGACTTTTTTTTATTATACCTTAAGCACTCCATGCTTCCTTGCTTTCTCCACGTTCTCTCTTGCTTATAGGAGCATCAGTCCAATCGGTCTAATAGGAGCAATCTTAATTACAACTTCTAAGAGACTTTAGGTTGTCAAATGAAAACTAAGATTTTAAATATGGTGCCCTAGCAACATGGAGGAAGGTGGCAAACTTTAGCAACCTTCAGGTGACATTGAAAACTCTATAAAATGTTGGAGCTTATGGCAACACAAGCCAACAACATACATCGTTGCGAAATGTAGTATACCTTAGCTTAACATAATTTCACTCCGCACACTAAACACCATAAAATATCACACATCATCATCACATACAGAAAATCATAACACAAAAAGAAAATCTCAGATTTGTGGAGGAAGTGGGAAATCCTCCACTACTGATAAAGCAAAGAAAATTCAGCCCCTGACATAGGCTAGTGCAGAGGTAACTACCTGACCATAGTCCATGGCTGGAGAATCCATCAAAGAAGATTTACCATTTTGAGTGCGATCAAACTCCAAATCAGATGTCCACCAGAGGGCCTTAGAGAGCAGTGTCGAACCAGGCAGTGCTGAAAGGCTGGTCTGACAGGTCAGTGTGTGGGCTCTTTTTGTCTTTGTTGTGTGTTTCTTGGCCTGTTTTATGGTCTAGTGGGTCGATTTCTATTGTTGAGTTTCCTAATATTAACATAAAAATTGCCTGCAACAAGTACAAATGCAAGTAGTCTTCCATACCTTGCAAAACACCTGGACAAGAGGTCTTTACAAATTGAAAACTTCCCTAACTCGCAAATCTTGGCCACATTTTTAGCTATCTGGTTAGATAGTGGGTTCATTTTTATTTTAGTACCCAGGCCTATTGTCTGTCCTAGTCTGACACAGACCAGAGTCAGGCCTACGCAAAAGCCAAAGTGCTGATGCTAGGTCAGCCAGGAGTGACAAATAGCCATTTTGTGTTTTGCCATACTACGGCATGACTTAGGGGTCTTATTTAGCATTTGGCAGAGAGAGCGCTCTGCTGCAAGAGTAACAGAGTACCTACCTTCCAAATTCAGCTGTCACCAACCCGATTTAGAGGCAGGTGGAACTTAAGTGTGTGGACGAGGGAGCCTACATCAGCTCTGTTGCCACTGATGACATACTCCTTTGACGGCCCAACAGAGTACATCTTGTCGGAGGTTGGCCATCTGGTCGTCAACCCAATTTAAAGGGGGGGGTCAAATGACTTTTTTTTTATTTGCTGTCCATCACCACCAGTCATAAAAAAAATTACCCACACATCATGGCCACACCCTTAGCTTTTAATTTTTCAAAAATAAACTCCCGCTTTAGGAATTTGCTTTTGAAGAATGAAAAGCTTCATAAAGATTTGATGGATGACCATAATGTTTGACGGATCGGTGACAGCGGTTCCTGCCAGTGTTAAGGGTTGTCCGCAGGGCCCATGGACAACTCTAGATTTGGGACTAAATTACTACATCGCCCTGCCAGACATTAAATCAGTTTAAATCAGGCCCTAAGTTTCATCTCTATGCCTTTGTATTATGTTTTTCTGTTGTACTCTCCGTTTGTACATCTTTGAATTTTAAAGCCACCTTTAAAATAAGTTATTTAATACTTGTTATTGTGTAATTCTTTATTTTCCATGTTTTTCATGAAAGGTTTCTAGATTTATGATTCATTCAGTAGTTACCATGGTAAATGCAAATAATTTCCAGTTCGGCAACTCTTTAGTTCTTAAGTTGTTATTCAGGTAAACATCATGTTCAGAATGAAAAACATACTTGTTGAAATCAGCCACAGTTCCCCTGTCATAGATCGTTACCTCCTCAACCCTCCTCCCACTACTTAGTGACATGAGGTGTTCCACCTCTACCCGGATGCCCGTGCCCTAGCCAGAACCAATCAAAAAAGGTTTAAGTGCAAAGACCCTCCCACCTCTCCTGATCTCCAATCAACCTTCACCAAACATGGTGATAAAAGGGCACGGAGCCCAGGAAACATCATGTTTTTTCATCTCCTCAAGTTCCCACGATTTGTGCTTTTGAGCCATTTCCAGTCGAGCTAAGCACTGGGAGGTTGGACCTCTTGGGGATGGATGTGTGGCTTACGTGTACTTGCCTCTATGATGGGGTGCTGTGCTGGGCACTGGGCCTGGGGTTGGGGGTACTGTCCCTGGCAGTCTCCCCATGTTTCTTGGGTTGGCTGGGCCATCCTGGTTTGGGGTTGTTTTTTCCATGCGTGCCTTGGGATTTACGAACCAGAGGGCTTACCTGCTATGTGTGCTCCCTGGTCAGCGCGTGTCCTCCGTCTCTTTGGAATGCGGGAGCTGCTGCAATGAGGTCACTTTCCTGGGGCTTTTTTATCTATGTCCCTGGTTGCAAGTTGCTCCTGAGTTGATTGGCAGACCTGTTTCCATGGCACACTTTGTCCTACCTGTGCGCGGTGGTTGGATGCGGTGCATTGTCTGCTGGTGTTTTCCCAACCATGCGCTTGGTCCTATGTGTGCGCAGTGTCTGGATGCCCCAGTCTTGTCTGGCAGCGGCTTCTCTCCGCACTTGGATGCAACAAGGTGCGGCGCGGACTCCAGGCTGACCATGGCTGGTTTCGCATGCTGGTTGTTGCGGTTGTCTCCGACGGTGCTGGTCTCTGTGGGCACCAGGGTGGTTTGGGGTGTGGCTCCTTCGTGTGGCAGGAGGTCAGTGCTGCTGTTGGTAGGCTGTTCTGCCGACTGTATCTTTTCAGCATCTGGTCCCTTTGACTTTTGCTGTCAATTTTTCTTCTGTTCCCTCTTCCCTCTCCCTCTTCAATTCCCGCCTTGGCAGGTCTTGGGCTCAATTCCCTCGGACCTGATAATTCTTGCCTCGGTGCCTAATCTAATTCATGGGTCCCACTCTGTAACTCTGGGCAATAGCTTGCTTAATCTCCACAACGGCCCCAACAGCGCTGGGATGCCTGGCTTCACCTTGGAGGTTGCCCAGGAGTGGGCACCTCACAGGGAAAAGCCAGGAGGGGTTCCACAGCGGTATGCGTACAGCACCTTGAGACCCTAACGGGTGAGTAGTGCGCTATACAAGTACGAAGTTTACAGTTTACAGTTTTTTGTTGTTGTGAGGGTTTTTCCATTTCCCACCACTTATCAGTTATAAAACAATGGTCATTTCCCATCCTCAAAGAAGGTTGATGGGATTCAGGAGATGGAGGCTGTTTGGTAGGTTTGCTACTTATGAAGTCAGGGCTCACCTGCTGCAGGTCCCAGCTTTGAATCTCAGCCCGGCCTTCTCAGCTGTCATCTTTCCAAGGTCTACAAAGATACTTGTAGGTTGGTTAATCATGCCACCTTTTATTCACACTTCTAGGAAAGTTCCAAACTGCAGGAGCTAAAGCCACCTCTAAAATGTATTATTGTGGAAAAGGCTATATGGGGAAAAGAGGCAGGGTCCTCCTGTTTGACACGGGGGATTCGCACAGACACCGAGCACTAGTGCCCACCTCTGAAAGGCTATTTAGGAGCAAATACCGCAGTCTCAAACTTGGCTCAATTTACGTGCAACACACTACGCTTTTTCCTCTTAGCCTCAAAGAACGCAAACATCCTTTAAGGCACATCTGCCGAACACAGGAAAAAGCCTCTCTTTCCTCACAGTCTACACTGTCCTTTGTTAACAAAGTTTTCACAAATTCAGTGGCCTGATGCGCAAACAGCTTGCCAGCCACAAGTTCAGTGGCTCCTTTGCCGCCTGGGTCACTGTGCAGTGCCCCGATGCCTGACGTCATGTCCTGAATTCCTTGAGCACGTGTCTTTGTTACTGTAGTGGTGAATTCACCCATGTGAAGTCTGTTTCTCAAAGTCAGCTGTCTGTGGCACGTGTTTTGTTGCGTGGTTTACTGTTCTCCTGGTTGATCTTAGGCTGTGAGTCCTTCCATGTTTCTCTGCATGTGTGTTTTTTGGTCATGCTGATCTCTGTCCACCCTGGGGGCTGTCATGAATCAAGACAGCAACAAGTGGGGTGACGTCTCCAGGAGAAGGGTCATCACCTGGTCTTGTCATCTTGTGTCCTCTGGTGGAGAGATGATCAGAAGGGTCACTTCACCTGTACGTGTCACAACAGATACTCTCCTGTATGCTGCCATGGCAAGAGGTACGCCGTTGTGAGGTGCATGTTTGCAATGTTGATGAAATCAGTGTACAGTTGTTTTACAGATGTGTGGGGCTCCAGGTACCAAAGTGCATTGCTCTGATGCTGTTGTAACCTTGACTGGGCACACCAGGCATCTCCTACATTGCATCCAGGCCCTGGCACACTGGGAACAGTGAATGTGAAAAGGCAGTCTGCCACCTCCTACAACAAACAAGAAAACACTCTCACCCACCTGCTTGTTTGGCTGTCTGCAGTGAGGTGTTGGATCTTCTTTGTGATGAGAGGGTCCGGCTCATTTTTCAATCTCAACCATTTGAACCTCTTTCTGGAAGAGGCCTTGCTTCAAGGTGGACACTCTGCAGCGCATTATTCCACTTATTCGCCCGGGTGAGTGGCTGGCCTCCTTGGACTTGAAGGATGCTTATCTACACATTCCCATTGATTTGACCCATCAGCGGTTTCTTCGTTTTTGTGTGGGTCCTCTGGCAGTTCAGGGTCCTTCGTTTTGGTCTTGTTACCTCTCCCATGGTGTTCAACAAGGTGATGGTCCCTCTGGTGGCTTATCTTCATGGTCTCAGGATGATCGTTCATCCCTACCCGGGAGATTAGCTCCTCCATCATCCTGTGCTGACCGTGCTTCGCTCTTGGATTGTGCTGGTGTGAAAGACTCTGGAGGCATTTGGCCTGCTTGTCAATTGGGAGAAGTCTCATCTGACACCTACACAGGATCTGCAGTTCACTGGGGCCGTTTCCAGTCAACAAAGAGCTTGGTCAGTCTTCCTCCGGACTTGGGCTTCTCCCTCTACCTTTGTCTCCCACTACACATTGGTTGTTAAGGAGTCTTTGTCCTCTGCGTCTCACTTTTTGGCTGCTGTTCCTCAGTGATTGACTTGATCTCCTCTCTGATGCCTTCTGGTTTTGCAGTAAAATTATTTCTGCAGCATCCAGCGTTTGTGGCATTTGTTTTTGGGGGATCAGGTTATTCTGAGTATGTTTTGGTATATCCTCATGTTAGTAAGTACTGGGACGAGAAATAAGGTTGAGGAGGTAATGAATTCATTACTTTCCATAATTCTCATTAGTCCGAATACCCTGTTTCTCGTACCAATACATATGTCCCGACCTCCCCGTCTTTTCACTAAAACCTTTTCTTGATTGGTTCTGGCTATCGACGTGGGCCTGGTTAGAGGTAAAACACCTCATGTCAGAAAATATTGGGACGAGAAACAGGGTATTCGAAGTAATGAAAATTACCAGTAAGTAATGAATTAATTATGTCATTTTGTGCAGAGGTGGAACTTTCTATATGACGGGAATAATGAATGCAGTGTTATGCCACACTCGAAGACACATGGCTCTACAATTTGCCCCTCTAGCAACAACGTGGTGAAGATTAGAAAAAAAAACACCAGCCCATGCTTATGACAAGTAAAAAAATGTTGGCTCCACCTTTGGTCACCTTTAAGAAAGGCAACTCCTCAGGGACCATAGTGTTCACACCAGTGCTTGAGCCAAATATTCTGGTTTCATGGTGAAAGACTGGTACAGTGGGACATTCTAAAGGTGGGAATTGTACTGCATGTCCCTTTACAACTAAGACTAAATAATTTCTCACAATGTGGCCAAACACAATTTGAACCACTTCTCAAATCGCAATACAGCCAATGTGGTTTTACTCCAGAATTTGGTGCTCTTGGAATTTACGTTCATAGGTCAAACCTCACAAAACGTAAAAGCTAGAATTAGCCAACACATAAGTAGGACCAGGAGCGAAGCACCCACAGAACCCCTTGTTTCCTATTTTGCAACAGCCAATCACTCTGAGAATGACATAGGCTCTGCTGTGGTTACCAGCAATTGAGAACATGGAGCTTTTTATAATGTTGTTTTTTTTCTTCATTTTTCATCTTTCCGATTTTGTAGGAAGTCTTATTTTTAGCTCCATTCATTGATCTACAGTTCATATCATTTTATCAACTTTTTGTTTGTATTTTTTTCGGATTGCACATTTTAATTCCTTTACAAGTAAATTCTCACCACAAAGACAAAAGGGCTTGCCATCTTAAAACGATTTCAGAAGACCCACTTGAATCCTTATCACATTTGTTAAGTAAGTATAACATTCTTAGGGACTCGTTTCACTTTAAATGAATACATTGTCCCTAGAATAGTGCTTCCCTCACTGTTTCATTTTGTTCCTAATAAAATCTCCTGTCACACACGTTCCCTATTACTCTTTATGGATACATGGACTTCTGATAATTGTTGACCCATCTCTAGGGTTGGATAGTTCTCCCTAGGCCTTTCATGGGCTCCTCAAGTTTTCTTAATGTGTTTTTATTTTACTTTTTAATTTACTTTTTAATTTTCCTCGATTTCTATCTTATAGTTCAGCCTATATTTTTGCTGATTACTTTTGTTTTGCTCCGAACAAATCCTGTCCAATGGATGCCCCACAAACAAATAAAGAGTTGAAACGCCCTTTACACTGCAGGCAATTAGGCGAGTTAAACCCCCGTCTTCATTACAGTCACTGATTGAACATTCATTTTTTGCAGTACTGGTCTCTTGGTTACTCTTTGCTTTGCAGACATCCCTAATTGCACGACGTTGTTTGTTTGACGTAGTGGCTCACTTGAGAGCAGAGTGCCCCTTTCCACAGAACTACATGTAACAAATGTGATTAAAAAAACGTAGGGCCATATTTACAAGAATGTGGTGCATTGGTCCCGATGCGCCTCTTGTTTTGCATCGCCCTGAGCCCCCCTAACAACACCATGGTAGCGCAGTATTTACAATATGGCGCACCATGGCCGCTACCACAATAGCGTCAATATTTTTGGCGCTCTTGTGGCAAAGCACAGGGAGGCCCATAGGCTACTACAGGAACGTCACTTTAATGCCTGCCTTGGCAGAATACTGGCACAGTGAAATCTTGTAAATTTCACTGCGTCAAGTTTTCGGGCCTCCCTGCAGGGGAACACCCCCCCCCCCCTTGCATACATTACGCCTGGCGCAGGCATAATGTGGTGTAAGGGGTTACAAAGTGCCACAAAGCATGCATTGCGCCACTTTGTAAATATGGCGTGGGGGAGTGGCCTCCTTGTAGCCTCCTTAGCGTAAAAAAAATGATGCTAGGGCATGGCAAGGCGGTGGTAAGGGCTTGTAAATATGCCTCTTAATGCGTTATTTCTTAAACTGCTGCAGGGCCTCCTTTGTTTTCTTTTCCCGTTGAATAACCTGCCACTTATCGTGTGTGTTACAACATGAGTGTAACTTGATTGATTCATCAATTATAGAAACATGATTTATACCACTATCAGGCTCTGTGACATATAGTTCTTACAATTTACTGTGGCACGACAGTCTGGAGCAGCTGACAAGTATGAAGAAGCAAGCTGTGCACTTTACAAGCATAGGATCCGGCTACCCCCAGTCTGGCCCACGTCCCAACACAACCCAAACGAATCACCAATACAACTTACAGAGATTGTGAATTTGGTGGAGCAGTTTTTATTCCAGTCAAGTAAAACATACCTAGGTGAAAACATACTTGTGTCAGAAACTAGTGACACTTCGTTAAGAATTAGGCACTCATGAGAAACTAAACATCACACAATAAGCGGTGCATTATATCAACTCATGAACACCAAAAACACCAGAGCCCTTCCGCAGTTCCAAACGCCATCGGACCACACAGGTGAAACTACCTGCATCATAGAGGGGTGGTCCAGCCTCACTGAACCCTTGTCCTCATTCCAGGGCTCCCCCCCCCCCCAAACACCAAGCTGCCTGAGTGGCTGCGAGGAGGTGGCCAGGAGCTGCCAGCTCTGTGCCCACCCCAGTGGTATGTGCGCCCTAGCCCCCAAGCTGGTGTGTACATCCTCTGGTTGGCACCGGACTTCTGGACCCTACCCTTGGTGCTGTTCTGGGAAGTCTGCTTTGGAGGATCCCTCTGCTGACTTGGGGTGAGTTTAGGATTCAAGATCCCATGCCTAAAAAGAGGGTTGGGTGAATCTCGCGAGGTGAGGCGATAGGAAGCTGTCACAGGCCGACACATTGCCTGATCAGGGAAGAGCCCAGGCCACGGTGATCCACTCCTATGGGGGTACGCTCTGTTTCAGAGTTGAATTGTTCACTATGACCGGTGGCAGGTGCTGAACGTTAACAGTTAGGATTAGAAGTCCATACTAAATATTGTTGAGAGGATCAAGGTTTAGGGCCTGATTAAGAACCTGGCGGTCTTGAGACCGACAGCCTTGTGGTGGCGGTCAGGACCACCACTGCTGTGCTGGTTCGACTGCCACATTACGACCCTGGCGGTCAGACTGCCAGGGTACCGCCGTCACAGCCGAGATCAGTGATCCCGGCAGGCAGATGGTTGCCGAGGTCGGAATCAGCCAGGGTGGTGCTGCATGCAGCGTCGCCCTGCTGATTACAACCTGGTTCTCCACGAGCCTTTTCATGGCGGTATCACTGCCATGGAAAAGCTGGCGGGGAACAGGTGCAGGGGGCCTTGGAGGGCCCTGTACTGCCCATGCAATTGGCATGGGCAATACAAGCGTCCCCCTGCCCGGCACTCTAGCATTGCTTACCGTCTGCTGTGCAGACAGTGAGCATTGCGAGGGTGCTGGTGCCCCTGCGGTAGCAGCATTTCTGCCGGCTCGACTACAAGCCAGCGTCAATGCTGCCGCCAGTTTCCCACTGGGCTAAAACTTTGGTTTCCAACCATCAGCCCAGCGGGAACATCATAATGGGTCCGGCGTGGAGGTAGCCAGCATGGCGCCAATCTCCCCTTTTGAAGCTCAGCAGACGGGTCTTCCCAACCGCGGAACTCGTAATGAGGCCTTAAATTGGAGATAGTGGGACATGACCTCAGAGCTTGCTTAAAGGTCCAGATGGAGGTTGCTTGCGGGATGCCAGCTGAAATACTAGCAGTCTCTTGGAACGACCGAGTTGTACAAAAATGAATCACACCCCAAAACTTCACCAATAGTGATACCGCAATGTGTTTTACTTTTCGTGCCACCCAGTGGTTTCCCCTCAGTGCAGTGTGTGAACTAAAGGATAGATTTAATTGGCACTGGATCTTTGTTTGCAATTTTGTGTTACTGGGGACCCGTACCACGTTGCCTAACACTACTTTGGTTTTGCCAGGGTTGTCCTCCACAGGAATGACTTCAAAGTGATAGACACCTCCACAAATCTGTTCCTGAGCGTTCTCTTGAGGAGACCCTCTTTGGCTTTACTTTGTAAATGGGTTATTGCCTTATTCTGTGGAGCACTCGATGCATCTCTGAATGTTGTTTTCCATCACACTGCATTTACACTGAGTGTCATTTCTGCTTCCACTTGTGCTGCATTGTCGCCTGTGTAAAAGCAGATGTGAAATGTAAGTTAAAGCCCTCTATGATTATGTCACCTGACAAAATACAGCATACTAATTTATTTGATCATTTACTTGCAACCATTACAAAATAAAGCCAAATATTAAGCCAACACACTAGTTAAAAAATAACTTCTACTCCACTGAACCTAAGAAAAAAACTAAAAACTGTTAGTTAAAGTGGGGGAGCGGGCAGATCGAATAATCCAAAAATGGAAGAAAATATTAATAATTCTTTTTAAACATATCAAATGTATCTCTATCATAGCTAAACAATTAATTAAATGCAAACATTATAAAATAAGTCTAAAGTAGCCTTACTGATACTGCTAAAATTAGTAAGCACAAGCAGTGTTTGACTGTCTGAAAAAGTGGGCAATAGAGAATGAGGATGCACACATCGGCCAAGCGTCCAAGCGTGTGATGATACACACCACTCGTAAAGCCCTCACACCTCACAAATGCCCATGTCTAGAAAATCGGTTTGGGAAACAGCCACCGGTCCACCGAGGATACTCCTATACCTACAATGTCATCTCTTTAATCCTACATCATCCATCACATCATCTTTTTCTGAGGTCTTCTGCATTTAATTTCAGTGCTCTTGTTGAATTCACTTTGCTCACCCTTTATCCCACACTGTTTTCTCTGCTGAACTTGGTGTGCAATGGCTCTTGGAGCCAAAGATGTTGGGTTCAAGCAGCAGGATGGCTTCCACAGGCACATAAAGTTCTCTGCAGGAAATCTTTTTGCAGCACATATGACAATCGCGAGGTTGTTCACCTACATCAAAAGAACACACTTCTAGTTACTACATTTGCATGCAACACAGCAGCCAAAAATGCTGTGCAATGTTGCTTGAGAACAAGAGAACAGGACAGTGTCATATCTACAGAGATATGGAACTCTCTTCCCCTCTCTCCAGTGCCGTCACACGATGAGGCTGCCAAGCGCCATGCACAAACTTTTGCACTGGTTCACAAACATTGCAAACATATTAGTAAATATACCCCTGGAAGTCATGAAAATGCCATACATTTTTCAAAGTGCAAAAGCATGAAGCATGCATGGCAGAACACAAACAATCTTTGCAATTTCTATGTCCAAATTCCCCTGCCATAGTATTTGTTTATGAAAGAAATCTGCGTGTGGTTTATGTAAAAGTGGTAATATTTTTGAGGTTCATTATCATTAAAGGAACATACTTTGATGTGAAGTAAGGGCACAGAGACAGTATGGATGGACAATTGTTTGGAGGCTATGATTATTTTTTTAAATGGAAACACTGCTAATGTGCACAAAATTGTTAATCAGCTGTGCCAGTAGATGACAGTGAGCTTTTAGGTGTTTGGACAAAATATTGTTTTAAAAATATCGGGAGACAGAAGTATCAGAAATGAAATATAACACACAAATATCGTGATGCTTAAATATCATTGCTAAGAATATTGTTTTTTGGGGTGATTAATGTTGTTGTAAATAATATTCACGTTTTTAATATTGCTTTCACTAACAGTGGTTAACATTTCATTGTATAATTACTTTAATGTGTTTTAGTTAATATTTTAATTTTATGTGTTACCATTGTTTATATCAATGTTAATATCTTTTTTTAAATATAGCTTGCAACTTTAAGTGATTTCAAATTTTTTATTAATTTTTAATTAAATTTATAGTGGTGTAGTGGGTTGTTGGGATTGTAGGGGGATAGCTTGGGAAGGTAAGTATGTGATAAATAATTAAGAATTATTTGTTACATTTTAAATAACTACATGATCTATATTTATTATGTAATTTATGTATTTCAG